>NC_068321.1:16976915-17302911 GCF_025860055.1 Xyrauchen texanus
AGACCTTGAGAAATGTAGATGGCAAAACAACGTCCGAATTGTTGGAATTCCTGAGGACGAGGAAGGCCGATATATGGTGAAATTCCTAGACGAGCTCTTCCCCGAGTCTGCTTGACATAGCAGGCCATAAGATGGACATTGAGAGAGCTCACAGTGTTCCGGCTCGGAGATCCGATGAGGGAGACAGGCCCTGATCAGTTCTGCCTAAATTGAGATCATCCGATAAAGATCTTGTGTTACGCGAGGCGATGAGTAAAGGATGGGTTTCTTGGAAGATCCACAGCATTTTCTTGTTCTCAGATTTTGCGAATTCGACAAGAAAGAAACTTGATCGAGTTTAGAAATGTAAGAAATTCTTACATCAAAAATTCTTACATCAAAATTTGCACAGAAGCACCGGACTTGAGCAATCTGATGTCAAAGTTGTCATACATGGACTGTTTGAATTTAGAGGGATGGACACCAGTTGGCGCTGTATTGCACGGTTTTAATGCACATGTTTGTTTGTTTCTGGGGGAAGATCGGGGTTTGATTGTTGCGCTAATGTTGGAATGTGGTCTCTATAATATTATTTTTGACACACAATCTATTTTTTCTAATATGTCAAATGTTGATATGAGCGGATTGTCTCTCTGGAATGTGAATGGATTGGGGCACCCCATAAAAAGAAGGAAGGTTATTTTTTTTCTTAAACATAAGAAATATGATATTGTGTTTCTTCAAGAAATGCATCTTTCCCCACAGGAAGCTGAAAATTAGGAAGATATGGGGTGGACATGTTTTCTTTAGTGCTGGCTGAAGTAAGGACAGGGGAGTCATTACATTGATATGTAAACATCTACAATTCAAATGTATCAAACAGATTACTGATAAATTAGGAAGAGACACTATTGTTTTAGCTGAAAAGCAGGGGCAAAGGTTGATTTTGGCACCTAACGTTGATGATCAGGGCTTTTTTTTATAGATCTTGAAGGGATGTTGCAAACATGTGCAAAAGTGAAGTTGAAGCAAAAGTGTGTAAGCCTCCTAGAGCACCATTGGCGCTTCACAGGATGTGTAAAATCTTAGTGTAAAATCCGTCTGATGGCCTCAGAGAATTAAACCGATTGAAATACCGATATAATACTATTTTGTCATGGAAGATGGAGTTTTGGCTGTTCAGGGCAAGACAGTCAACTTTGAGTCGGGGGATAAATCAGGGAAGCTTTTGGCTAGATACGTATATAAAGCAGAGAGAGAGAGCCATTCCCTCAGTGAGAACTGCTAGTGGTTAAATATTTATCTCGGCCATTGATATTAATAATGCTTTTAAAGAATTATATTTTGATCTTTATAGTTCCACATCTTCATCTACTGATGAAGATATTAGAAACTTTGTGGAACCATTAGATCTCCCTAAACTGACAACTGTGCAAAAATATTCTCTTGATTCTGAGATAACCTTGGAGGAGCTTGATGAGGTAATTAAGACCTTACACACAGGCAAGTCTCCAGGGCCAGATGGCTTTGCCGCTTAATCTTTTAGATCTTATGCTACAGAACTGGCTCCACTTTTGTTAGAAGATTATACAGAATCATGAAAGAATGGAAAGCTTTTACCAACCATGACACAAACCCTTATCAGACTTATTCCTGAAAAGGACAACGATCAAAGTGAGTGTAAGAGTTATAGTCCAATTTTCCTGATTCAGCTAGACATTGAAATTTGGTCTAACCGATTAAGTAAAGTTATGACATCTCTAATACATGTAGATCACGTGGGGTTTATTCAGGGTTATAGCTCTTCTGATAATATTAGGTGTTTCATCAATATCATGTGGTCAGTGGCAAATGATCAGTCTCCGGTCGCTACCATCTCATTTGATGCCGGAAAGACATTTGCTATGGTAGAATGTGAATAATTTATTCTGAATTTTATATTGTGTTTGTATGTTTTAAGATTGGAATCAATAAAAAATTGTTAATAACAACAAAAAAAAAGTCTGAGACAACAAGTGAAAATGCTTATATTTTGTATTCTTTTATAATATAATACGTTTTGTTTCATAACAAATAATATGATTGTTACAACAATTTTGAGTGAAAAGTTGATCTGAATAAATGAAATGAGCATTTCTTAGCATTTGGTATGAACTCATTTTGCTTTAATGACAGCATGCTCTCGAGCTGGTTTGTGAAAATCCTGATGATCAATGTTATCCAGGATGATTTAAGAATGTTCAAACTTTTGTGCAAACAAGTTAACATGGTCAATGTCATTAATGTGCTTATTTGATTAAAGATGGAATCTGAAATGTTTCTTGTTATTTACATCACAACTTTTCTGTGTTAAATATTTGAAATCCAAAAACGATATGGTTTCCCGACCTTTTGACCCCACTGTACATGTACACCCCACATTTCTGAATTTGACAAATTACTGTAAATGGCCAATTCCCTTGGCTCTATTTTAGAGCATACAAAGTAGACCATAAACAGAACTTATTTCAGTGCTTCTTGCCTTTAATTTGATATTTATGCTATTTATATGATTAAAGGTTGTACAGATGGAACATAAAAACACAGTTTAACACAATTGCTTCTTTCATCTGCAAATACAGTATTCACAGTGTGGCACCAACATAACTGGGCTTTTCCAAATGCAATAATTCTTATGTTACCAGTGCTACGACAAATGAAAAAGTGAAAAAAAAAAAAAACATAACAATGGATTAGGAGGGGGGTTATTTCCTTTTTATTCCTCTGTTTTAAAACATCACATTTAAGGCTTAACTCAAATCCTCTTGATATACAACAGAATCTGTGAACTCTGTGACATTTCATTGTATTAGAAACTTCAAAAACTTTGTGTTTTTGCTGTGCTTACAGATGAGATGATGCTGGATCAAAATGCACAGTTTTGACATGTTTTCGGCAGTTTCAGTCTGTCTTTTGGGTAATCTCACATCTCCTTTTGTGTTCAAGTGGGTAAAGGATTGCAGAATTTTCTTTTTTCCATGGTGTATAATGTTAAATAAATTAATAATGATTGAAATCACACCAGTGCCTTTGTAGAGAACAACCAATTATCTAGAACAGCATTCATAAAATAATTTCAGTGTGCAGTCACTTTTTTTTAGGCATTACACATTATAATTGTGCCATTGTTGTCCTATTTGTTGCAATGGAGATTTCATATGTATGAGATTAGAGACTTAAGTCAACCACAGAACACATTTGATGATGAATGGTGCCTCCTGACAAGAAAATCAATGGGTATCACGATAAAAAAATAAGCAGCAATGACTTAATGGCAAATTCCATTATGTCTAGAGTACATTTAGGTTAATTGCAGCAGTCTCATATAAATTGCTTCAGTCTTTCTCTTTACTGTAAGCAAACATTTAATGCTGGGATTCACGCATCACTTCCTCAGAGGAATGACTAAACACAACTGTGCATTGCACACACTTTTTTTTTTTTTTAAAGGTGTTGAGCCTAAATTTGATTCCCACAGTTTTGGTTTCCACAGCTTAGGATCTTTTGATTATGCTTAAAATTTTGGATCAACCGATGCATCATTCAAAAGCTATAAGTGGATCATTCTAATTACTCAGCTGGCGAACATGACATTGAACTGATTGCCTCAAATCTGCACAATGCAGCTATTTTTTGCCTAAATATTTCTACAATAAATAATTCTCTAAATCTTTAACAGCAGGCTATATAATTAGACAACTACATGTCTAAATAGTGTTCATATTTTAACATGAATCTACAAACAGTGGACATCTCTTGGTCTAGGCATTGGATAATTAGTGACAACTTGGTAAGTTGCACCTTACAAGCCACTGACGTGCACAAAACAGGGGCACAAGCCCCTGCTCCTTTCGTTCACAAATATAAAGGTGCGCTTTTAAGCGGAGGTGCCTTTAAGAGTGCTGAGATTTAAGCAAAGCTGGCTTTACTACAGCACAAGTGATTCAATAAACCTGTCAACACAAAAAGTCCTGGTCATATTTCAACCCAAATCAATAAAACAATACATGAATTGTATAATTTGCATAAAGTAAGCCTGCATTTAGGACCATTAAGATTTTTTGCATTGTTGTAATGTGAACATCATAATGACCATATTTTTCACATTGCAGTAATGAGATTATTATAATGAACTTTTTTTAGCATTGCGGTAATGAGACTTGGGGGGTAAAGTAAGCATAACTATTGTGTAAATAATGTCACAATGTAAAAAATGTAATGGACATAAAAAATAGGATTCCATTTCTATATATATATATATATATTATAAAAATATAATTTCTTTTTGGTTTCTTTTGATTTTGGAGTACTAGTACCAGAACATTTTCTTGACAGGTTTCGTGAGAATCACCCGTATATGATGCAATAAAAGAGTGAGGCAACCATAACACTACACTGGTAAATTCTGTATGCACATATCTCTCATAAAGAAAGAATACATTGAAATGTTCCCTGAGCTCGCACAGTATCAAATGATCCACACGAATCATACTAGTGACTCGCAAACAGTTGGATTATCCGAGTCTTGGCTGTGCATTGAACTCAGTCCCGTGTCCGAGTCATCATCATTGGTGCTGCAAGTTTTTGACAGTCCTCTCGCCTGCTCTACCCAAACAGTGCCCTTGTCTTCAGAGGGTAACTGCTCAGTTTCAGCTTCAACCTGCTCATCTTTGCTGTCCTTCGACCGTTCCCCCTCTAATTCGACTAATCTGTGAACCTTTTCAAGTAATTCCCTCAACTCCAGCTCCTTCGAGTCCAACATCTCCTGACTCATGTCCAGGTCGCTCCTCACAGTCTCCAGATCAGTGTTCAAGCGCAGCCCTATGTATAAACTCGTATCCAGTTCTGTTTTGATTCTCTCCTCTTCTAATTGGAGTTCATTGTCTGATAGGGAGTCAGGCACAACTGAGACTGGCTCCTCAGGGACTGAAGTCCCCTTGAGGGCCATTTCTTCAGCAATACTCTTGGTGTCTTTGTTGGAGAGTTCCTCCTGCCGCCGTCTCATCCACCTGAGGTTGAGTTCCTCTTGAATTTCGCCCGTAAGTATATCCATAAGAGCTTCTCGCTCCACTAGTTCATCTTGAAGTTGAATAACCTTGTCGCACCGTGACGCGTACTGCTCAAATTGGGCGATAGCCTCCGACGCCTCCGTTTGCGCGCTGGAATCAGTATCCGATCCCTGGTCCAACAAATACGTGTCCTGCACGTAGTTTACACCGTGTCTTTTCATTCTGTCAAAGTGCACCTTTGATTCATACCTCTCGATGTCACCATCCAACTCTTTTATCCGTTGTATCTGCTGGCGAATAGTGTGATCCTGTGAAACAATAAGATGCACTAAGGTCTCCATTTTCTCCTCAGATGATCTGTCTCTTACTAAAGTCTCTTCTTTCTTCTTATTAATTTTGTCCAACTTCCTAAAAGCCTTTCTCACGACCCGGCGCTGTTTGTCTTGGGAAAGCGCCATAGTGGCTTTGGTGGTGCCCTTGTAGGCGCAGGGACTCTCTTTGCTGAGCACAACCCGCGCTTCGGCGCTCCGAGGTCCGTTGTTGGGCAGGGACGCCTCGTTCTTCACCAGGACGAACCTCACGTTCTCCTGCTCGTCCCCCCAGGCGCACCAAAGGCGCATGATTTTAGTTTTATTAGGCAATGTCCGTTCAAACCCTCTCCACTTTTCCACGATACAATACGACTGCGGGGTGCCAGTGAGCATCGCCGCGCTCGCCCCTTGTTGCAAGATCTGGTCCTCCAGCAGCACCTTCACCACGTCCGCGCAGGTGGTGCGCCTGGACAGCCCGGATACCAGCTTCTCCTCCCGGCATACCCACACCGAGATTTTGCTCTCCCCTGGTTCCATGATGACTTACATCTAGTTCACAGTCTTTTAGAGATGTTATATGGGATGAAAATGAAGTTTAAAATCCACTCTCCACGGGGCATCTGGAAAGTTACATTTCGCACAAATGCAGAAGGTGAATGACGTTTAAAATATGAGGTAAAGAGTTGGCTTGCTGACTATGTTGCCTTCTGTGCGTCTGTAACACCACTGATAGTAGTGTTTGTCCCTAAACTACAGCAGCGTGTTTCTGAGCGCGCAGTCACCGCCCACGCCTCACTGTGTGTCCCAAGATCATATGACATTATACGCCACCAACTTCAGTCATTTTAGAAAATGATGCACTGTAATGATCATGAGCAACCACTGGGCACAGCAACATCATAGATTAAAAAAAAAATTAAGCTTAGTCAACAGAATTTGTGGAAAGTTTATAATTTTATAAAAGCTCTTATATCAATTCTTCTGTTGAAGAATTCGTATTATTTGAGCTGTAAATTTGTTTAAATAATTTTTACAGTCGTCATGGCAACAGTTGTAAAATTAGATTTAACTTTACACAGAAAATGTTTGAAAGCGATTTTATCACACTTAAATAATGTTAACTGGCATAATGTTTACATTTTGTGGCTATAGGCTCCTTAACAGTATGCATTTTAACGTTTACAGACTGGGCCCATTATTGTCTTCCATAGTAAGTCCCTCATTGGAACCCTGATTTGAGCTTTTTAGGTTTTTTTTAGGGACTCGATATTTATTTTGTGATAATAAAAATCACACCACAAATGCTGTCGATTGAGCTTAAATTGTTTTGAATGTGGGAAATTCTCTTAAGATCCTTGCCATTTTTGGGGATTTCCGCCTGAATTTGGCCTACCCAAATTAAAAAGCTTCCCATTCCCACATACTTTGGCCTAAATACACAGTTTTGGTGTCATTTTACAGGAAACCCTTTGAAGTTGCATAAAACACTGCTAAAAATAAAAAAAAATTAAATATATGTTGTCTGAACAGTAATAACCCTCCTAAAAAAAAAAGAGGCGCTTTTTGATTTTTTTTATATAAATTCATTTTTGAAAGTGATAACTCAAGCCCTGTTTGCCCTAGCAGCATGCAGACAGTTTTGGCTGTTTCCACTAGATGTCAGCAAATACCTGAAAAAGGAATTTTGTCTGTATCATGTTTTATTTAATATCTATTTAAATGTATCTGAAGGGAGGAATATTACCTTTTTTTGGTGTAATTTCCGCCTACCCAAATCTAAAGTCTCCCCATACCCATATACAGTGCTATAAATGCAAAATCCCAGTGTTTGTGGCTAACTGTGCTGTCTAGTGCGAGTAGCACAGCAAATATTCAATAATTTCACTTGTATGTTTACAAATGTTGATTGTATACTTCATGATTCATTCGAAGTGTATTAGATATGTGATTATACCTCAATAAAAAGACTTATTGGAACTTCTTACTGGCAATGAGAGCTTTCATTTGATACATGGTTTGTACATGTGCGTCATATTTGAGCGATATGAGAAATATGCATATTCAAAAACGCACATAATTATGACGCTACGTTTGATGGGTGGAACTATGTAATTTATTGTAAATAAGTTACTTAGTGTAAAACAAATGCCAAAGTGATGCATATCTCAAGAAAGTAGACATTCTAAGCTTTCAAATGGTACCAGATATGAGCTCATAACAACTCCACATACATTTAAAATTTGAAGTACATTATTACTGACGTAATTTTAAATCCTGGATCCGGGATCGTGGATTTTAACTGGTTAATATAATTCTAAAGAATTTCTTTTGAAAAAGAAAGATTTCAACAAATGTATTTAAATATGCTTAACTTTGCTAAGTATAACATTTGTTCAGTTAATGCCAAAATAAATGTAGTTGCTTCGCCATTTAACAAACTGTAGCCTATTGTAAAACAAAACTGAATATTATTTACTATGTTTAAAAAGTTCATACTTTTAATTTTAATTCATCACATGTATTCTGAATTCATAAGATATACACAATTTAAAGGTGACTCAGTTCAGTTTAATTGAAATTTGTCATGAAATAAAAATGCATAACCATTCATATCAGACAATTTTTTGGAGTGTAGATGATATTTAGAATATTGTATTTGATTTTCAGGCTTCCTGTTCACTAGGCAGGCTTTCTATTGGTTGAATATATTAAAAAATAAAAGGTCAGTGACAGAGTGAATACAACGTGAATCACTGCTGATGGTGTTTGTCCAGTTGTGCAAAACCCTATGTCCAGATTTTCAAAATTCCCATGGGTCAACAAGGATTTAGGGTATAATATCTTTAGATGAGAGAGACCAAGGGATAATTTTGTAGATGAAATAAGCCATCAGGCCCACATACAAAAGTTTTACTGTATTAATATAGTCCCACATCGACATACATCAGTGTAGGCCCATTACTAATTTGCTAATGATGATGATAATAAATCATATCAAATAATTTCATTGTAATATAATGGTAATATAATAATTGTATTATATTTTTATTACAATTACATTATCAAAACAAAATTTTTGTTGTTTTTGAATTGCAAAACAATTATTGAAATATAAATATAATGCATTAGTGACTAAAAATACGACCAATTAAAAACAGTGTGGGCCCTTTAAATAATTTTCTTAAAATATACTGCCATCTGGTGGTTTCTAAGAAACATTACATGTGTTTTAATAAAACCATAAAAAACACAGATTCTCTCAGAAACAATAGAAATACTATTGACTATTATGTTATTAGTGCAAAAGAGAAAATACAAAAGCTATTCAAAGCAGTTTGCGGTACAAACACTACAAGTTTATTTTCATTTTCTTTTCGAGTCATCCCTCCAACGTGAAAGTAAACATTACACAATTGAAACATTTATTTGACAAAAGTCTCAACCTATTAAAAAGCTACCCCAACTCAACGCTTCAGTGCTCTCCAGACAAAAGAATTGACAAAAACATTAGTGTTCTGTTTCAATGCTCATTTTGCTAACAGATACTCTTCAAAACAGGTTAAACACGGGTGACAAAAACAATAAACAACCTTAGATTTCAGATATAATATGCAACAATCATATTTGGTGAATACAACGGAGATCAACAATTTAATTCAGATTATGAGTCATTTTATCCAGAGCAAATGAAATATACAGTCCTTTAACGACTGGACTGTCATTCAGACATTCTGGTTGTTTCATTGTAAGTAACTTCACCTCACTTGATGCCTTTGTGTTCATAAAATCTTATCATCCATTCCTTATATACATGATATTAAAATGAATTGCTGTCCTTACAGGGTAGAGGATTACCTGATTTTTAACCTTTATTGTTTTATACTGTGTCCTTTGCCCCTGTCAAACAATGTTGCCTTGTTACTGGTCCACAAAGTAAAAATAAAAAAAATCGAAATTGCTAAATGCACAAGAGAGACAACCCTTTTTGTGTCAGCCAGTTATAGAATGAATCATATTTCTCCCAGCTTGCAAAAGAATTCAAATGTCAAAGGCATTACGGTGATAGATCCAAATCTGACTCACTTTTTTTGGTGTCAACATTTCAAATCTTTTCTAAGCTGGAAAGTCAAACAAACACACAAGGCACTTTCAACACCTGTAGCATTCACTTGGCATGAACAGAAGTGATAGAGTGTATTTATTTGGTGTACAAAAAGAGACAGATTAGTGACCTACTTTGCTTAGACTGGCTTGACAAAAAAAAAAAACTGTATACCTGTCAATATTTTTATGGGACAAAATACAAACGGCAAATGAGGTCACATACTTTTACTCAGTGTTTATCCTTATACTTTGTCTAATTCTAAGGCACGATATTCTTTTATGCTTTGGTGGTTTTGCTATGTAAAATCCCTTGCTTTTGTAGCATCTTTTGATATGGGAAGGAACGGACAATTTATCTAATAAAAATGTGCTAGTTTAACTAAATGCTCTGAAATTCACAAATGTATCACCTCAAATGACTACTGGATATACAAACAACACAACAAAGGTGATTTTTTTTTAGATGTGAAATATCTATATCCTGTGATCTGTTCAATTAATAATTTTTAGCTGTTTTCTAAATGGTTCTATTTTTTTTTTTTTTAAATGCATGTATCTAAGTATAGTGTTTTAGGTTGTTTAATTGTAGGTCACACTGTACAGTGTATAAGGCAGTTCCACAAAAATGATAGAGTACCTTTTTATTCTTTCATTATTTAAATTCACTAAAGGTGAAAAATACCTGGGGGCAAAGTCTTTGAAATCTACTGTTCAGTGTGAAAATAAAAAACTATGCCAATACAATTTTATATAGGCAACATTCATCCAAAACACATGTTTTAAAACATCCACCAGGTTAAACATAGACATCCTAACAAAGTAACAAGACCGTACCGCCAGTTTACCCACACAACAGATTAAAAAGAAAAACAAATACCAAAACACAAATGACAAAAAATATAATAAATGTAGTTATTAATTCCAGAAAAATGTGCTGAAAGCCTTCTGGGTGGGACGGCCAGAGACACAGTCATTTAAAATGAGCTTATGAGACTTTCAAAAGCATTTCTTAGTCAGACAGGCTCTTCCGCCATTGGCTGCTGTCAGCTGTGTAGTTGCCCCGGGTAAAAACATCAGTGAATATAAAGTCGCCACTGTTCTCAAGTTCTTTTTCCGCTCTCTGTGGGCAGCGTGTAGCTGGCTGACTGTTCATAGTGTTTGTCGTACGAGATGTGGCGTCTCAGTCTTTGACCAGTCTGTAGATGTGATGCTGAGCGCCGTGCTCGCTGTTTGATACTTCAAACACACAGGCCATGCACAGCAGCGTCTCTTGTGTTTCTCTGTTCGACACCACCTGCAGGGACACCAAGAAACGCTGTAAGTTGCACAGACAAACACGTTTATGCAATCAGCAAGAGATGAGGTAAGCTGCAGTTTGTGGTTTGTTTTGGCACTTTATATAAATGCACAGTTTAAAGTCAGAACATTGGAAAAAATGGCTAGTTTTGGTTCTTAGTTTTTAATATTTAAAAATGCCAATAAAATCTTATTAAGTCTAATTTACGTTGTAAATGATGTAACGCGTTCTTGCATGGATATTGTAACACCTACCAATAGTATGGTGAAGTTCTCTAGTACGCTGTTCATCATGTATTTCTCAGGCAGGTGCTTTAGTTTATGGATGAAGTTGATCATGTATTCACACATGGGCGACCGGCTGATTTTGTACACAAAACGGCCATTCTCAAACCGAGCATACTCTGTCTGTGAGAGCAAGGAAGAGGAGAAGACAAGAACAGTTGGCTTTTATTAATGACTGGAGAAAATTAAAGAATTATTAACAATAGGGGCCTGGGTATCTTAGCGAATAAAGACGCTGCTACCAAACCTGGAGTAGCAAGTTTGATTCCAGGGTGTGTTGAGTGACTCATTACAGAGGAGAACTCAAAATACATGCACACATGACAGAGGTTCGGTGCTAAAACAGCACTCGCTGAACAGACAAGAGAACAGACTTTTACACTAAACACCATGGTGAGATCGAAATCACTCATCAAAATGGACCACAGTCCATAAATGGACCGATGCGAGCACTTCTTGGGTGCAGTACTGCTTCTCGCGCTCCAAACATGCTGTTTATGAAGGGAGGCTGTTATTCCAGATGCTGATTTTATCGCATCTTCTCTGTGTGTTATGGACAAGATACCACGGCGTATATTTCAACCTTCTTGTTCAAAAACAGAAAACAATAATAAGACCGAAAACTCAAATTATGTTAGCTCTCTTTTTTGTATCCTTTTACATTGTGCGAAAGTTTCCAGGATGGTTTTCTACATGGTTTACCACTGTTATGTTGTCATGACAACATAGCTGAAATACTATGTTTAAGTATTGTGGCTATACTTTAGAAAAACAGTGTGTATTTAATCTTTTGTTAATCAGACCCGTTTACTTTCATTTTATGTTCCTTACTAAATGGGGCGAGTCAAAATAATTTTCTGTGCCAGTCAACATTATGGCACAAACACTGTCAATAGAGTTTAACTTGCATTAAACCCAAAACACTTCTTGTAAGAATAAATATCTCAGAATTAATTTAAAGTCTCAAAGCTGTGCTGGGTTTGATGCTATTTTCTGCTCTGTGTGCTGTTCTCACTTCATTCTCAAAATTTTAAACAAAACAACACATTTTATTTGCTGATTTACAAACTGTTCTATCGTCTTTCACTCTTCACACATTTGTCCCATGATTGATATACAGTAAAGTGCCCAAAACATTTTGTTTTCATCTCCACTCATGATGTGATCTCTGCCATCTCTGTTGTGTGTGTGTGTGTGTGTGTGTGTTTGGAAGTAGCTCTTGTCCTCCTGACATCCTACATCCATAACCGCTCATATTTTTACATATTTTCATTTTTATTCCATAAGACTTTTTTCAGTCTGAGGTGTGAACGATGTGACACTTTAACTGAATTTTTTTTTTAACTTGTCAAATCGGTAAATCAGACTATAAAACATAATATTGGATAAACTTGATTCCAAAATGTTATTGTCAAACTTTGTCTTTTTAAGTCCTTAATATAATATTGCTTTCATGATCCCATTTCGAGTGCCCAGGTCCAGCTACATTTGTGGGTCAATGATGTGACATTTGTCCAGATCAATATAGTTATTCAATAATGCATTAAAAATGCAATTCACACAAATATTTATGGTACTTGAATACACCATTACTAAGATGACATGTTTTCAAGTATTCAAGTAATTTGATATTTTTTCTAGGGTTTAAAGTCAAAAATGTCTAAAGTGGTCATAGACATACAATCATAAAAAGTCTCATTAAACGAAAGCTGGTATATGTATGTGGTTTGGAATAATCTTTTATTATTATTTATTTAAAAAAATAAGCAGTGAAACAATTTAGTTATTAATATAAAGTCAGGTGGTGTAACCAACATTAACTTTTGTTTTGTAGCAAAAAAAAAAACAGAAAACAGAGAGGACCCCTTTAGACCCTCATGACTGTATGTGAAGGTTTGTTTCATTATTATTATTATTATTATTATTATTATTTTAGGTCATATGGAGTAACCCTAAGAAAACGTCTTGATATTCGTGACTCAAAAATTCATGATAATTGTTACAAATATTTTTACCTTGAAAAATATGTTTCAAAACTTTGTTGAAATAAATG
Source organism: Xyrauchen texanus (assembly GCF_025860055.1). Classification (NCBI taxonomy): domain Eukaryota; kingdom Metazoa; phylum Chordata; class Actinopteri; order Cypriniformes; family Catostomidae; genus Xyrauchen; species Xyrauchen texanus. The sequence goes on from NC_068321.1 coordinate 16,989,992, forward strand.
ATTAAGTTCTGTAAACTGAAGTGTATTCAAGGTGCAAGGAAAGTATTTCAATACATTTAACCTGATGGTTACACCACTTAAAAAATAAATAAATCATTAAATCTATTCTTTTCTTTAGAGAATATACTATATAGTTTTTTTTTATTATTATTTATGAGCCAAACATGAACACATTTCTACATTTACATTTCTGCAAACTTGATATCATCATGGGCAAACTTATTTATCAATAATATAATTTATCATAAGAGGTTTCTCATTCCTCACCTCAACTTTTTCAACCACTTGTTTTCCGAAGGAGCAGACCTTTGTCGAGCAGGTAATGGTCATGTTCTCCGAGCTCTCATACTGACTGGTCACGCCATAGAACGCTCCAGAATCCTCCTGGATGTTACAGTTCAGATCGGCCTGTGGAGACAATGATAAATTAATAACCAGATGGAGAGGTAAACGGTCATAAAAATACACTTGTGCAATCTGCCCAAGGGCTCAAGGTTCCAAATTAATGTGTAATTAGCAGACAGTTATAAATGAATTTTTGGCAGGATTAATGTGCTCAATGTAAACAGTAAACTCATCTTCATTTACGTTAATCTGTGAATAGAGCCTCCTCTGATAAACATCAAGGTCACAGACACATGAATTAACTGCAGTCTTTCTTTCACAGGTTCAGACGTATTTAATTAAACTTTTTTTGCAACTTGTAAGGACTACATATCTTAAAATGCTGTTGAAAGTAAAAAAATCCCTTGCACAGTCTGAGATTTCAAGGCTATAAAACACACCATTTAGTGCCATGACTGCATCTACAGAGCAACATTCTGCTACATCTCCTTTTGTGTTCCACGGAGGAAAGTCGTATGGGTTTAGATTGACATGAGGTTGAGTAATGATAGAATACGGGGGGGTACACACTTTATATTAGCCTGTCCATGATGTTGTCGTCTGGTTCGCTTGTGTACTCGCACCTGTCGTCCAGAGCGGCAGGTGTTCAAATAAAGCCTCCTTATCAAACACAGCATCAGCAGAATTAAAGGACAGCACTAGCTCAGTTTCACATTCAGACTGCGCTGGGATTAAAAACGACAATGCAGGCTTTTAGGCAGCACTTTAATCAAACGTAAAGGTGTTGAATATGTTGCTCTCAGCTGCATGAATTTAAAAATATGCTGGTGACCCACTACACAGTGGAATGCAGGAACTAAAACTACAACACCAGATGAAATTCAAACTGGAAAACCTTTGCAACAGCACTGACGAACTGCATTTTTAGGGGTGCTTGGTCATGTAAAATTTGCAGCAACAATGCAGCAAATTACTGCATAATTTTGTAAATGAATAGTGACTCACCCAGAACTTAACCAGGAAGAAGGTGTTCTGAGGCCCTTTTCCAAACAGCTCTTTTAGCCCCCCCTTTTTCTCAGGGAATTTATCGTAGATTTGACGTATATCCACTGTCTCAAGGAGTGCGTCGCTGTATGAATAATTTGTCTGGCCGATGTGCACAAACAGATGCTTGTTGTACTGTAAAGATAGTTTGTAATTAGAACAATACAACATATTCAGTTACTGTAGGCATTATTGTAAACGCTCAACAACTTTTCAAAAGAACATTTTCATTTTATAATCAGTGTTGGATAAATTGCTAAAAAATAGTAATCCACTACAAATGACTTCTCTAAATATGTTATGCAATTATTTTACTGATTACTTCACAGAAAAGTAATCTAATTACTTTTAGTTTTAAGTTACTTTCTAGAAAGTTTAGTTTTTTTCCATTTAACGACATTACCTGTCACAGAACAGGATGTACACAAACACCTGAAAATAATTAAATGTTTTCTAAAACAGATACATAATATTATTTTAGAAATATTTGTAACCCAAGTAATGTACTCAAAACTAACATAATTGAAATTCTGTAATTGGGTTACAAAAATTTTAATTGTAATGTGTAACAAGACTCTGAAAAAAAGTGATTAGATTACAGTAACTAATTACTTTTTAATCAGATTACACCCAACACGGAGCCTGTTTACATGCACACCAATATGATGATAACTACCAAAAATCACCTAAATAAAAAAATCAGTCAAAGCAAGAAAACTGTATTTACATGAGATTTGAAATAATCGAGTTATTCTCTGCTTTTGATGTTAATCCGTGCAGAGGCATGCCCACAACACTTACATTCATTGGATAAGCCAGTACGAATGCCGGAAAAGGTGTTTACATGCCATGCGAAATCAGGGTAATGGGCAAAATTATACCTGTGACAATCGTTTTTATTCTTAAGTGCTTGGTGATTTTCCTGATAAAGGAAAACTGTTGTCGCTTTATTAAGCATAATCGGTAAAGAACGTGCATATAAATGCGCTCATTATAATTGCGTAAGAAGTTGTCAGTATGTTTGGGATTGATGCCGCTTTCATGTATTGATAATCGTACGATTTTCCTGATGATTATTGATATATACCGATTTTTTCCAAATATAAATAGGGCTGGTCGTTGCACAAAAGTCTTTGTCTTTTCAAACATATTTCTCAACACAACTTTGGTAAAGAGTGTGCGGCAGGGTAAATTAAGTGGTTCGTACACCGCAAGTGCCTGGTGGATGACATGGCACTTTCTAAAATTCAAAACAATTATTTTCTTAAAGGTACAAACACACCGTCACCGTCACCGGAGGCTGTTAAAAAACTTGCAACGCTACGGAGCTCAACTCGCATAGTTTTTCATTCAATTCGACCCAAATAATTATGAAATTATTTACTCTAGTCATTACTGGATGATATATTGTGTATAAGTATCATTCATAGAGCCTACACAATGTATTTTCAGTTACAAGTATGCCTCTTTGTGGTTTGACAGCTTGAATGAAAGACCTATTAGGTGCTACATACAGGGAAATTGCATAATAAACCACCATTTATAATAGTTCAGTTTGCACAGTTACAACTCATCCACGTCACTTTGTTAATTCTTGAAGAAGTACAAAATCCTTTGTAATCAGCTCGTAATGTGTGTGTGATATCTATGCCTGTCCTACCCAGTAAATGTCTTCAGTAAATGTCACCCACTTGTGGTCTCCCAAAGCTATTATGTCAGACTATATTGATGTAAGGCAACTGAAGTGAACGGAAAACACACAAATTAGGCTTTTAATTTAAATGTTATCTGATGTTAATATATCAATGCCTCAAAAATCGATCATATAATGTACCGATCAATAATCAGTTAAATTAAATAGTTTTTTTGATATCCATAGTTGTCAGGGCAACAAGCTTATTAAAATGTATCCATGAGTTCAAATGCAATTCCCAAATAATGTTTGTATGAGCAATGTTTCAGATTGCTTTTATAAGCTGTTTCAGGTACATTCAAAAGCAGCTCCTCTGCGAAACTAAAAGTTTGGTAACTGGACGATTGCATTGGGAATTCAACTCATTCTACGTATTACACAAGATTTATAGCTGCTGTCAGGCCAGACCAGAGGGACAAGCATTTCATAGAGATGCTGCCAACATGATAGATGGCACAGGTCTGCTTTTAAATGGATGCACAGCATTTTGGTCATCTCAGGTCTTACTCTTAATCCATCCATGTCTTCATGACTCATGACATGAGACCCTCTCAGGATAAATAAAGTTTAGAATTTTTCTTGTTCAAATGGACTATTTTTTGTCAATTTGTCCAATCAATTTAATTTAGTTTTCATTAGTTTCCACACTATGATTGTCCTTTTTAGTTTCGTTTTCTAGTATTATTGTAGTATATTGTTATTTTAGCATTTTAGGACAGCCGAATGTATCGCGCTTAACTGATATAATTTAAATATGTTTAATGATGTAATCTACTATCTAGTGGCATTTTAAAAGACATTATAATTTTAATGAAGGTGGGTTGTAAAAGTTTCAAATATTATAATTTACTGTGTATCAAAATCTAAAAGTAATTTGAGGTCTTTTTTCCCCATACAATTTTGTTTCATTTTTATTTCAATTGTGTTTTTAAAAAATGTATTTCATTTACAAATTTATTTGAGTTTTCGTTAACAATATTAACACTAATCCCTCTTGATCATGCTTAATATATATGAAAAAAATTAAAAATGAGTGATAGTGGTACTGTGTCTGTGTGGTAAAGCAGGTCAGATCTTTGCAGTAAATCTGGATAGGTGTGCAGACTCACTGAGTCTGGGTCCCGCTGATGCTCCAGGAAGGCGGCGAACTCCACAAGCCTCAGTTTGGAGGTGCCGATAGAGCGTCCCTGCCATGCAGGCACTGCAGCAGCTGGGGGTGTGGGGGACTCGAAAGCTAAAGACACACACGCACAATTTATAAACACGACTGATGACTATACTGTACATATCTTAATTAATGGTTACAATCAGAACCCAAAAGGGTTATACATGGAAATTGGAAAATTTGCCATTGCCATTATTCTCTAGTTCTTATGAAAACCATCTATGTAGCTACTGGTTGTTTAAAGAACAAGAAACTTATATGTTGATCTGAAGAACCAAAATGTTTTTAATTTACAAAGAACCACATTGAGCCAAAATAGTTATCACTGCTGCAATTAAAGAACCTTAATTTTGTATACTTGAACCTTGCGCGATCCCACATACACATATGTAACCAGTTCTGCTTGACCCCCTCAGAGCGGGATTCGAACCGGTGTCAGCTGGCATGGGAGGCGGGCACTCTAATGAGGAGGCTAAAGACTACAGCTTCTAGCGTCAGTTGCTAATGCACCTCTTGAGGCCAGGGGAGTGAGATTTACACATAACGCACTGCTACCTACCAGCTGGCTACCATTACAAATGTGTGGACAATGTATTTTGGCCTTGCTATACGCACCGCAAAATTTTATTGAGACTCTGTGCTGTCAGTAAAGGGAGTACGGAGTCATGTGACAAAACAACATGGTGCCGATCACAGCAGAGTTTGTCTTTGGGAGAAACAGCAACAAAACTACATCTGGTGAGAAACCTAATTAATTTTTACATTGAAACCTGTTTGGATCAAAAGATTAGAGTCTCTTGTTTCATCCGATAGGCCATTTTTAAAATGTAAGTGATTTATCACGAAATGCCACGCTGTTAAACACAGTGTACATTAATGTATACAATAGCACAAGGTTTTCATTAGAAATCCTATCTGTGCATTTTCACATTGAGAAATTCAATGTTGCTTTCAGAGGCTTTATATTGAGTTATACTGTTTTAAGACCAGTGCAGACAGACAGCACACTGGAGGTTAATTAAATCACTAAATAGGGAGCAAGGGAGCAAGGGAGCATCCTAGATCTTTCCAATGAAGCCAAGTGTATTCAATCCAAACTTTGTATCAAAAGTTCGGTTTCAGGCTTTGGATCACTCAACATGTTTGGCAGACATGGGACAATGGTTATCAGTAATTAAATTCAGATTATTTTAACATGGTTGGCAGTGATTGAATGATGCTGGTCCTTAATTGTATCAGAATTCATTATGTTAATTTCTAATTGGTAAAATACTTCAGCACGAGCTATCACTTGTTTGTTTGGCGGTGCAAAAAGAGAACATTAAAAAAAAATCAAGTCAAATAATTTTTATTTGTATCGTTTTTTATGTTATCTCCCATTACACATAGTTCCAAAGCAACTTTAAAGAAAGTCAAATGTAATGTCTGTTACATTTCAAAAACACGAATAACTAGCACTCCTGGAAACATAATAAACAATTTGACTTTCTATAGCTTGGTATTTTGTAAAATGTCACAAATTAGTCCTGCAACCACATATGTGGACATCATTTTTAGGAATTGTTTTTTTTTTTTTGCATGTTTATTAGGTGGTACTAGTTACAAATTAAAATGGAAAATGCACACAGCAGTCATGCTCGGGTCTCAGGAGGTTAAGTAGGTAGGCTATACAGTATGTAAGCATGTAATTAAGTTCAAAGGCAACAGTAAACATACACACCTGCAATGGCTGTGGCTGTTTGGATGGGGTAATTCTGCTGTGGGAAAGGTTTAACACTGAGGAAACAAAAAAATATGTATTATGATAAAAGTGTTGCTTTTAAGTCTATGTTCAAAAATAATCCATGCTTTCCACAGTCGTTGAACGGCCATTAAAGAGTATAATCTACATGTACTTACTCTTGTGAGGAACCAGGCTGCCCTGTCGACACCTGCCAAAACTAAAAGTGGAGGGGGAAAATGTCAGTATACTGTATGTTAATTAACACCAATTTATTTTTTGTATAAAATTTATATGAGTAAAATTATGCATGTAAAAGTAATGCAGTGTAGCTATGATGAGGAGGAGGCATGATCAGGCAGAGAGAATTCCTGCCCGGCCCAATCAGCGGGAGAGAGATAAAAGGAGGAGCCGTGGATGCCAGTGAGAGAGAGAAAGATGCACGCAGTAATGTTTTGTGTGCCGGTGACGGAATGGCCAAAGGGGCAACTTCTCTCCTCTGGCAAGAGAGGGAGGGAGTAAGTCAGACCGGAGGTTTCCCCGGCCTGAATCGGGCAGTGGGGGTATGTGATGAGAAGGAGGGCGTGGCCGGGCCGAGAGGATTCACGCCATGGCGCTGAGTTGCCAAATCAGCGGGAGAGAGATAAAAGAAGGAGCCGGGGACACCAGAGAGAGAGAGAGAGAGAGAGAGCGCACGAAGCAGTGTTTGTGCGCTCGCTTTTGTTATGTATCAATTCAGTGTTGTATGTTGAATTAAAGTGTTTTTTTACTGTTAATCCGGTTCCTGCTTCCTCTTTTCCCCATGAATGAGAGGCTTGTCTGCCACAGTAGCATTAAACATTACAGGATGCATGGATAAATTGTTCTGGTTTTCCTTTGAACAGATACAAATGTATTTAGGTGGTGTAACATCTCTTACCCCTCCTGCCCCAGTCAAGCTGGGCCGTGGGAGCCCCGCCAGACCCAGTCTGCTGTGGATGGCGGTGGCCGAGATGATCTGTGCTGAAGACATGGCTGCCATCCTGTTGAGTGCATCATTTTTCACAGTCTGGTCCTTTAATGAGATAAATTATAGAGAAGATTGAACTGGAATGTTTGTGATAAAGCTGAAACGATATGTTAGGTATTACGTTAGTCTAAATCTCCATTTCCTTTCATTCCATCTTTTTTAAATACAGTAGATGTAATTGATTACGAAGGCCATCATATTGCCTTGCAGCTCCTTTACATTTTTGGGTGAAAGTTCTCTGCAGTGATTATGATACATTAAACTTCTTAAACTATTTTTAGACACATTCTAATACAATGAAAAAATAAAGGTAATTTTAACTTTTCTAACTCGATACATTAGTCAGGCTTAATGAGAAAATGGAAAGAGACTTCTGAATCTGTAAATTTAAAGTGTTATAGTCAGAAAGGAATCAACATAAATGGTAAATAACCTTAGTGGTTACCAAAGCGCTTTACACTGTGTCCCATTCACCCAATCACACACACTCATACACCAATGACGGCAGAGCTGCCATGCAAGGCACTAGCCTTCCATTGAGAGCAACTTGGGGTTCAGTGTCTTGCCCAAGGACACTTCGGCATGTGGAGTCATGTGGTCCGGGATTTGAACCACCAACCCTGCGATTGGTGGCCGACCCGCTTTACCACCAGAGCCACAGCCGCCTCTGCATACACATTGACTTTGTATGCAAAACTAAAATGTATATATGCAGCTAAATATCAAGTGTAAAATTCAATCTGGGTCAGCCTGAAGCAAATATTACATGTAGCATAAATTCAAACATAAATGGGGATTGTGTTACTTAATTGGAATTGGAATACGAAAGCAATATTTCATTAAAATAAATAGGCTGTATAAATGCAAGCAGTCAACTGTAGCACATTAAAGCAGCACTGAGACAATAAACATTGAGACAAGGATACTTTTCACTGTATCTGGCTAATAAAAAAATAAACTAAACTAAAAGTTTTAGAAAAGTTTAAAACTAAAGTTTTGCCTCTATAAACTTCAGGTTTACAAAACAGACTTTTTAGAAAGCACATATGACCTCAAATAACCTAGAAAGGTAAAATATGGTGTTACAGTCATGGGCTTATTTCACAGAGGTGTAAAGTCAATTTTAAACAATAAAACTCACAGACAAACACACCGTTCTTTTCAGAATTACACATTAAGTACTTTCAGTATTAAGTATTAAAGGTATATTCTGGGTTCAAAACAAGTTAGGCTAAATACAAAAAAAAAAAACCCTGCATTTGTGGTATAATGATGATTATCACAGTAAAGAATTTAGACTCAATCCTCCTTTTCTAACAAGAAAAGTGAGGTTAAATTGAGACACTTACAATGGATGTGAATTGGGCACATTTTTGGAGGGTTTAAAGGCAGAAATGTGAAGCTTAGAATTGTATAAATTACTCATTATTAATGATCAAATGATTAATTCTTATGAACTTAAATTATTCTGTTAAATCTTGTATTCTTTGAGCTGTAAAGTTGTTTCAATCGTTGTTATTATGGTTGTTTGAGTGGAACTTTACACAGAAAAAGTTAGTAAGTGATTTTATCACACTAAAATCATGTCAACACGTATATTGTTTATATCTTGTGGCTATAATTTTGAAACATTGTTACGTTTACAGATTGGCCCTATTCACTTCCATTGTAACATTAACACATTAAGCCACAAACAGATTAAGTTTCACTTGTATTGAACATGGAATATTCCTTTAAACAGTACTAACCATCAAACCTCGGATATTCTCTCAAGCTAAACCTCAGATCAGTAAGCAGTATTAAAGTTACTGGATGAAAACGGCACTATGCTGGCTGAATTTTCCACATGCTTTGCCCTTTGATCTTGGTTAGTGTAAAGGAGATGTTGAGCCAGTTAATTGTTATTTGCTTTTTAACCACCAGATGACATAGCATCCCTTAAATGCCTTTAAAGGGATAGGTCACCCAAAAATGAAAATACCAATATAATTTGCTCTCCCTCCGTCTGACTTTATTTCTCCCATGGAAGACAAAAAGAGGTGTTATGCAGAATAGTACGTCCATACAATAAAAGTAAATGGTGACTAAGGCTGTCGGCTCGCAATACATATCTTCCTCTGAAAAGAACACAGTTTTGTGCTAAACAGGAAGGAAACAGATGACAAACATGCCGAAGAAAACTAGTCAACCAGTCCAGTGCATGCTAAGCAGGGCAGTCACAATCAGGGAATCTAGGTTACAGACAGCCAAACAGCAGTGCACCCATACACACATACAGTATATGGATATGGCGTCAGTACACACTGACACAAACAGACATGTACCTTTAGCTTGGTGTGAAATTCTCTGGATTTCCGCCGGGCAAGAACCTGGATATGACTGGAGACCTGGCCACACACACAAACAAACAAATACAAAGGAACATTTTGTAACCATGGAGATGAAAGCCTCTCTGCCATTAGGCACAAAAACATCCATTTTAATTGCAAACTTAACATATAATACAACCTTTAACATAATTTTGTCATAACGAAGAAAAAAAGGACTGCTATGCAATTTAATTAGTTCATTTTTTATTTACTTTATAGTTAAATTGTAAAGATTTGCACTGAATTTAGAGCACAAAGCAACAGGTGTTCACTGTTGTAAAGAACACTTTAGTAACTAAGGAAGGCTGTAAGCCAGTGAGAAAACATTTGAATGACTCTAAAGAACGCCTGACACACTCACTATCTGAATTTACAAGAACAAACTTTTAATTCAGTCTCTATAACAACACATTATTTATTTGAGGCCTTCAGAATGTCCTTTATGTAGTACTTTGTGGGAACTACCTAGTGTACTACTAACCTGCTTTCTTGTCCGTGTCTTCCCAGTTCTGAGTTTGATGTATCTGGCGATTAATTCATTACGACCTGTAAGAGAAATTATATAACCTATATTTTTACATAGTAAAGGAAGTGTTTCAGTGTGTGCACTGACTTGAGATTGATCATAATTCATTGTTTTGCTTAATATGCTGCAGAGTTTTATTAGTTTAAGGTTGAGTGATGAATATTTGCATACTTGATGTTGAACAACTATTTAACACAAACAGGGATTCTTGAAGAAAAAAACCCCATCTTGTTTTGTGTTCCACAAAAGAACAATCTTATGTGTGTAAATGATCACAGAATTTTTATTTTTGGGTGAGCTATTCCTTTAAAGACAACATCTGACTCAAAGCCAAAGCCAGTGGTTCTCCAGATAGCCTTTACTGAACACGCATGCAGTGTAATCTCTTCTAACCCAGACCTGGGCCTCCCTATTCTTCCAAAACACAAACACACATGCCCACACACACATGCCCACACACACACACACACACACACACACACACACACACACACACACACTACGTATGCTCACAATGCGGGCATTCATGCACACTGCACTCTTAGATCAAAGACCCTCCAAACGGCCAGCTGTAAGCATGCTTACTGCTGCCATAATTCATTCTTTTCACTCACTTGAAAACATGCTCAGCTGGACTTGGCAAACCTGCAAAACAACCTCCAGAGTGAGAGGGGAATTTACAGAGAGAGAGAGAGAGAGAGAGAGAGAGAGAGAGAGAGAGAGAGAGAGAGAGAGAGAGAGAGAGAGAGCCTGTTGAAAAGTGCTGAGTTTTGAGATTCCCCACCCATGGAACTGCTAGACAGACAAAAGCACAAACTGATCAAAGACCCAAGATAAGGATAAGATAAACAACTGTCATTTCAGAATGAGAGAAGACGACTAGTCAACAGTTCTTTTCAGAATGTACTGTGGGACAGTGATGGTATCAGATAATACCACTCTACTTGGATACAGGTACTCTACCCTATGGTACTGAATTATCTTATGTGTTAATGTATCACCATATGTATATGATACTCCAAGGTATTTCAAAGAATATCATAGATATACCATGGTATGTGTGCAAAAACACTGTATTATAATTTTACAAATCCAAATATTTTATTGTATTGCCATAGTGCATGTAAAAAGCAACATTAAAAAAAGCATAGTATTACAACAATAACACATTAAAAGAAAAATTGTTTATCATCGTACATGTCAAAACAGAGATGGTATTACTATGATATCATGTCAAAAAACTATGGTAGTACCATGGCACCATGTCCAAAAACACTATATTGCCATGGTACATGTCCTAAAACTATGGTATTACCATGTTAGACATTTAAAACGTTATTGTATTACCATGATACATCTCCAAAACACAATGGTATTCCCATGGTATACTGTGTATCCAAAATACTATGGTATTACCACAATACATGTCGCAAAACTATGGTATTACCATGGTACATGTCCAAAACACTAATGTATTACCATAGTATATATCCAAAACAATATAGTAGTTTATATAGTACTATGGATCATGTCCCAAAAACTATGGTATTACCATGGTACCAAGTCCAAAACACTATGTTATTACCATGATACATTTAAAAAAATTTAAAAACAAGGAAAAAACATAGCTATGGTATTACATGGTACACTGTCCAAACAACTATGATAGTAATAAGACATATGTCCGTAAAACTATGGTACTACCATGGTACCATGTCCAAATAATTATGGTATTACCATGGTACCATGTCCAAAAGATTACAGTATTAACATGGTACATGTCTAAAAACCCGATTGTATTTTCATGGTACATTTCCAATAAACCATGATATTACCATGGTACAAATAAATACAGGCATTGGCCGTTTAATGTTACAGCCAGTCAAAATGAAAAACTGTCTACTGATCACCAATAACAGGAAACATCAGAGTCTTGTGATGACTAAGCAATGCCAAGCAGTGCTAATGACTAAGTACAGGTCACTTAAATATCATCAGAGTTTGGTAATAACTTAACACTGGGCCCTTACCAGTGCTTTATGGAAAAAATGCTAAAAGAAAACACAACACAGCTGAATCACTTATTAGGAATGGTACAAAACATGGTTTAACAGACAGACTGGTGTGGGCACACTGAATGTGCCTTAGAAACCCCTAGGGGGTCAGACACCATTCTTTTATAGAGGTGCTAAGGTTTGAGGTTATGCTGGTGGAGGTCATACCACAAAAGCCATTGAGGATGTTTCTAGTCAAAAGGTCATAAAAATAGAATATAATGAGCTGTTATAATGTCAGATCGATCAGAAAAAAACAGACCTAGTACAGAGCCCTGGGGAACACCCACTGATGACAATTAAAACTGAGCTGATAAATGAACCTCGGATTGACTAATGGATGACTTGGGTTTACCTCAGCATATCATCAGTTGAGGGAAATGATTGCACCAAAAATGTGCAGAATAGGGATCATCAATCACTCTGCATTGACATCTTCTGTTAAACACTTTTGATGGCTCAAAGTGCCATTGAACTCAAAGTGTTGACCTGACTCCCCTAAGTGCATTTCTCTATTGAAGCCTTAAATAGCAAGATTGTCTCAACCAGTGGCATGAGTCTGGTCTGCAATGTGACACTATAGGGGCAGAAATGACAAACTTCACCATGACAAAAAGTCTCGATGATTGCAAGATAACTCAATTCCTTGCTTAGCCTGTTTGAAGAGGGTCATTGAGTAAAAGGGTGATGTCAGGGGCAAAGCGTGTGCCATACTTAGAGAATAACTGTAATTGAAGCCAAGACATACTACCATGAACTACTCATTTAAAATCTGTTTTCTGTATTTAACAAGCCAAGAGCAAGCCATGGATTGGTCTGAACTCACAGTGACAGTGCTTCCTATATACTGATAAACATGAAAAGAGACTCTAGGTAGTCACTGCGATATGTTGTCTTTTAGACACTGGTATCCACAATGGGATGCTGGTGTTTGTGATCCCAATAAATCACACAATAGATGATGAAATTGTGTCTTAAAGCAGGAATAATTTGGTTCAACTCGCAGGTCAAAGCTTTAACTATTTCAGATGTTCATTTTACCATTCACTTACAATCGAAATTCACTCACAATTCAGTTTCTGTTCTTTTCTTGAAATGTCCTGCAAGTTTCGGGGTGTGGGCCCCAGGGTGTGTGTGTGTGTGTGTGTGTGCGGACAGGGCAGAAGCCCAAAATCTTTGGGACAATGGCCCCGCCGCCCTGTCAGGCCTGATGGATGACTCGAAGGTCTCAGGATGCATTAGAATCACAATGACCTAAACTAACAATACAACGATTTTCTGTAGGAGGTCAATGACTCAGGGATGAAGAGAATAAACTCACTGTGCCCAAGTTTAGGCTTGAAAAACTTTAAGTTGGATATCATGGGCTGCACAGAGATAAAAAAAAAAATAATAATAATTACCAATTGCCTACTGTACATTAGTGGTTCTCAAAAAGATGTTAGGCAGAATCTTAGCATCAGTCACCATTCACTTATGCATTTCTTTCCATATATAATGTCATCGTTTTTATTTTTGAAAATAGAACAAACTATCCCTTTAAATATTAATTACGGGTTTGGTATTTAAGTGAGTCCCCACTTGATGTCCATTATAAAATCTGGTTCCTGAAGCAAAATCTGTTCAAAGACACTGACTTGGACCACAAAAAATATGATTATGATGAGACAGTTAATTCAGGGGTGACTGTGCTAGCAATGTCCAATCATGCTAACTAACTATCTACCTGATGATTTACCCCCACCATGAGAAATGGTGAGGCATGACAAAATACCATATGGTTCAAAGTAAAGGTCAGCCTCCCAAACCAGATGGTGGTCTGAACAATCTCCTCACTGAGAGTCAGGCAGCTTAGACTGATATGATCTTCAGGCTCAATGCAGGTGTTCCCTGAGAGCAAGTCCGAGGGGTGCGGCCAGCTTTTTCCCTTGCCAGATAAAGCCATTCACACACACAAACACACTTATATGCACACACATGCCTGCTAGCATCTGATTACAGTTAGCCAGCTGTCCTTTGTGAAGGCTAGAGCCCATAACACGATGACACCCCTTCGTCCGCAAACCCATTTTGAGAGGGAAGGTCTGAGAGAAAATTCAAGGCCAGATGGCAAGAGACCGTGACGGACAGTCTTTTCTTTTCCAGTGGACATCCCCTTACCCCCCTCATCCCGCCAAAACCACTATGATTATTTAGTAGACAAAATCTAAGAGGAAAGCAGAGCCTATGATCAGATGGACCAGGGACACCAAAACTACTTTGAGCCCAATCAACCGAACTTAGTAAACTGCTATTAAAATATGGCTTGTGTGGTGTTAGATCTCCATGCCAATCCCAATCACCAAACATTGGTAACATACCAAAGCCAACTTTACATTACAGTGTGTATTCTGGCAGGTGAAAGGGGCCATTCAGATGGAAAGTGTCGGATGAAGCAGAGCAATAAAAGAACAGAACGCAGGTGTCTCCAGACTTTTTTCAACTTGATACAGCATCTTAAACATGCTGGGCTTCTGCGTGAGGTGCTACAAAAACAAGAAGCAGCAGTAAGAGACTTTAGTGTATGTTTGCATAGATAAACTGTTAAAAAACAGCACAGACAGTAGTAAAAATGCAGTCAGTGTGAACGGCCCCTAAGACTGCAGTCCACAAGTAAAATATGACACAAGCTCATTTGTGCTTGTGAATTGAGCGTAAAGAATGACTGTCACACAAATCACAGTGAGAGTGAACTTAGAAGAAATAGCCAAATCAATGTGCCAGCTAATTAATATTCATGAACTCTGCCATTTCCAAACTCACATTCAGGTCTGGCTCTATTCTGTCATGAAACGCCCCCTTTTCACAATCTATTCCCAATGGGTAAAATAAAGTTCTGTGTGCTATTTCTTCCTCTTGAGCAATTCTCTTTCACTTGGAAATATGTAACATCATGGAAGTAAAATGGATTATAAAGGCCATTTCATGTTGACTTTGGGCTAGTAGATTTTGTCTAATAAAAGGAGACATGGGACCTATGGCACTGTTTACCCAAACAATGACTATGTGAGTTTAGATTTTTGTGTGAACTATCCCTTTAAAGCCCTGAAAGTGTGTACATGTACAACATTCTGGTAGAAAGACTTTGAAAAGCTGAGTTCTTCTCTTCCTGCAATAGAAAAGCCAAACTGGAAACACAGAGTGGATGGAGTAGGTTTGGAGCTGTTTTCTTTAATGGGAGCAATTAAGCATGCTTCCTCTGAGTGCACAAGGGAGAAAGTGTGTGTGTGTGTGTGTGTGTGTGTGTGTGTGTATGTGCATGCACGCGAGAGCAAGCATGCTTTTCTGACTGTGTCCTAACGTGGTGCACTGGCTGGAAACATCACACCAGCCTGTTGGAAATCACACATGGAAAATCCAAACCACCCCAAATGACCCCTCCCTCTCTATCTCTCTCTCGTTATCTTGCTTCATTCTTCATGTAGTTTTGCTTGATAAAGTTACTTTGTGAATACTTTGTCAAGGGAGAACTAAAGAGAACATTTCTCTGTCTGCCAAGGTCAACTCTACACTAGTGATGGGTAGTTCATGAACATTTCGTTAATTTTGACTCAGGAAGATCGAGTAGTCTCAGAGAGTGATTCGTTAATTTTGTCATGGCTGCACATGATCTAAATTTATAGTTTATGTTTAATTTGTTTGACACGTGACAGCCACATAGGCTCTGTACAGGAAACAGAAATTATTTGTCCACCTTCCGAGTCTTTCATTAATTTGATTTGTGACAGCCACATAGTCTCTTCTCTATATTGGAAAGAGAAATTAGTTAATACACCTGACCTTCCTTAAATACAAGTGGTTAGTTAGGATTATTTTTGCTCTTATAGTTACACAAAGACTTTCTGTTCTTAAATCTTAGCTTTATTTGTAGCAATTTATAACTGTGAATATTTTTGTCATGATGGTTCGTTTCCATAACGTTGAATCTGGTAATAAAGAGTTAGTTCATGCTTTAATAATTCTTTTAGCTTTATATAATGGCAAAAATCTGATTCATAAAATAAGCTACTTTTAGAAATATATTTCTGTTTTGTAGGTCATTACAATGCAAGTGAATGGTGACTAAAAGTTTCACATTTCAAAAATCACAAAGGCAGCATAAAAGTAATCCATATTATTCCAGCAGTTAAATGTATGTCTTTAGATGATATGATAGGTGTGAGTGAGAAACAGATCAATATTTAAGTCTTTTTCCACTATAAATCTCCACTTTCACTTTTACTTTCTCATTCTAAAAGTGAAAGAGATTTACAGTAAAAAAAAAAGATTGAAATATTGATCTGTTTTTTTTTACCCAAAGTGATTGCATTGGTTCAGAAAATATATATTAAACCACTGGAGTCACATGAATTAGTTTTATGCTGCCTTTGTGATTTTTGGAGCCATTAAAAAAAATTGCACTTGCATTGAAACAACCTACAAATCTTAGTTTGTGTTCAACAGAAGAAAGAAAGTCATACACGTCTGGGATGGCATGAGAGTGTGTAAATGAAGAGAGAATTTTAATTTTTGGGTGAACTGTCCCTTTAAATTCAAGCTCTGTTTACTGATTTACAACTTTTATCTTCTCTTCAGAAAATATACTATAACAGAAAACCCAATATTATTGACTTGACTATTGAAATGATTTTGGATACATTTTTATTTTTTTCCCTTCATGATGCATCCTCTTATTGTATGATGTCCTTCTTAAGTCCTTTGTGGGAACTGTAGACCCAAATCAAGCATCCCCAGAATTTACCTTTGAATTCACTGATAGTCTTCTAAGAACATTTTACTTTAATTTTACACTTAGGAGAGAAGATTGCATTCCCCTTCAGTATTTAATACATTAAAATATTTAATTATGGCAATTTGTATGCTTTTAAAGTGTAATTTGTCACACTAACCAGTGGCAGTTCTAGAGGGAGGGAGGGAGGGAGGCCCCCGGTCAGATGCTTCAATACTACAAAATAATATTAGTGCTTTAAATTTTTCTTTCATTCATCTTCAGCTTGCTCATAGGGTTTCTGAATACATGCATGCATGGCTCTCTGTAAAGCTGCTTTGAAACGATGTATGTTGTGAAAAGCACTACACAAATAAAAAAGATTGGGTGGTTGCTATGGTGTTCTTGAAGGTTGCTAGGGCATTGCTAGTTGGTTGCTAGGGTGTTCTGGGTGGTTGAGAGGTGGTTGCTTACTGGAAAAAGTCTTAAGAGGACTCCCCCAAGTCTCTAGATATGGCTCGGGTCCATCTTTTAATGTTAATCTATGGGATGAGCAATAGTAATATTGATTCTTTAAATGTATATTATTGCATTTTACAGATGCTTTTATCTTAAGTTACTTACTTATTCAATTTGCAAGCACCAATAATCACTGTACATCAATACAGGGGAAAAGAAAATATACATATTTCAAAAACCTTTAGAAAATCAATTAAACAAGTGACCAGTGATACATTTACCAGAATTGATTTTAATGCAGAGAAACTAAAATAGCCTACAGAGGAACAAGAGCTGTTTTACAGGTGGTACTGAGTGACAATAGCATGTATTATGTGGATCAAGGACTCTTTGTAACATGATATCAGTGTCTGTTTCAATCACTCATCCGTCTCAAACAGTTAAGGGCTGTGGGGACAGAGCATGCTGTGACCCGTCTCCTAACTAGCTCTCGGTGCGGTTACATCGATGTCTCACACCTATCAAAGCCAAATGAGTACATTAACACAGCTCAGACAGAACTCATTTCTTGTGTCTATCCGGACTTCCGGGCCTCTGTCCTTCCCTACACCAAACCCCTTTTTCAAATTCACACGCCATCCCTTTGGGAGACATGATTAAACTCTGTACATCTGGAAAGAAAGCGAAAATTACTCATCCTTGGCCCCATTTTATGCAACACAAAAGAAGCAAAGCACAGGCTTTAAAGTGGGAATATACATATCTTTTTTTTTCTTTTCTCAGAAGACCTTGGATTTTGAAAAATGAAGACCTTTTTCAAACAGACCACATCCAGGGACCTCCTTTGGCACACAATACAACCCTCAGAACAAAAGCAATGGCCTATGTAATTTTACAAACACTTTCAGACACCACCTGTCGCCCACCTGAATCCCACTTCATCCACCAAACCACATCTCACACTGACAATCATCCTGTTCCTAAACTATCCTTGATCGTTTGGGGGAAAGTCTGTCTGTGTTACCCTAAGCACACCCATATGGTGAGGTGTGTTTCTTTGTCATCTAGAAACATGTTTTTTTTTTTTTTAATATATATAGAATTAAAATATAATCAGCTGAGTAAGTGCAGTGATTAAGCAATTATGGGTCTATTACATTTACTGTATATAAATATCCCTAACAGCTTCTAGTTTTTTAATCATTATTTTTGATGGCTAGGATATACGATCTGATACAACCAGGGCTATTTTTAGTGACTGGGCGTTACAGTCCAATCGAAATCATTTACATTCTATTTACACATTTGGTAAATGCATTTATCTAAAACAACTTACAGCACATTCAAGGCATATTTTACCAGATTGTGTGTCCCCTGGGAATCGAACCCATGACCTTGGTGTAGCTAGCGCCATGCTCTACCAGTTGCGCTACAGAAACCCAAAACACATTTTTAAAGGGTTAGTTCACCAAAACATTTGAATTCTCTCATCATTTACAC
This sequence comes from Xyrauchen texanus, assembly GCF_025860055.1. Taxonomy (NCBI): domain Eukaryota; kingdom Metazoa; phylum Chordata; class Actinopteri; order Cypriniformes; family Catostomidae; genus Xyrauchen; species Xyrauchen texanus. Next base: position 17,008,623 of record NC_068321.1, read on the forward strand.
CATCCCAGACGTGTACGACTTTTATTTTTGTGCAAAATACAAATGTAGATTTTTAGAAGAATATCTAAGCTCTGTTGGTCCTTACAATGCTAGTGAATGGTGACCAAAAATGTGAAGCTCCAAAAAGCACAAATACATAAGACTCCAGTAGTTTAATCTGTGTCTTCTAAAGCTATCCAATTGTTTTCAGGGTGAAAACAGACTAAAATATAACTAAAAAAATCTTAACATAAGTAGTCTCCTTGGTGATCACAATTTCAAGCTTGATTAAATTTTCTGACACCATCCAGTGCTCTGCGCATGCGTCAAGTGTAATAGAGATTCAAATCATGATTGTGCCTAGAGACTGCAATGCAATATGTATAGTGAAAAACGAGTTATATTTTGGTTTGATGTCACTCAAAACCGATTGGATTCCTTCAGAAGACATGGATTAATGGATAACTTGCAAGCTGCATTTATGTCCTCTTTTGAGCTTCAACATTTTGGTCACTATTTACTTGCTGCTCCCCCTTTTTCTCCAAATCATTTTGTCTCATCTCTACTGTCCCTCTACATAATGAGGCGAAAGGCCAAAAAATTTAATAAACTTATTCATTCATTGTGTGCTTGCTGGCTGTTTCTCCAAATGAATGGGTGTACTCATTGCTTGTCTTCTCCTCTAAGAGTAAAGGACAATAATAAGGAAAATACTTTAAGAAAACAGTGAGAGCTTGTTTTGCGTTTTTGGATGGCTTGTCGTTCACTTCCTCTGCTGGCTGCGATTCAACAGCATAGTAGTTGGCCAGTGTATAAGAGCAGAAAGACGCTAACTCCCATAACCCCTAGTTTCCCCTGCGGTAAGTAATATGGACCAAACTGGCACTACAGTCTCAGAAGGGGTCTGTTATCCTATTGTGAAAGACACAGTTTAAATTCACAGCATTTCCAACCCTCTGAGGCAGACATTATATTTGCAAAGCCCAAAACACTTCTTTTCATTGAACAAGTATATTCATTATTTTACACTTAGAATTTCTAAAATGGAGTATAAGATGGTGCTGTGATTTAAAATCAAGAAAAGATTCAGATTCTGTTGGTATGAATGGAACACACATTTTTCTTAAAATGAATTAAAAGGTGTATTTTACACTTTAAGTAACCTAGTAAGCACAAAACCACATACACTTTACCGAGACATCTATGAAAAAGCTCATCAGCTACTGTAGAAAAAGAATCACACTCCATTTTAGAATGCTTGTCATATTTGTGTACAAAAAATAAAAAATAAAATAAATAAAAAATATTTTAGAGCTGATCATAACTAGACTAATCTATATTCACAATAGACTTGGCAACATAGTTGTGTTAGATATCATATAAGAAGCAAACTGGGTAGTAATACTTAATTCCACGTTATTTGTTAGTTGTGCTTAAAACTGATACATTACTCAATGCAAGCACAGGTGGAGATGGATGTGGAAATATAAATTGGTTGAGAAATATTAATTCTTTACTGAGATTGTTAAGTCCTGACATTATATCCCCTTAGAAGTGAAACCAGTGTGATTAGATCTTGCTTTCATCACCCCAGCGGGGTACTGTCCAATCTACTTATGGCATGCTTTCTCTTTCTAAATTAAATACCAGTAAAAGCAGAGCCAAGTGGTTTCTGATATTGGTCGAAAGAGAGGGTACATTAATTATCTTAAAAACAAAATATTTGAAATATGCTTAATAAACAGCCTATTACAGAGTAAAAAAGGATGTTAACAATAAAAATACAAAAAATACAGGCATGGACGCATTCTGTGTGAATGGCCCCTAGTCTAACTCAGACAGACAAACTCAATTACAAAATGGATTGATGGGGACTGCAGGCCAGTGATACACTTATGTTTAAAGATATGTAAATAAAAACAAACAATACATTAACTTCTTTTTTTGATTTTTGTAATGTCTATTAAATGCTTTACTCATCTTTATATTCATTCATGGGCTTTTCTCAGCAAATGATGATATACACTATTATTTGCATTTAATTTGATTAGATAATCAATATGATATCCCTTATTTTTTTGTCCTAAGAGGTTGACAAGAACTTATTATAAACTGGTCAGCAGGGTCACATGCAAAACTAAGCTGATGCCCCAGTGGTTTGTATCATCTATGGCGTGAAATGGGACTCTTTGGCTTGACTCCAGATTTCATGCCTCCATAAGGCTGTAAAAAGCTCCCCAAGGTAAACAGTGAGATAAGCTGAGCCATGACACAAGGAAAAAAACCTCATATTGTTTTGAAGTGAAAGGCGGTTGCTATAGGGATGGCAACTAATTAACCACACCACGCTGGCAGACCTGGAGATCATCAGGAGTACGGACGGGGATCTTGACTTGTGTGGGTCTGAGATAGGTACTCTCAGATAAATTAAATCAAAAACTGTTGCTATGGACAATGAAATAACGAAAGTGATGTCAATTGCTCGGCTATGGAATGTTACTCGCTCACCAGTGTAGGAGGTGATAGGATTGCTTCAATGACCTGAGAAACCCCCAACGAACATCAGCCAATTTATTTAGAGAGAATCTGAAAAGCCTGCAGAAAAAAAGGACAGTGGCCATGGGAACAAACAGGTGTCTAAAGGGAAAATTGTCATTTTGGTATTAATTCGAATTTAGAAAAGATTTCAAAGAAACTTTAAAAGTCAGCTGGTCGTTAACACAAAATAAATGGGAATGGTGATCAGGACAAGGACACGAAGCCATGCGATACTGTGATAATTGAGGCAGATTTGACACTACCCCCCTTAATACATGGCTACTTACATAGAAAGAACTGGACATTAAATATTGTTTTGAGTTGAAATTATTATATTATGTGAGAAAAAAAGACTGCAGAGGGATACAAGACAAATTGTTTGCAACTAACTAAATTATCCTGCATATTACAACTAAAACCAAATAAATAAAATGGATATGAAATATCGATTTGACAGTTGAGTGATACGAGATGCATAACTATGTAGAAAATTACAACAACAGTCAATTATACAGTTTAACGCTCATTATAAAAAAAAATTGACAACAGAATGCTGTGATTGATAAATCAGAATCAAGTATTCCTGAGAGCCTTATATGATTTATAAACGTATCCACATTTTCCAATATTTGCTAAATTTGACTTTCTTTTTCTTTCAAGAATTGTTTGGTTACCAAGTTGTTCTTCATGAAGAAAGTTTGATGTACATTCGAGCCAAGAGAAGAGTCTTCATTGTGGACAAGGCCAAGAGTATGCTCAATATTCAAAGTGAAAAAGAAGAGCAGTATTCCCTCTTTCCATGACATCACCCCAGCCGGGAGTTTGAAAGGGGGGCCGTAGGGGTTAAGCGCAGCTGGTGTTAGCCGCACGACCATCTGCTCCTAATTAATGGTTCACGCTGACTTTACAACAGAACCCAGGAAAGCCCACTCGCTCCACAGCCTGGCCCACTGGAGACTCGTTTTCCAGTTTCCCAGCAGACCTCACTGACTCACCCTGAGGACGAACAACTAATACTTTCCCTGAGAACTTTCTGATGATCACTTACACCGCCAACCTCAACAAACAACTTGCGATTACACGCAGTCAAAATGGTCCTGAATGGCAGTCATAACAACACATACCCAGTCAAAACATCATAATATTGATTTTGAGGTTAAAAGGTCTATTTGTAAATTGTGCTAAGACAAGGCTGTGAAACACTAAAATACAACAAGATCCCAACAGGCTGTGATTTTAGTGTCTGGTTGCTTTTACAAAATTGCCAATTTTCCTATTCAGCATATTTCATGAGAAGAAAAAAAAGAAAATTCTTTCAAGTCATTTCAGCTAAAAAAATATTTCTTTGGACTCACCATACATTTTCCCCTCATCGGACAGGATAATTTTCCGTCGGCCGCAGGGCGGGTAGATGGCCAAAGCCTCCTGGAAGCTCTGCTCAATGTCAGGGCTCCAAACGCCCTCAGCGTCGTTGTCCATGGGCTTATCGGCCGAGTCGCTCATCCTCTCGATATCCTCCCCGGCACTTTCACTGCCGCTCCAACTGCTGGGATCCATGGCAACGACTGGGACCTCTGAGTCTGGGCCTGGGGAACGCTAGGCACACTAACATGACACAAATAACAAAACATTTGTCACCTACAAAATTTTGTCCTGGGCCATGTAAATGAAACCCTTTAACACTGTTGATCGGAAGTTTACGGTTTTACTGTTCAGATCAAATCTGACCCGAAATATAAAATGTGTAACTCCCCTTTTTTTTTAAATAAATAAAATATTTATAACTTTATTAAAGTAAAAAGACTTCAGTTATACATTTTTTTGTTGAATTTGATGGTATTTTTGACCTTATTTACCTCTAAATTACTAACCTACTGCATTGATTTTTCATACAAAATAAACACATTTTATGTGTTTATTTTTATCTATAATTTATTTCAAACATCAAACTTCTAGCATAAGGTTTTCACACAGAGGTCAGACTCAAACTTAGAGCCGTGTGGATATGTTTAGTATGTGTGGACCCTGTGTCTTAGAGTCATGTACAATTATTTTTTGAGTGTGTCAGATGGCAAGTGTAGGAAAAGCCTCCAAGCCTTGTACCACTCAGATGAGGTAAGTGATGTTATTGACGAACAATGATAGTATCAAATGGCAATGCCATGGTACTTTGAAATATACTCTTGTACTGTATGAATTCCATACATGTTTATTATGGTATTTAAGTGCTACTCTAAGTTACTTGATATTACAAAGAATATCATGGCATTTCTATAATGGTGGTGACCAAAAATAAATGATATTACCATAGTTCAATGTCCATAAAACAAATACCATAAATGTAAGCGCAGCGTAGTTCTCAGCTCTACATCATCACACCATTAGCTGGGTAATTCCTAGCCAATCGCATGCAAGCCATTGCTTTATAAGTCTGCTCACAATCTATCACATTGCTGTTTCAGTGTGCTAACAAGGCAACATCCACCACACCACCACCACCAGTTGAGTCCTGTCCTGCATGGGGGTAGCTCCTCGCCCCTGCCTCCTATCTCTGGCAGGATATGACAGTTCCGAGTACAACTCCCTCGGACCGCCAGACGGGGCCTATGCCAAAGAGAGACATTACATTTCTGTTTTATATTCATCAAATAAATGGCGTCTTAAACCTCACTCAAGCCTTTTCTTCCCAATAGAAAGTACTTTATTTAAAGTGTAAGGAGGAGCAAGGTTATTGACTCAGATTTTGGTACCAGTGTGTTCAATAGGATAACATGGCAATAAATATTGTCAGTAAAATGCAAAACATCTTAGAAATTGCCTGTTCACAGATTGAATCTGTTTCTGGTTTGGAAACTGCAAATAACAATGAATGCAGAGTACATTAAATACACTTAAAGCATTCTCTCATCGCCCATAAAAAACATCAAACGTCATTTAACTGAAAGTTAAAGATGAAGGTGTGATTGAAAGCCCATGATGGAAATAAGAAAACAAATAAGCCAGGCTAATTTAGGAGTGGCACTTAAACCAAAACAGTTGCAAGCTGTCAGTGATGTCAGAAGAGCTTTTAAATTTGTGGTGGAAGATTGCGGAACAACAAATTTTGAGTGATTAAGCCCACTCGTATGCAACATCCCTCCAAATCACTACTTTCCCCATCAGCAACAAACAACCACCACAGTAAGTGTCATATTAAAGGGATATTTATCCCAAAAGTGAAAATTCTGTCATCATTTACGGGTTTGGAAAAACATGAATGTGAGTAAATGATGAAAGAATTGTCTTTTTCAAGAGAACTGTTTGCGCAAGAGCTGAAAAATATCTGCGGCTAATCACAATCTCATTATAAAAACTATGCTACAAATCAAGGAAAGAGTGCAACAATCTGGCAGCAAATTGGTTTCCAAACGCAGCCAACTGCTCAAATAAACAGCCAAGAGCAGTATGATATCAAACGTGTGTGTGCACACACAACTTCAAGATAAACTAAAGAATAAAAAAAAACAGAAACACAAAAACCTGATCAGTATGCTCACTCAAAATGACTGTTAACTACTAAATCTGTGTTCTCAAGGCACGTCTGGCTTGGCAGCCACGCTTACCAGGGAAATGCCCAGTGAAAACAGTGCTGCCTATTGTACAGTTAATACCATGTGTTTCCGGTCAGATGAGAGCACACTTCACAATGTGTTGGTGTGTGTGTATAACAGTTGTGAGTTACATATTTACAGAAACAACATTTGGGGAAATCTGGGGATTTCCTAATTTGTAAAAACATTTAATATATGAAATAACAAATGATAACAAAATTCATTCATTCATTCAAAAAGTAAAACATGTTTTTTTAAGGGTTTAGTATAAAGTCTATTGTAATTATAATTAGCTTTATATAAAATAATAGAAGTTAGATAGCAAAGTTAATGTGTGTGAGTGTATGACTGTGGGTAAGTGTGTGTGACTGGGTGGGCGGGTCTCACACTAACGCTCTGACTGCTTTTTTTATGCACTGAATGCTGACATAGCAAAACCTCACTGGTACTGCTGAGAGAGTGATAAAAATTCTTGCATGCTGCAAACTGCTAAATGGTTTGGCTCTTAAACATCATCGTCCTGACTTGGAGATGAACTCAACTGTAATCACTTTCAGCACACTCATGTGTGCACTTTTGGCTTTGCCCACAATTACAATGCAATCTGCAGTTTTTCACTTCTTCCACACTATGGAAACACTTAGAATGCGGTCTTGTTTAGAAGTGTTTGTTCTATGTGCTATATACCAGTTTAACTTAATTAAAAATTTAAAAACAGCTCTAGTTTTGAGTTTCAGTTTAAGAATCTCTCAAATCCAAAAAGGTTTCCCTTTCCATACACATACTCGCCAATCTCTCCTTACCAGCCAGTCAAACTAGTAGTGCATGCAGTAATTACTTGTATGGTAATATCTTGGAATCTGAGAGTTTTGAATTAACATCAACAAATGCAGGTTGGTGGTTTGGATTGCAGAGGATTAAAGGGAATTTGAGTGTGATGGTTTAATTGGAGAGAGCGAGAGAGGCGGCTCTCGACATCACACATCCTCCCTGTAATTTACAAGACTTTACACTTTAAAAGAGAAAGAAACTCAGTGAGAAATAAGCACAGACAGACAGATAGATACAGTGCAATCAGAAAGTATTCAGACCCCTTCATGTGTTAGCCTTGTGCTAAAATGCTTTAAATTATTATTTTTGTTTTCCAGATCAATCAATGCTCCAAACTCCATAATGATAAAGCAAAAACTAGATTTTTTATAACTTTGCAAATTTATATATATATAAAAAAAACTTAAAAAAAAAACTGAAATATCACATTGGCATAAGTACTCAGACCCTTAACTCAATACTTAGTTGAAGCACCTCTGTCAGATATTACAGCCTCAAGTCTTTGCAAAGACAAGCTTTGCACACCTGGATTTGGGGATTTTCAGCTATTCTTCTTTGCCGATCCTCTTAAGCGCTGTCAGGTTGAATGGGGGCCATCGGTGGACAGCCATTTTCAGGTCTCTCCAGAGATGTTTGATTGGGTTCAATTCCGGGCTCTGGCTGGGACTTGGTCTGTCTGTCTAGATGGCTGGAAGCTGCAGATAATGAGCTCACTTAAACTAAATACTTTGCACCACATGACCTTTCACCTTTCAAACCCAAATAAATTTGCACTAGCCATCTTTGTATGTCAGGGCAAATCTCAGTGTTTCGTTATATGTGCACATGTAACCGCCCCTTAATTCCCGGCTGTGTGGCGAGCGGGCAGGCGGTTTAGGCAGACTTTCCGCTCTGGCAAAAAAAGGGTGGCAAAGAAAGCCAAGATGTTGTGACTGCTGCAATATGGCAGTGCTTGATGCTGGATAGACGTGCTTATGCTGGGGCCTCAGTGGCAGATGGAAGGCCCAGATTAGTCATGCAACAATGTACTGTGGTCACACTTACAATACACTTCACCCTCCAGACCACCTCAGCTGGCCAAACGGGAGGCATGGGTGCGATTCAGCACAAACTAGGGAGGCACACATCCACCCTGGGCAGCTGTCTCACTCCCTCTGGTCCATTCTCTCTGCCGATGGATAAGGGTACCTCAAAATGAGTTTGTGCTTATGTTGTCCACAGGCAAGGACACTACCAAAGTGCCAGCTCATTGTAATGAAATGTAATGATATATGACAACAGAAAGTATTTGTATTGAATGGCATTTGTGTTAAAGGGATAGTTAACCCCAAAATTAAAATCTGTCTTTGTTTACTTACTCGCATTTCGTTCCAAAACCGTATGACTTCATTTATTTTAAAAAGGGAGACATTAGGCAGAATGACATTAGGACTAAAGACACTTTCTACAATTTATGAGTAAGGTGACTGAGGCTGTCTGTTCCAAATATTCTGCCTATCATTTCATTTTGTGTATCAAATAAGAAATAAGTTTACGGCTAATACATTTTTGGAAAGACATAAGGACATTTTCATTTTTGGGTGAACTATCCCTTTTTGCTCTGTTATGAATTTCCACACATTTTCCTTAAATGTAGTCTCAATCACACATTCTGCTTGAATCAACACAGAACGGTGATGCTGAGTTCTGCAAAGTGTTTGCGGGACCCCCTTACACTTTACTAAATGAAGCTGTAATGAAACATCATATTAGCATTTCCCTATTCATGAAGTTGGCAGCCAGGCCGAAGGAAAACGGCTACAATTCGGCCTGCCTCCACTTTGTGACTTCTGTTTAAAGTAGGGCTGTCCATTGATGAAACATTTTTATTACCAAATGAATTACATGATATGCTGATTAATTAATCAAATTCATCGCAATTAAACATATAGGGCTTAAATCAATAAATGCCACAAAAGGCCCCCAAATAAAAAAATTCTATATATAATGATTAAATTATTATAAATATAATAATTAATATAATTAAATTACATTACATTATAGTGCAGATGATTAAAGTACTGATTAGGCAATACAAAAAGTGGCTTTAGAAGGCAACTGTTTTTTTTTTTCTTCATATCATTGAACATAATCCCATCGCTACATTCCACAGCAATTGAATTTGTCAATCTGTCCGAGGTAGACTTATGAGGGCTTTTCTTAGGACGTGTCTACAGTATGTATAGATCTGTCAGACAGAAGCTTTTGGAGCATCTCACTTTGGTTGTGTTGAAACTTTGTCCTAAATACGCTGTTTATGATGCAATTTAAACAACGAAAACACATTTTCAGACCCTTGCATTCGGAGCAGCACTCCGTCCAGCTGTGTTTGAATGCAAGAAAGCATCCTCATTGCTGCCTAATCAGTTAATAACTTAACAACTAGAGTTTTTGGATGAATGCACCTCTTAAGGAAACTAGTCTCAACATTTTAAAAGGCAAAACTACCTCAGAAGGCAGCATTTTACAGCTTTGGGATGCAGCCAGTATGGTTTGTTGCCTGTACAGCTGGAGTAGTGCTTACTGCCCCTGCTGACTGAGACTCATAAAAACCTGTAGGTGAGATACAGTAATTTAAGCTTGAATTACTCCGATGGTAGGAAATCTCCTTATTATGGAGTGGAGGGATTATAACACATTTTATTTTTATATAATTAATTTCACTACAATTAAGTGTTAAATCGACAGCCCTAGATTAAATGCGTTAAGAAAACAGTTTACTGGGAACTATTTTCCCATTAATTAGGTGTTTGTAACTGCCCTATGATTAGTAAACAAAAAAGAAATGATTAAATGATTAAGGACTGCACTGGACTGCTTTTGTGTATTTCACATATGCAACAATATGCTTGCATTTGCACATATACAGAGGCCCCAAAAAGTATTTGGACACTGAAGCCACACTTAAAACGTACTGTATATGTCATTGCATAAAATAACTAATTATTGAACCAAGTGCCATCTGTAAACAAATGGTGCTGGACTTTCTTTCAGAACTAACTTCAATTTCTGGTGTTAAAGGAATAGTTTACCCAAAAATTGAAATTCTGTCATAAAAAGGACAGAATTTAACACAAAATGTGAGTTTTTAAAAGGGTCTTCACATGGTTTATTTGCCATATAATGCAGATGAACTGTGACTAGTTTGTCATGCTCAGAAAAAGGAGAAAACAAACAAACAAACAATAAAACCACAGTAAACGTAATTAATGACTCAGGCATTAAGTGTCTTCTGAAGCCATATGATCAGATTTTTGAGTTTGAAAGACCTAATTTATTTGCATTATATGGTAAATAAAGCTTGTGAAGAATTTTTTAAAATTCACCTTTTTTGTTCCACAGAAGAAAGTAAGTCACACATCAGAGTTTCGGAGTACATTAGGCTGAGCAAATAATGACAGAATTTTCATTTTTGGGCAAACTATTCCATTAAAAAGAAAATTGGCCTGACAATAAACAAAATCAATTTAATCTTGGCAATTTGAAGTGTGAAAAATCATTAAAAATGTCATTCCAATTCAAAACAACAGCACTGTAAACACTGTAATGCTGTTCCACCGCATGCTCCATTCAATCAAATGAAACGGATCCTCCCACGTGGTTGCATTAACCTCTGTAAGCCTATTCCACTTTCATAACACGAGATACATAAGATATAATAGAGAAAGCTTATTAAGTTATTAAGTGAAGGCATAATGAACAAAGGGTTTTCATATATCCAGTGTCTGTAAGTGATCGCATAGAGCCTTTTTCCAGTGCATTTCAAGAAGTGACACAAGAAGCACACACAATGCTATTAGTCTCTATATTACTCTGTCATCAGCCAGGAAATTCAATTAAAGATGACCTAAAAATGCCTTCTTTCAGTCCATCTCTGAAAGAGACGTTTGCATTTCAATGGCATGTGCTGTATGGCAGCCAGCACATCTTGTACAGTGATTGTCAGTGCAGTATTTGCTTAGATGAAACCATGTCCTTTTATTACTGCAGAGGAACCAGGCCAATCCTTCCTCAAAGAAACCCTTGCCTTCGAATCTAAAAAGCATTACCAGAGAAAGACGACTTCAAGATGCAAGAAATGTGAAGGGTTCTTAAGAAAGTGCCGTAAGGCCTATTCAGAGAGTTTGGCAAAGAAGTGTCTTTAATCAGAAAACATTGTTCTCAATCCTGTAATAGATATTCAACGTCTCCAACACGTTCTTTAAATTAATGTTTTGTCACACTTAGAATTAAATCATGTGTCTAGTTTTCCTGTGGCTCAACTGGTTGTTGTGTGCTAGCAATGTTAAGGTTGTGGGTTTGATTCCCAAAAAACACACCATTAAATATAAATAAGCATCTGCCAAGTTTGTAAATGTCTTAGAAAAGGGTATTACAGAAATCTTTCTGGTTTAAAAGTATAGCCACAAGACATAAACATTATACGTACATGCTAATAGCAGGGTTGCTGCAGAGATTTTAAAATCAAATTTAAGACTTTAAGACATTTTTCAAGACCTGAACAAATTAAACTGATACTGTATCCCCATCCCAAAATAAACCCACACAATCTCAAAATAAATCATGCATCACAGATTCTTACTTAAACAGGCAGAGGCAAACATTCAACATGGCCTTAACATTGCCTATCAGGGTAGAATATATGCAAGTTTAAGACATGTTTTCCACATTTATATCACATTAAAATCGGTTTATACCATTATATAAATAAATACAAATTAGAGATCGACAAATATTGGATTTTGCTGATACGACAATGTGTTGAAAAAAAGCAATTAATCTGTAAATAGTTCTTAAAATTAGTTAATATGTTAAATGTTCTTAGTATTTCCTTCCTGTTATGGGGAGGGCCAGACAGAGGCTACAAGAGTCCATTTTGAATTAAATTCCAGATGCAGTTTATGCAACCAAAATACTAATAACAAGGGAGACATTTTTTTGTATTCTTTTTTATTCATTGCACAGAACTTTTCATTTTAAAGACTGAAATACACCGGGGACTCTTATTTTGAAATGTTTGCGCTTCACTGCTTCCAGCTGCTGGTTCAAACCGATAAGGGAAATAAAACGGCACTCCTACAAGGATCTACAGCATATTACAATATAAACAATTAAAAGTAAACATTGTTATATTTCATCATCACTATCCTCAAGATAATTTAAGACTTTTTCTGAACTTAAATATGGGAAAACTGAATTTAAGACATTTTAAGGATCTGCAGGATCCCTGAATAGTAATGTCAAAAGTACCAGTAGTTTGGTACCAAGTCGATACTAAAATAGAAAAGATGTAACGATACCAGTGTTTCGGTAGTACAGAGCAGCACACAGTATGACACACAACAGTTTTAAAATGCTCACAGGCTTATTTTGAGCATGTTCTGTTACTCCTTTTACACTGAAATTGACAACTGTGTGATTTATTAAACCGCTAAATCACTAATCTTAGTGTGGATGAGCTGCATTCTTAAAATGAATGTATAAAGCCAACTGCTCATACACTCTAAACGCCACAGAATCTTTCACGTTGTATCAGATGACAAAGCAGAGAACTAATCCACAGTAAAGCATGCAGCACATGTAAACTATATATTTATATATTAAATCACAGCATCAACTTTATTTATATCACATTTAAAACAACAGAGTTGAACAAAGGGCTTCACAGTTATACAATTAAAAACATAACATTTAAAAATTACATATAAACAAACACCAGAGGCCCGTACCATGAAAGTCGCAGAACGAACGCAGGGTTTCAGGATTGGTTTCAGGTTGACAAATTCAAACCAATCCAGTCAGGCATAGTTGGCATGATACAGCTCATCAACTTTCTCCATCAATCAATCAATTCAATCCTGATTTTAAGATTAGATTACGCGCTTGAATGAGTGACGTTTGCAGCACACAACCAATCATGTGAGAGAACATGATTCAATTCTCGCAAGAGACGCGTTATTTACCTCTCTGCTGAAAGCTGATGATTATGAATATAAGAATTTAAATTCATTTAAACTTTGCACAAAACATTGTTTAAAAAAATAAATAAAATAAAATACAAAATAAGTTGAGTTCAGCATGAAATCATGAAGATTTAAAACACATGATTGACACATTACAAGGGACAACTGTAAAATTACAAAGCAATTAAAGACATTTACACAACAAGAAGAAACAGCAGGTGCTATAAGAGCACAAGAGGACTGCTGCAAACAAGTTCTTAATGTAATAAAATATATTTACACTGGTGGCCAGAAGTTTGGAATAATGTACAGATTTTGCTGTTTTGGAAGGAAATTGGTACTTTATGTCACCAAAGTGGCATTCAACTGATCACAAAGTCAGGACAATACTGATGTAAAAAACAGCACCATCACTATTTGAAAAAAGTAAATTTTGATCAAAACTAGACAGACCCCATTTCCAGCAGCCATCACTCCAAAACCTTATCCTTGAGTAATCTTGATAAATTGGTTCTAAAAAATCACTTGCCATTACATCAAACATAGTTGAAAGCTATTTGGATCGTTAAATGAAGCTTAACATTGTCTTTGTGTTTGTTTTTGAGTTGCCACAGTATGCAATAGACTGGCATGTCTTAAAGTCAAAATTAGGTCAAAAATGGCAAAAAAGAAACAACTATCTCTAGAAACTCATCAGTCAATCATTGTTTTGAGGAATGAAGGCTATACAATGCTTGAAATTTCCAAAAAACTGAAGATTTCATTCAAAGGCTAGATGTACAACTAAACAAGAGGATAAGTACATCAGAGACTCTAGTTTGAGAAATAGATGTCTCACATGTCCTCACCTGACAGTTTCATTGAATTCTACCCGCTCAACACAAGTTTCATGCACAACAGTAAAGAGAAGACTCAGGGGTGCAGGACTTCTGGGAAGAATTGCAAAGAAAAAGACACTTTTGAACAGAAAAAGAAAAAGAAAAGTTAAGAATGGGCAAAGAAATAAAGACACTGGAAAACAGATAATTGGAAAAGAGTGTTATGGATCTTAAACCCCATTGAGCTTTTGTGGGATCAGCTAGACTGTAAGGTGTGTGAGAAGTGCCCGACAAGACAACCACATCTATGGCAAGTGCTACAGGAAGTGTGGGGTGAAATGTCACCTGAGTATCTGGACAAACTGACAACTAGAATGCCAAGGATCTGCAAAGCTGTCATTGCTGCACATGGAGGAATTTTTTATGAGAACTCTTTGAAGTAGTTAAGTAAAATATTTTTTTTTTTTTCAAATTGTAATAGTTATTAATGTCCTGACTATACATTGTGATCAGTTGAATGCCACTTTGGTGAATAAAACTACCAATTTGTTTCCATAAGAACAAACTCTGTACATTATTCCAAACTTTTGGCCACCAGTGTATATAAAATGCGTAAGTGAATTCAAATAGGCCCACAACAAGGACACACAGGCTTATTAATTTTAAAAGCTCAAATTTAAATATAAATCTTTTATATTTATTTAATTGAAAACTTTATTCAAAACTATTACAAATAAATTTAGGATACTTTTGATTACAAAACAAATAGAGACAATAAAGATGAATATTCTCCCTGTTTATTTTCCTTTTTAAAAATCAACCAGTTAGTACATCAAAAAGTGTTTTTAGACAATAGAATAAACTACTTTGTATATATATATATATATATATATATATATATATATATATATATATATATATATATATATATATATATATATATATATATATATATATATATATATATATATATATATATACATATATATATATATATATATATGTGTATATATATATATATATATATGTATATACCTAGATACTTAAATTAGTCTTAAAATTCTAAATTTGAAAAAAGGCTTGGAGGACTAGAATTCCCAAATGTAATAAATTATTATAAGCTGCCCAAATTCAACCTATATTGATTTTGATGAACGAAGAATTTAAAGTGAAACGGAAGAAGATGGAAATGTACCAAATGGGGAAACCTGGTATATCCCTGTTCCTACCCAAATAAAGCAACAAATTTAAATCAATAGATAATATTTTATAAATAGTACTTTTAGAATTTGGCTAGAAAGAAAGAAAAATAATCACATTAAGAAAGATATAATTATTTTACAAGAAATTGCTAAAGATCTTGATTTCATGCCAAATGGATTAGATTTGGGCAGATAGAGGTCTGAAAAAATATCAGCAACTGTTCACTGATCAAGGAATGGATACCTTCTCAAACCGCAAGAAAAAGGCAGGAGTTTCCAAATTCACAACTGTTTTTAATTATTTACAGGTAAATATAGCTTATAGCTATATTATTATAGCTTCATGTAAAATACTGTATGTTCATCTTGAGTCTATGCAAGAAAGAAGGGGTTTGGGTGGCATTCACCCCTTTCCATAGCAATTTTGAGCTTTTAGTATTTTATAAAGTATTGTTTTTTCCAGGTATCATATTAATTCATTTATAGATAGCCTAATACATTATGTTTATATATTGAAACATATTTTTTGCTATGGCTAAAGAGGGTAAAAGAAAAGCAATTCAATGTTAAATAAAATAAAACACTATGTGATGAAAAACTACATTTAGATTCTCACATAAATAATTTATCACGAAGAGTTGATTTTATGGATTTCTAAGATTTTATTTGTAAAGTGTGCTTTCAGAAACATGGGGGAGTTGATTGCGTCAGAGATGTCATTTTACTTACAGCTGATGTTCAGTATCTGTTTGCTATCTGTAATCCAGAACAAAACCTGCTACAGAGCAAGTTAGTCATGTAGCGTAAATTGCTGTGATGATTAACACCTCTAAAAGCTGATCAACTTTTATGGCACCTAAAACCTGGGGTTGAGTCAAACTAAATTTGAATTTACCTGGCTAGCCACTGAAACCGGCTTTATGGCACACGCCACAGTAATCTAAAACACAAAATACAAACACTCCAAAACTGTGTCCTACATTTCATTGTCAGATTTAAAGGCCAGTGTAAAGAAATAAGATTCCAGACTTCACTAAAAAATCTACAATGATCACACTGGACCATGTTGAAAACTGTTAATCTGGAAAAGTGAAGCTTCCGGCAAAAAACAGCAGATGTTGAATAAAAGATTTGCAAACAAATATTCTTGTTAAAACTTTTAAGAATTAGTTGATTAGACACCATTTTGATGATGAAATTAAATTAAACTTTAAACATTCTGGAATGTTTAAAGTTCTGGAAAATTCTGGAAAATAATAATAATAAAAACGTGATTTGGGAAACAATAAAAACTGATTTCAATAGGGTGCTACTTAAAAAGATTTACGCCATGTTTACATTCAACATGTCAATTTAACGTGTTAATTCAGTGCGATTAATAATATAAAAACATAACGCGTTTAAAAAAAACAAAAACAATGAATTATGTCCCCGGACTCTAAAGAGGAATTTTCCTGAGCAATGCAAGCTTGAAGTACCACCTGTTTTCTCCAGGGGGCAGTAAATGAAACTCCAGCTGTATAGGCATCGCGCAGCTTATACAGAAAACAAAACACAAACTGACAGCAGACAGCACAACATAGGCTGCATTCCACTTAAAATTTTGATGCCCTTCTCTCGCAAACTTCCCTCCGTCTCACGGACTCGAATGTACGTAATTGCTTACATTGCACAAGTGCCCTCTTCTGGCGGAACCTGTGCAGTGGGTTTAACCGGAACACCCTAAACCCTTGATCACTTGGAGCATGTTAAAGGCTTATGTCAATTTGAGGAATTATTAAGTGATTTTTACGCCTGAA
Source organism: Xyrauchen texanus (assembly GCF_025860055.1). Classification (NCBI taxonomy): domain Eukaryota; kingdom Metazoa; phylum Chordata; class Actinopteri; order Cypriniformes; family Catostomidae; genus Xyrauchen; species Xyrauchen texanus. The sequence goes on from NC_068321.1 coordinate 17,025,382, forward strand.
AAAACAACGTTTTCTGAGATTGATGCAACCACAGATTCAGGTAACGTTTAGTAGTAATTTCAGAGGCTTATATATAAATCTCATGTGTTTAACTTTTATTAGAATGAAATGTTAGAAAGGATTAATCAAGCTTTACAAAAAACGAAAATGGTAACATGAGAATAAACACATAGGCTATAACTGTTCAAGGTAGCTACAAGTATTATGCTGTTAAATCTCAATATAACTTTTCTAAACCCCTCAATAATCAAAACAGGAAAGTACAACCCCCCCAAATATTTATAGTATGATCAATGGGAACATGTAAATGCTTCATGCTCCCAATGTTCAAGCCAAATCTACGCCCTTGACTAGCCCCATTCACTTGCATTGTAAGTGCCTTTTAGTAACCATTATTTTTGCGAGGGTCAAGTTGAAATAATTTTTCAACAATTTGCCACAAATGTTGTCGATTGAGCTTACTTGTATTAAACCCGGAACATTCTCTGTCTCTTATACACTCTAATCCACTGTCAACCCATGCTTAAAATGACAATTTACAAGTCTATAAGATTTAACAAGCATAGATAGACCTATCTTAACAGAAATTGTACAGTTTGTCTGACTGCACATTGCTGCCCAGGTTACAACCTTTTTCAATGCAATTTTGGAGGTCAAACAAACCTACAAACATCCAAGCGAAAACCTGTCTGCGAATTGCACCGCATGAATTCCTAAAGGACACTGGGCATGTAAGCACTGTTATTGCTTTGCCTCCAATTATGTAATCCTGTCAACCAAGTGCTAATGACCCCAAAGTGATGGCAGAACAGTTGGAAAGTAATTGTCCAATGGCCTCAGAAAGTTTTCCTTCAAACTGCTTTGCAAAAAGTGTTTAAATATGTGAAAGTCTGCTGACAGTAATACTAGACATGTTTTTGTGTTTACAGAAGTTTTTCAAATAGATCATGAGTATAGCGAGATGCAATAAGTATACATGAGGGCTAAATTTGTACAACATGATGCAATGAGTATATCAGAGGAAAAAATTCACACAAAAGTTCAACAAACTTGACAGATAATGAAACAATATTCCTATCCTAAACCTAGCCCTACCCCTGCTCCTAACCCTAAAATCATTGGTTGAGAAGAATGTCTGGTTGAATGCACCTTACCCCAGCCTTATGCCTACCACTATCCCTAAAATCTGATAGATCGATAGGTATATCACTCCCGGACCAACAAGGATGTTAATGCAGGAACTTGTCCTACTTGAATAAATTATGTTAAGTGACTACATTCAGTCCATTCATGGAGCTACAGGCCAAACACAAAGTCCACTTCCTTGAAGTGTTGTAAGATATTGAATCAGACCGGCTTCCTCCAGTTATTACAAGCAAGACATGTTTTGAGATCACTCACTGGCTTCAGTCTTCTAAAGGAGGCTATTTTTCACTGAGTCAGACCTTGCTATTATCCGATGGTCTTACTGGAGTGTCACTCTCCCACTCTGTCCCACAATGCCTCGTCCAGGAATCGGAGACGGCGACATGTTCAAATAAGTGTGAGCTCCCGAAAAGCATGGCCAATGTTTGCTCATAACCTTTACTGAACTTTCAGCGGGCGACAAATACATTTCCAAAGGGTGCCATGAACTCCGGTCGCCACCTGATTTCGAACAGGATACACAGAGATTTCTTATAAACATCGAAGAGAGTCTTTTCAAAACTCACAGACAGTACATCTGATCACAATGTACCAAAACAGAATTGCTCGCCCTTTCGTGGCATCTCCTGAAATCCATCTATGGCACAGCAGTATATTTTTAATCTTCCGTCTCAACAGGAGAAAGATAGATTTGGTGCTTTTTTGTTATTTTTGTAAGAATAAGCCATTTTTCCGATATTATTAATCCACACAAGATGTATTGACAGAGTCTGCAATATAATTTTTTGATAAGTACTAACCCAATCCTTAGGTCTGTAACATTTTAGACCATCTCTGATTAATGCTCTACAGGAGGTGAATAATTGGTCCGTTAACTGGAGGTTTGTGTCAGGAAATGACTCATTTAGTGACTGATTTCACTCTGACTCTCCCTAAACTGTTGTTCTGGTGTTGGCAAACAGATTTTAAGATTAAAAAATACCTACACAAAGGAAATCTTTACAGCTTATGCAACGATCTGATGTAGTGTACATCAATATATATGGCAATAACATAACATTGTCATAATATTGTCATCGTAATATGAACTAATTATCTATCTATCTATCTATCTATCTATCTACCTACCCTGTCTCTTTCTATCAACAATATGTTTGTTTGACTGTCTTCAAACTGTCTTTCTTTCTTTCTTTTGAATTCACTCACAAACTTTTCCATAAGCTAGGTCAGGCCAAGCAACATTTACAAGGCAGCTAAAAGGGAGTCCAGTAATCAGCCTCAAGCAGACATGCTGACGTCAGTGGCAGAGTTCCAGTAAGGGTCTCTCACGCTCACTCTGGCTGTCCTTGGTCTCTTGGAGTGGTGGGCTGTGTGGAGAGTGCGTCCCTTTTGTGACAACAGAGTTTACCTCAGGGCACGGCGTGGGCCTCCTGCCGCCCCAGGCCACTGAGGACACCCTATTGTTCCTGTATTCCCTGAACAAAGCTGGCCACCCGTGCCCCTGCAACACACAGCCCAACTGAGCTATTGTTGCCCTGACAAACTCTCAACCCAAATTTCATTACATATGAATTTTCCTTTTGTCGCCCCTTAAGGCTCCCCTCTTGCGTTTTGCTCTGACAAATCTCTTTGGGTTTCTTATTCCACCCCCCACCCTCCCAGTTATCATACAAGCCTTGTGATTATGCATGCCAAAAGAAATGCAACAGTAAAGGCAAAGAACACGTGTCACTCAAGAAGAAAACATTCAGTTATTTTAGTGTGTATGATACATTGAGTGTCTGAGAATACAGTAAACATGAAAAACTACATTGTAAGAACTTTATCACTATTCAGATTGCACATCCCTTTTCTTTTGATCAAAAACATATCATAACTAAAAAAAATAATCTTATAATGCAGATCCTAAACACCTGTTGCTTAAGAACTCACAGTATACATTTAACTTAACATTGTCTATGCCGTGGATCTCAGAACTTAATTAAAAACAAGAAAGCTATTGTTGCTCAGCAAAATCTGAGATTATTCTTCACTTATCAAATAAAAAGGCAATATCCATGTTTGTTGAAGACAAAATCTGAATATTTCTCTGCAAGTTATTTACATAAAAAAAGACAACATATTGAGAAAAGTTAAGATACACAAAGCAAGTGAGTCTTGCCTTCAGCAATGATTTTTTTCAAGCTTTATCAGATGTGTGGTTATCAAATAACTTATTTTTTTGCTCCGCCCTCTCAATGTGCTTTCGGAGATGGTCAAATATGGTTAGTCTAAAAAATGTAAAATAATTAAGAATTAATTTCCCACTAAAACTACGTAGGAAAACACAGAAGAACATTGAAGCGTACTTTGGCTGCATACAACACAGTCCCATCCTAATTAAACCTACTCAATCACCCTCTTTGCATTAAAAGGCATGTAAGAGAAAGGGACAAATAAAACATAATGGTGTTGATAAGCTAAATTACCAGATAACATCGAGGCACACACAAGCCATATGGTGCCTCCGGCATATCGCCTGTTGCTGGCATAACAATAGGGTATGCTAGACGGTGAGTGGCAGCAACAGTAAAACAAATGGCTGTTCCTCTGAATTAGCACAGAAGCGGAATGAATACACAGTTTAGCATCTTTCAGCCTACAGGTGCGCTTAAGTGGCAAACCAGATGTCAGCATGACTGTTTGTGGAGTAATTCAGGCGCTCCACGAGCCCCTGCTTCAATAAACAGCAGGAACAATGAAGGGCCCCTTCCCCCATTTTCCCACAATCCCATGCTAGAGGACGCCTGTCTAGTGATTTTGGCAATTTTTTTCCCCTTCTCTGACAAAGTTTTGATTCTTAAAATAGAAAAAAAAAAAAAAAATGGCATTAATTGATCGCCTTCCTCTGAAAAGTAATATATGTACTACAATGATAAATACACTTAAAGGGCCAGCACTTTTAGAATTACTGACAGAAGAATATCAACTTTAAAAAAATTTAAACAGCTTATAGTTTGTATTAGTTATTAGTTCGTTTTATTAGTTAGTATATAAAAACCTCAACAGATACTGAGTAAAGTGGAGAACTGTGTACATTTGAGCGTTTTAAATCAAGTTAAATTTTAAAAGAGTGCATCTACTCTGTTTACATAGCCTAAGTTAAATTGAATGGCTATAAAACTAATGATTTTCCCTCTGAAGTACGAATAAAGGCAGGCACCCGTAATATTGATATTGTGGTAAGTAAATAAAGTGTAATCTTAAATATATTCATTTCTTTACGCTTAATTCCACCAATGATCGAACCAGGGGCCGTTCAAACCGAACGCGTTAACGCGCTAAAAACAATCAAAGCTGGACGAGAACACAGGTGTCTCGAGGCGCGGTTTTAAAAGTTAAAGTTGTTTAAGTCTTGACACTGCGTTTAAAAAACTCGAGACGCTGAAGAAACACCAAGACGTCCGTCCAGCCCGTGTTTACATCGAAATACTATTGAAAAACAGCTCAGACGGATGCAAAATCCATTCGGTGTGATCGGACCCTAAGGCTCTTGACGTGCAGTCAGTTAGTTTAAATATACCAGAAAACAATACACACGCCTTTCCCAAAATGTTCGCTTTTTTTGACCCATTTATTATGCCCGAAAATGCAGTCTATGTAGGCACTTGGCAGCTGGCTACTGTAGACTCATTTTTGACTGAGGGCGCTTTCAAACGTCGAGATTAATTATTAACAGGGTCTGGACCATGGACTTTTTCTCTAATCCTTTATGTACACAAAACTGACGGTTTTTTTTTTCTTCTTCAAGAAAGCAAAGAGAGAACAGAGTGTCAGGCAGACTAAGTATGCAAATATACAACCACAGTATACAATTCCCTGATGTCAAGTTAATAACCAGAAATCAATAACTCGAAACATGTATCGGACCATTATCAGCACGAGGATTACTATTGAAGTAAATATGGACTCACAGTTAAAACGAGATTGTGGGTAACTTGTTGGCACAGCTTGAAGGAAAAACAAATTCTGGACCTCCAGAAGTGAAGAAAATCTCTGCGGATGTTTCGCACAATCTATAAACAAGAAAACATATTTTATTACAATAGTCTCGTTTGGATCAAATACAGATTTTTTTTTTAAATTGTCACTTTTTAAGAACTGGGAAAGCTACTATTCATACTATTCTCACAATATTTGGCGATTGCTCATAATCTATTTAATATACCACATAAAGTGATATCATTAGTAGAAAAAATACATCATTCTTATAGTTTAAAACAATTTACTGAAACCTATATAGCCTAACTGCTAATCGCTCCTGACAACTAAAGTATAAAACGCACACTTACCTGTCTTCTAAATGTGCGATGCACAGCAATCTGATCGAGCGCGTGCAGTGATTTATTTCCAGCTGATCACTTTTTTTTTTCTTGTTGTCGCAGCGCAATAGTGCGACTATTCCGCGTATCTAACAACGATGTGAAGTATGCGCGGAATGAGGGCAAGAATGAAATGAACGCGAAGAACTGAGTTTGCATTGGGGGCGGGGCCATGGTAACGTCACCGTAGAACTCCAGGAGGGAGGAGCCGCGGCTGAATGTGGTGTGACCTCACTAGTGAGAAAGTATCGCTCTAGAGTTCATGAAAGCGACAACGACGCAAAATAACACATTTTGAGAAAAACCTTTCATGAAACTTCAAAGAGCATGTCTCAATTTTGTCTGGATGATGTGAAATGAAGGATATAACAATAGAACATTAGATAGAACGAAATAATGATAGATTGAACAGTATAATTATAAAACGATAGATAGACAAACAGACACAGAATAAATAAATAAAACGATAGATAGAACGCTAGATAGAATGTTAGAACAATAGATAGATAAAACGATATATAGAACAACAGAACCATAGACAGAATGATAGATAATCAATAGACAGATAGAACAATACAACGATAGAATGATAGATAGAACGACAGACAGATAGATCAATAGATTTTTTCTTTCTTTTTTTGTAAGTAGCCTATTAGAAGGGAACATTACATCATTTGAATTTCCTGGCTACCTTTTATTACAAAAGCATAGATGTTAAAATCTCTTCTGGTTATTTGTGTAATCAGATAGGAAAATGCCAGAAAGAACACCCAAGTAATTGACTGACCTGTATGCAATGACATGAATTGCTGTGTTGTCACCATTAGGGCAAAATTATATTGTCCTTTTTGCTCTTCATTATAGTGTTCTCTTTACCTTTCTTCATCTTTTTAATCTTTCTTGACTTCTGCCCATCTTAACATTAATGACAACTTTTTCCAAGAAACATGCTCCAAGGTTAAAGGGATGGTTCACACAAAAATAAAATTTCTGTAATGTCACATTCTTTCTTCCACAGAACACAAAAGGAGATGTTATGCAGAATCATTCCGCATAACATCTCATTTTGTGTTTCACAGAAGAATTTCACACAGGTTTGTAAAAACATGAGGGTTAGTAAATGATGACGGGGTGAATCATCCCTTTAAGAATGAAAAGAGACTTAATAAATAGAAGAAAAAAAATGAAAGGTTCTCTGATCTTTCTGAATTTGGGTTCTAAAGCGCCATCGATCCATCCTCTCCTGTCCCCTCTCAAAGGGGTCACATGATTGGTCGGCTCATCCACCCTCAGCATGTGGATTCTGAGAGTTACAGTAGTTTGAAATAACACAGAACATCAAAGACAAAAGACCATTCATCCTGAACATCAAACACAGCTTTAAGGACTCCATTTATAAAACACTTACAGGGAAGATGTGTCATGCAATATGCTCAAGAGCATTTATAAGTGGTTTAATTAATGCAGGCATTTTTAATCTGGTCAACATATCTATGAACAATTTATGTTTTTCCTACTTTTATTTTATTAATTATTACTTGATGAATATCAAAAGGAAAAATGCACAAGGTCTTCCTCTGTTTCTTTTTCATGCTGTTATTTGATTGCATCCCTATAGTATGTGAGAACAAGCAGGCTCAGGCATGATCGTGCTCTCTCGGGGTAACAGTAACAAGTTAACAAGATGCTTCATTGCTTGTTCTCCAGATCCAATTATATGACCATTTAATTGCACCCCTTCATCTCTCTCCTGATCTCTCCTTCTCTAAAAACATATTGATTTTCAATTATTTTAAACGTTTCTCCTTGTGTTCAACTGTGCAATATATTTGCTGGATGCATTTTTGTTATGTACAAATCTTTGCTTAGTGGAGCACAGTTAATGAGAGCTGTTTTTGATGAGAACTGTGTATTCCTGGCTTTTTTCTCTTTTTTTTTTCTCTTAGTGTAATGCACATTAGAAGCTTTTGCCTTTCAATGTTGACATCTTATGTATCTGACTGCTAATTAATTAATTTAATGACTCTATAATTACTGCCAGAAATAAGAGGCTGATTTTTTTCCCAGCGAGATGATAGAGTTAAGAATTGTGCTGATCATTTATCATTTTATCTATCAATCTATCTATAGTTGAAATCAGAAGATTACATACACCTTAGCCAAACACTTTTAAACAGATTTTCACAATTCCTGACACTAAATTGTAGAAAACATTCCCTGTCTTAGGTCAGCTAGGATTAATACTTTATTTTAAGAATGTGAAATGTCAGAATAATAGTGGAGAGAATTATTTCTTTCAGCTTTTATTTCTTTCATCACATTCCCAGTGGGTCAGAAGTTAACATTTACACTTTGTTATTATTTGCTAGCATTGCCTTTAAATTGTTTAACTTGGGTCAAACGTTTTGGGTAGCCTTCCAAAAAGCTTCTCACAATAAGTTGTTGGAATTTTGGCCCATTCCTCCAGACAGAACTGTTATAACGGAGTCAGTATTGTAGGCCTCCTTGCTTGCACAAGCTTTTTCAGTTCTGCCCACAAATTTACAATCAGAATGATGTCAGGGCTTTGTGATGGACACTCCAATACCGTGGACTTTGTTGTCCTTAAGCCATTTTGCCACTACTTTGGAGGTATGCTTAGGGTCATTGTCCATTTGGAAGACCCATTTGTGACCGAGCTTTAACTTCCTGACTGATGTCTTGAGATTTTGCTTCAATATATACACATAATTTTCCTTCCTCATGATGCCATCTATTTTGTGAAGTGTACTAGTCCCTCCTGCAGCAAAGCAACCCCACAACATGATGGTCCCACAAGATCTTTGTCCCCATGTGCAGTTGCAAACTGTAGTCTGGCTTGTTTATGGCAGTTCTGGAGCATTGGCTTCTTCCTTGCTGAGCAGTCTGTCAGGTTATGTCGATATAGGACTGTGGATATAGATACTTGTCATCCCATTTCCTCCAGCATCTTCACAAGGTCCTTTGCTGTTGTTCTGGGATTGATCTGCACTTTTCGCACCAAACCACGTTCATCTCTAGAAATGCGTCTCCTTCCTAAGTGGTATGATGGCTGCATGGTCCCATGGTCTTTATCCTTGCATACTGTTTTTTTGTACAGATGAACGTGGTACCTTCAGCCATTTGGAAATAGCTCCCAAGGATGAACCAGACTTGTGGAGTTCCACAATTATTTTCTGAGATCTTGGCTGATTTCTTTAGATTTTCCCAAGATGTTCCCAAGCAAAGAGGCACCGAGTTTGAAGGTAGGCCTTAAAATACATCCACAGGTACACCTCCAATTATCAGAAACTAATTGGATAATTGCCTAAAGGATTGACATCATTTTTTGGAATTTTCCCAAAAAAATATTTTTCTAATATTAAATCTGTAGAGCGGTTAACAAATAAGTTTTAATGACTTCAACCCTTAAAGTTTTCAACCCTATGTAAACTTCTGACTTCAACTGTATCATCGTACCATTTATCTATCTGCCGTTCTTCTGCTTTATATATCTATCCATCCGTCTTTATGTCTATCAATCTTTAGTTCTTTCTATCTATCTATCGTTCTATTGTTTTGTCATTCCATCCATTTATTGTTCTGTCGTTCTATCCATCTATCTACTGTTCTATCCATCCATCGTTCTTTCATTGTATCCATCCATCCATAATGTTTTAGTTCTATCTATATAATAATGCATACAATAATTACATTAAAAATCTTTCAAATTGGCTAAAGCAAATATGCACAAGAATTCACATGCAGGCTTCATGTGCAAGTGTAATTTTCAGAAAAATGTCTGATCTATTCTGATAGGAAGAGACAAGAGCTTTGAAATGTCTATCCAAGTGAAGTCTCTGAGAACATTTCCCTCTTACTCAAACCAATCTGTCCAATGCAGAAGACCCAACCTCTAAACTCAATGTATTTGTACATATTGTGTCTTCACTCAGGACTGCAGATGTTCCATCAGTGAGTTTATTTTAGGATTTAATCTTTTTTTATTAGAGGTTATTTGTAATTGGAGAAACCAAAGTAAAAGACACAAGCACCAAAGCACAAACAGTCTGCAAAATTTAAGAGACCAGATCAGACCTTCATTTATTTTTGCCATAATGTTTAAAAGAATTCAATACGAATTTTGAAGCATTTCTCAAGGACCAGTTCCTCATGTGGACCCTGACGGGTTTGAATGGAAGTAAATTATGCCCAAACAGCCTTTCACTTAAATAAGGACAATGGGGCCCCATGTCTGCTGGTCATCCCTGCAGTATTTTTAAAGCTGCAAGCACCTGCTCCAGAAAGTGAAGTGAGCGGAACCTATCTGTGACAATACAATTTAAATCAAAGTAAAGCACTCAAGAATACAGCTACATTTGCTCGGGCAGAGAGAGAGAAGAAATGGAATGGAGACATAAAAATGTCTAACAAAATCACAATGGGTAGATGATTCATCCACGTTTAATGTAGATTTTAGTTGTAACTATGACATGCAGTTCAATAAATGACACTATTGCAATGGAATCATCAAACAATGTTAACACATCTCTTATGTCGGATTTATCATTTTTTTACATAAACGCTTTGGGGAAAAAAGTTGAGTAAAATCTTTTCATTTCAAATACCATTTTTGCCTAATAATGATCCAAGACATCATCTTAAAATACTTAAGAGAAATAAATTACAAGACCAAAAAACAAACAAAAAAAAATTGAGCCATATATTTGTGGCAATGTAATATCAGTAAAATTATTTTTAGTTGATGCCGATGCACTTTCACTGAGTGTACATTTAAAACATTAGACCTGACATCATGACAAATGCTGATTGTAACAAAGAAAGATATGCAGTGAATGCGTCATTCATTACAACTAACTCCAAATTATTTGGTCAGACAGACACTTGGAAATAGAGCTGAACCCTAATGCAGCTGTGGGGTTTGAGTTAGTAGTTGCTTATAGCAACAAATGAGAGCTGTTACTATGGTTTTTACTAAGACAATGTAGTGTTATGAATAATGTGCAGTGCAAAATAGGGTTGTGTCTGATACCTTCAATACTATATAGGCACTTGAGGTTAATATATCAAACAAATACAAAACCACTAATTCCATTTTCACAAACAAGAATTAAAGTTACAGTCTAGACTTCAATGGATCATTGGAGGAATGGAATGCTGTTGATAAAAACATTTATATTCTCAGTGATAAATTCTTTAGTGTTTTTACATCCAACTAGATGCCCAAAAAAAAAATACAATTTACTTAAGACAAATAATAGTTGTATATAATAATAGCATAGTGGCATTATATGATACTCCATTATTAGCACCATATTCCACCATTCAAATACGGTGGCACCCCTAGATATGTTTCACATTTCTGTTCATTCCACATGTCTGTACCTGGTGAAAAGGTTGTAAAGAACTCGAAGTGTTGATTTTAGGTCACAATTTACAATATCTAAAAAAAAGGAATAAAAGAGAGAAACAAAAGATGACCTTTTCAGGAACTTGTTGGCAAATGCGTTTATACAGTTACAATGGTCTCTACTTTAAGAATAACTAATTGAACACAAGCAGCTAAAATACAAAGAGTGCATGCGTGCATTCATTCATTCCATTCCCTCTCCCTTTCATCCCCTACTATTTCCCTCCCTTCCTTCCCTTACTCCCTCCCTCCCTCACCCTTCCTCCCTCCCTTTCTTTACTCTCTTCCTTCTTTACTTTTGATGTTATTTAGGACAAAATCTGGCCAAAAAGTAGGTGTTTTTGCATGATATTCGGTGGTTCAAAAAAATCTCACCTGGGCGAACTTTTAGGAAAACCTCTAAATGGCCGCTAAACTCCTTATTGCTTCCATTGGTCCACATCATCGGTAGGTGTGACCTGAGGCTCCACCTACTACTAAGTTTTTCAGTCAGTATTCAACATGAACACACCTGGATGCAAGACCATGTCATGCGATTCATTTGTTTGTTTAATCAGTCTACAAAAGAAATCAAATCTACTCAAATGCCCATTCACTCATGTGTCTTCTGCTGCAAAAGCCATTTATACATCTGCCCATATCGAGATATACCTCTCTTTTGATTTATTTATTTATTTTATTTATTCTTTGACTATTTTGCCTACTAACACTCTTTTATACACTCATCTTTGCAGTTGTACCAGTGTCATCATAAATTACAATAAAAAGAGTGTAATCCGTGCACATTAGCGACACAAATTTAGAATCTAAACAAGACAAATTAAACATTTTATTTTGTACATATAGCATACTCAAATTTAAATGCTCCTCTAAACCTCCCACAGAGGCATGGAGAGTGTCTGAATGTTCAGGAACAGTGCACAATTTCTCAACGATTTAGATCTTTTTACCCCTGAACGAATAACAGAGAAGAACTTCTCCGGAAGTATATTGGGGCCTTCGGTCTCTCTCTCTCTCTCTCTCCATTCTTTCATTCATTTATTCCATTCACTTTCTCCCTTCTTTACTCTATCCCTTTCTTTACCCTTCCCTTCCTTCTTCCTTCCTGGCTGTTGATGTGCAATTGTTATATTATTTCTAACTCTTTAAGATCTGCATTTTCAGGTTAAAAGAACAACATTTTGAGAACTAGGGGAAATAGCAGCAGCTATGTATAGTTCTGACAAGCTAAATTATTAGAAAATAGATTGTCAGTGCAATGGCATAAATAAGCTGATAGGATTTGTTGAGAACAAAGGCTTAATTACCCTCAGGCCTGGGTTTTGGCCTCTCAAGGCCACCATCCTGCATCAGTTCAAAGGAGAATGACACATTATGAACCTGCAGGTAAAAAAAACAAAAAACAAAACCCTATTGTGAAACCTTGAAGTAGTACAAAGTGGGGCATGTGTTTAAAAGAGGACATGATTTCCCCAAACTGGACAGTAGATAGACATAAAGCAGGTATCTCTGAAACCCACACACAAGCACACTAAACTACAAATCACACCAATTATCCATTTTCTGTACAGAGGCAGATTACAGATGCATCCTGGTGCTACATGCCCAATTGGCAGCAGTCTGGCGGCTGCTGGATGTGACCCAGGTGAGCAGCCTGTGCTCTGGGCCGACTGTCAATGCCACCCCCTCTCAATGACACTCAACATAGCACACCATGATGGCTTTCCACACTGAAGCATGGCTACCACAGATGTACTGCTAATTCATACCTTTTGGTCGAAATTCTCTGGGGTAAGATAGAAGTTGTAGAGGGGGACGAAATATCCTTCCAGAAGTCCCATCAGCAGGACCAGGTATACACCATCTGCAAACTATAAACACGCCACAGTAAGAACAAGAGAATCCTGTTTCAGACACCAACTATACAAATATTACTTGTTTCAATAATGGTTAAAGCACACTTATTTTTGACCTAATGCCAATATATTTTAAGAGGAGTAGACAGAGGAGAGGAAATTAAGGTAAAAAGAGAACTAGATAATGTTCAAGTCAGACGTCACCATTTTGAGTGCCAAAGTTCAATGAGAGCCATAGTTAAAAATAAATAAATAAATGGTTTGAGGTTGAATAAATTATTTTAATTTATGGGATATTTTCATTTTGGGCAAATTAACCCCTTAATACATTAATTAAAGACATTCCATTATATATATATATATATATATAAAAAAATACAATACTTTTATTGTGTGAATCTCTTATGTGTGAGGTGATACCTGTGTATCCAGTTCAGCAACCTCCAAGTTCAGTTTATTTAGGTGTTTGTTCACAAAGGTAATTAGAGTCTGCAGAAAACAATGGCATATGTGGTTAGGCTTGTCTATGGATTTAGATTTGGAGTCTTTGGCGATTATTCATGTTTTTTTGTCATACCTTTTTCACCACGTTGAGCTTGTCAGGGGCGTGGTCAAACAAAGTATCAAAAGCATCACGCTCTGTGTTAGAGAAAATGTCCATTATTAATACTAATTATATTGAAAATCTAAATGAGGTAAACAAAGAAAATTATAATAACATTTAACAACACTTACCATGCCTGCCAGATAACGCCCTATGGAGAAAGAGAAGAGATGAATCTAGTGTCAAAATATACAAAGCTAGATACTAAATTAGACTCCAAATGTATTATATCTTGAATCTAAATATAGTTAGAAATGTGTGCATATACTGTAAACTATATGTAAGTGAATGTTAAAAGCTGAAAACACATGACTCCAGCTAAGCTAGGGGACACCTTACCACCATTTGGACAGTTATCCTCTTAGGAAGTCAGAAAACAATTCAGAGATATAATATGATATTTCTGACCCATGTTAAAGGGAGAGTTCACCCAATAATGAAAATTCTCTCATCATTTACTCACCCTCATGTCATCCTAGATGTGTATGACTTTCTTCTGCAGAACACCAATGAAGATTTTTAGAAGAATATCTCAGCTCTGTGTGTCCATACAATGCAAGTGAATGGTGACCACACCTATGAAGCTCCAAATGCACATAAAGGCAGATTAAAAGTAATCCAAATCTGATCCAACTGGTTTTTGGGGACTTTTACACTGCTTCAAAATTTTGGTCACCATTCACTTATACAGACCTACAGAGCTGAGATATTATTTTTAAAATCTTCGTTTGTTTTCAGCAGAAGAAACTCATACACATCCGGGATGACATGAGGGTGAGTAAATGATGAGAGAATTGTTATTTTTGGGACCAATATCAGTTGTGCACTTCATTTATATAAACATGACCAATTCATTTTCTGGACATTTCCAGATCCTTTCCATTCATTTTCTAATATTGTATAAGGATTTTTTTTTTTTATAATTTTGATTGAAATGTATAAATATGTATACTATTATAAATATACTAACTAATATATATATTTTACATTTTTAATTTTTTATTATTATTTTTTTTTAAAGAATGATTTACACAGAAATCGGACATCAAGCGAGAATCTACACAAGAGCAATATCTAGTTGAGGAAATATTTTTGAGCAAAGAAAAACTAGAAAAAAATTATATTTTCTATATATTTCTAAATGCTATTACATTTCCATGACTTTTCTAGGCCTGGAAGACACCATTTATGCAATGTCCACATACTATAAATACATTTTTGTTTACCCCTCTCATTCACACTAGAATGCCGTTTTCCTCCACTAAAAACATAGCATTTTGAAAATGCTGATGTTAGGAAACCGCAAACAGAGTTTCTTAACGAAAACGTAATAGTGTGGATGTGACCTTAAATTCACCTGATATTTCCAGGTTTTCCATGAAGCCTGTATAATATGAATATTTATCTTTTATAAATCAACCGTCATAATATCAGTTATGGTCACTGAAAGCCAGGCACAAAAGAGGGAAGAGATTTGGGTGGGAAGAAGGGTTATCAAATCGATCAGGCAAGTCTGGGACAACCCAGGACAGGGCACCCTCCCCATGAGGCCCCCACCTTCCACACTCTCTAATCAATCCTGCCAGCCATCAGGCCTGGGCAGCAGCAGCAGCTACTGTGTGTGTGACAACAGCCTCAGGAAGTATTCCACAAAAACACACACGTGCAAAAACACACACTTATCTTCTCAGCTGCCAGGTGCCTGCTGGACTGCTCTACAGTCAGCTGTGCACATATGTGTGTGTGAGAGGGTCCACACAAAGGGTGACAAAATAGCACCATGGCAATTAGTGATCTAATGCATAATGATTAAAACATATTAAATGAATCATTACAATACGTGAAACGATTTTAAAACCCTGATATTGACCCATTTATAAACACATGTGGGTGAGATTTAAAAATTAGGGTGATGGCAGTGTTGACATACTCAGTGTTGCCAGTTATCTCCTCTAGAATCTGTCGAGACTGGAGAATGCCCTCTCGTTTCTAAACAGAGGAAAAAAGGTTCAAGTTTGATATCTTAAATTGTTGCGGTTTGAAAGACCCATCAAAATATCTGTTACGGTAAAACAATGGGTTCCTCTGATAATGCAATAAGGGTAAAATAGAAGTTTTTCTTTTTCTTTCAAAACAAAATATTTCTACAAAATCCATACTTTGCCATGAGCTGTAATAGCATACAAGTAACTTTTCCAAAAAAGATTTCCACAGTTTTGGGCAGATACATTTTATTTTATGCTATTATTTATGTATGATTTTTCCAAAACAAATTATGGATATTGCACTCAAAAAGAGAAATTCTAGCCACTGAAATCTTTTAGACCCAAGCATAACTGTACAAATGTATCTGCCCTAAGGAAAATCAGGTCTTTTTAAAGGGGTCATGTCATGAGGATTAAAATTTTTCTTGATATGGTCATTCTACTACAAAAACATACTGTAAATTTCAGAACTCAAACCTTAATCCCCAATGCAATAAAAGCATTTATTGAAATCAAGCTGCAAAAAGTCCTCTTTCTCTACTTTTGCGACTTCCCTATGTCATGTTCCCTATGTCACTCATGTCATTGTGAAAAAACAACACCTACTTCATATAATTTTACCCTTGGCCCAGTGGTGCTTCAGTTCGTAAACAGAGAGAGAGAGAGAGCGCGCAGGATAGACAGGCCTAATGTGGCCTCACTTTCCTGAACACCACAGGGGACCCACTGGACTATTTTGAATTATTTTTGTTCATAAACATGCACTAGACAGACATCTTTGATCGTTGTCATGTCTCCTGAGCTGCTTTTGGAAATAAAGGAGTAAACCCTGAAATGTAGTTTTATAATTTTGTGGAGCTTGTTCATTGTCTTCTGACTGAGTTTCAAATATGGCTGTATTCGAGGGCCTGCACGATGTTAGCCAATCTTAATAGTGCGCATTTAGGTTGAAGGTTTAAGGAGGCCCTTAAGCCTGTTTTGGTGTAAAAAAAGAAAAGAAGTCTACTAATATAATCAGTGGATGATAATAAAGTTATATATATTATATTTGTATATAAAAAGTATGTCATGACCCCTTGAAAATGTTGTTAATTGCAGGTCTATAAATCACAATTTCAAAATGCCTATGATTTTGGAAACCTTCAGTAAAATAAACATCCATACTTGATTAAATTGTCATTAGCTTGTCATTAGCTTCAGTAATTGATCCTAGCTTGTTGGCATTGACATATTCATCAGAATCTTCTTTTTTCACTTTAGTCTCATTCACTTTTTTAGTGCACTTTAGAATATTGTTGTTGTTGTTGTTGTTGTTGTTGTTGTCAGTCTTCACTTAGTTTTCACCATAATAAAAGCTCAATTTAAATTATGACAGAAATGTATCACTACTGTATAGTAAAATGTAATATTCAATGAAGAAATAACAAATGCTACAATAATAAAATTAATAATTATATTTAACATTTACAAATTACATTTCACATACATAACATTTTCATCAATCTTTTCATTGATACTGTGATGCTTTGTTGTGCAGCACTTTATTTAAAAATAAATCCAACGTTGCTTTGTACAGTATTATGTTGTACAAATTCTGTATAAATTCTATAGATTGCTCTTATTTTATTTTAGTGAAGTTTTATGAATTCATTTGATTAATAATTTAGCAGATGGGTTGACAAAAGAGCATTGTCAACGAGTCTATTCGGCAGCCCAACATTACCGGAAAGTCCTTTGATTCAATTTTAAGCATTATAACAAAAAATAAAAAACCTTTTTAGCAAAGTCACAGAACATTATGATCTAAAAGCACACATACCTGGACCACAACCACCTGTAAAGACACATGGTCTGGGAGACGAATGGGAGCTCTGAAGTGCTGTGAGAGTGCTACCAACAGGTGGAGGATTGCTACGATGCTTTTGGCATGTACGGCTAGCAAAGAAATCCAACAAGCATAAAAAAAACAAAATTAGTGCATGTAATTCTTAAGACTCCCTGAATTAATTTAAATGACGTGTCGTGAAGTGTTGGTATGAAAAAGGTTGAGAAGTGGATTCAGCCTTAGCAAGCATTGGTAAACTGTTACTTAAGAAAACAGGATTGATGTTTGCCTCCATTTAATATGAAATCAATGAAGAGAATAAATCTTTCTGAATCATAAAACACAACCTGCAATAAGTTCAGTGTCTTTTCCACATAGTGCAAGAATTGAAGTCCAATAAAGTTCACAGTTACATCACCTTAAGTGTTCTCAGATTCTTTGAAGTCTTAAGCTACAGTCACATTCATCAATAGTGTTTTAAACCTAACAGGGGTTCCTTTGTTGTAAAGCACAGGTACAACACTGCATGTCTAAATGGACACTTCAATGTCCAATACACAACCATGTTTAGCATCACAAAACACTTCAGCTCTAAATTCAGGAGCATTTCAATGATAACTTAAAGCTTAAAGAGGAAGCTCTAGGGACCTACAGTCGACATTCCACTTGATGCTCCTAGTGGAGACCTTCAGAGCATCATTGATCCTCTCCAGAACCGTCTGTAGCTTCTGTTTCTGGGCAATCTCAGACTGGGTGACCTCAGCAACATTGAGCTTCTCACCTTCCAGCTTTTCTATGGAATGACAATACACACAGCCACATCCGAATGGGCATCAGGATGGAGATTTCAGAAACACTCTTAACTATTAAAAGGGTTCCCATATTTTTGACCAATGGATTTTCATGACCTTTCCAGTCATTTGTTATTACTGGATAAAACATTTAAAAAAATCTTTCACATTAAGTTCTTATCATTCGTTAAAACTAATTTGTGAACTGGTTTGAGTGACTCAATGAAAAGAACCAACTCAATACAAAAATTCTCTCACAAACTGGACATCACTATTGCTTGAGAGCAATATCTAGACGATTAAATAGAAAAATGTATATTCACTATGGAAATTTCAATGCCTTTTAAGACTTTTCCAGACCAGGAATCCACAATTTAAAAATTCCCAAGTTTCCTATACTTGTATTCCCACAAGTATAGGAAACTTAGATTATTAGGGATGCACCGAAATGAAAATTCTGGGCCGAAACCGAAAATCCAGGATGCACTTGGCCGAAAACCGAAACCGAAATTTTTACCTATTTAAAAAAAAAAAAAATGTTGTGTATAACTGTATTAATTTTATACTTTTTCATTAATTTCATGAATTTAATTAATCTGAATTGAAAAACTACAAACCAATAAAATAAATCACACTTTTATTGAAAGTAGCACAACAAAATTGGACAAAAAATATATTAAAACTATATTAAATATTATTCTTCTTTCAGTTCTGTAAAAATCAAATTTTACAGATTTTATTAACAATTATCCAAATAATGTAAAGTTTTAGAAAACTATTATATGCACAACAACAGTCAAGTAATGAACTTAGCTAGCATCTTTCAAAAAGTTTAAATATGCAACAGTAATTTTTATTAAAACAACAGGCAGAACACAGAATGGCAGAGGGCCTCTATTCCACTGATCTATATACTGGTGAAACTCGAAAAATTAGAATATCGTGCAAAAGTTCATTAATTTCAGTAATTCAACTTAAAAGGTGAAACTAATATATTATATAGACTCATTACAAGCAAAGTAAGATATTTCAAGCCTTTATTTGATATAATTTTGATGATTATGGCTTACAGCTTATGAAAACCCCAAATTCAGAATCTCAGAAAATTAGAATATTGTGAAAAGGTTCAGTATTGTAGGCTCAAAGTGTCACACTCTAATCAGCTAAACACCTGCAAAGGGTTCCTGAGCCTTTAAATGGTCTCTCAGTCTGGTTCAGTTGAATTCACAATCATGGGGAAGGCTGCTGACCTGACAGTTGTGCAGAAAACCATCATTGACACCCTCCACAAGGAGGGAAAGCCTCAAAAGGTAATTGCAAAAGAAGTTGGATGTTCTCAAAGTGCTGTATCAAAGCACATTAATAGAAAGTTAAGTGGAAGGGAAAAGTGTGGAAGAAAAAGGTGCACAAGCAGCAGGGATGACCGTAGCCTGGAGAGGATTGTCAGGAAAAGGCCATTCAAATGTGTGGGGAGCTTCACAAGGAGTGGACTGAGGCTGGAGTTACTGCATCAAGAGCCACCACACACAGACGGGTCCTGGACATGGGCTTCAAATGTCAAACGTCTTACCTTGGCTAAAGAAAAAAGAACTGGTCTGTTGCTCAGTGGTCCAAAGTCCTCTTTTCTGATGAGAGCAAATTTTGCATCTCATTTGGAAACCAAGGTCCCAGAGTCTGGAGGAAGAATGGAGAGGCACACAATCCAAGATGCTTGAAGTCCAGTGTGAAGTTTCCACAGTCTGTGTTGGTTTGGGGAGCCATGTCATCGGCTGGTGTTGGTCCACTGTGCTTTATTAAGTCCAGAGTCAACGCAGCCGTCTACCGGGACATTTTAGAGCACTTCATGCTTCCTTCAGCAGACAAGCTTTATGGAGATGCTGACTTCATTTTCCAGCAGGACTTGGCACCTGCCCACACTGCCAAAAGTACCAAAACCTGGTTCAATGACCATGGTATTACTGTGCTTGATTGGCCAGCAAACTCGCCTGACCTGAACCCCATAGAGAATCTATGGGGCATTGCCAAGAGAAAGATGAGAGACATGAGACCAAACAATGCAGAAGAGCTGAAGGCCGCTATTGAAGCATCTTGGTCTTCCATAACACCTCAGCAGTGCCACAGGCTGATAGCATCCATGCCACGCCGCATTGAGGCAGTAATTAATGCAAAAGGGGCCCAAACCAAGTACTGAGTACATATGCATGATTATACTTTTCAGAGGGCCGACATTTCTGTATTTAAAATCCTTTTTTTATTGATTTCATGTAATATTCTAATTTTCTGAGATTCTGAATTTGGGGTTTTCAAAAGCTGTAAGCCATAATCATCAAAATTATATCAAATAAAGGCTTGAAATATCTTAATTTGCTTGTAATGAGTCTATATAATATATTAGTTTCACCTTTTAAGTTGAATTACTGAAATTAATGAACTTTTGCACGTATATTCTAATTTTTCGAAGTTTCACCTGTATATCTATAATATATAATTATATATATATATATATATATATATATATATATAGATCAGTGCTCTATTCTGTTTATGTAAACGTATGTACACTTTAAGTGAAAATGATTGTGCAAAACAGCAGTAATTGAACTAAATCCAACCTCACCTGTAAACGACAGAACCCTCAAGTGAAGAACAAGTGTAATGTCATTGCTATACACATCAAATTGGACCACTTTCTATTTAAGTACAAGTGACAGGTTTCTCTTCAAGAACAAAAGTTGCTAAACTTTCTGACAGTCTCTCCTGTCAGAAAGCTCATCAAGAACATGAGATGCTGCACTGAACAGTTTCTCACTCTCTGTGCTGGTGCTTGGGCAGATAAATACCTGTGCGCAATCCGCGCAAGCAAAGGAAATCGGTGTTTGTTTATGCGCCCGTAGTCAAGGGGATTGTCGCTTCTGGCGTAGTTCAGCTATACGTCTCAAGCTGTGGTGTAGCTGCGCTAGTTGTGACATTTTCCTGTAGAATCTCTTGCTGTATTCTGTATATATATATCTTGAAAGTTCTGCTGAATAAACACTGCAGATCGCAAATTTGATGTCCTTATCAGAAACTTTGAAGAATTTCCACACCGCTGACATGATCGGCCTTTGTTTGGTAGCGCCGTTGTGGAATTATCTAACAGCTGTGATAAGGGCTACATCGATCCAGATTGAAATCTGAGCACTGAGGGGCGGGGCGAGGAGGTATATATTTTCGGCCTTTTTTCTCTTTCGGCCGAAAACCGAAAGTGCCGAAAGTGCAATTTTCGGCCGAAAATTTTCGGCGGCCGAAATTTCGGTGCATCCCTATAGATTATGATGTATTATTGGAGTCTAGGATGTGCTTGCTTAGTTGTTTAGTCTAATTATCCTCTGCATAGCCAGTGAAAAGCAGCCCTGTAATGATTTCAATTTTGTAGTTGCCCAAGCAAAATAAAGAGTCATTCCTAACCGAAGAGTTTCTGGAGAACCTGTCCATCATAGAGATCTTCCGCCAGGTCCTTCACAATGATTCTTTCCCCAACCAGCACATCATTGATCCAGTCAATGAGCACCTAAATAAGGCATTTATTCAACAATGATTCCATTAGATCTGTATGGTTTGTGATTACATTTCCAAATCAACAAAATGCCCCTTAAATGCAAACCTTCATGAGTTCCTGTAGTTTCCGATCATTCTTTGAGTTGGGGTCCACCATGGTGCGGACTTCATTTTCCTCTGTGAGAGAAAGAGAAAATGAGACAGAAACAAATGAGACAAGAGGAGGATGTAAGAGCTTATTATTAACCTAAGGGAGCTTCTAGAAGCATCAATTGAATAATGGGGCTACAGGTTCAGTACCTAGCATGATGTCCTCAGGATGAAGCTCAAAAGGTGTGGGACTCAGGGGGAGATTAATGGCGTTCATCCCCTCCTCCTGCAGCTCTGACACTATAGAAGACACATTGGGAGAATGATAACAATTATTTCTGAATACAGTGACATACAAAAATCTTGTCTTTTCCCCAAGAAACAAATAGCCGTGTTTATATTTACTATTGCTTTTTATAGGTGGTTGACAACATATTCATTGAGGCTATTAAATTATAATTAGTGGTGTTATAACTAGAAATTTGAAGCTCCAAAAAGTACATAAAGGCAGAATAAACGTAATGCATATGACTCCATGTCTTCAGAAGCAATATGATAGGTGTGGGTAAGGAACAGATCAATATTTAAACTCCATTTTGACAGGTTATGTGCGTTCATGTGAGGACCTAGTTCTTCTTCTTTTGTTTTCAGTGAATTGCATTCTTCCTGCATAACGCCACCCACTGGGCAGGGAGGAGAAAGAAAGAAAAAACGAATAAAGGAAAGGAAAATAATAAATAAAACATATATGCACAACAGCCCAGTAGGTGGCGATATGTCGAAGAATGCGACTCACCAAAAAAACTAAAGAAAACCTCTTGTGAATGTGCATTTCTCACCCACACCTATCATATCACCTCTGAAGGCATGGATTTAACCAGTCGTCTGAATTACTTTTATGCTGCCATTTTGGAGCTTCAAGGTTCTGGCCACCATTCACTTGTATTATTTGGATCTTAGAGCTGAAATATTCTTCTAAAAATCTTTGTTCATTAGAAGAATGAAAGTCATACACATCTGGGATGGCATGAGGTTAAGTAAATGATGAGAGAATGTTCTTTTTTTGGGTGAACTATCCCTTTAATGGGAAATAAATGCCATCATTACCTACAAAGCCCTTCCTGGTTTTCAAAATACAATATACTTTCCACCAAGTGGACCTCATCAACTAACACACCCCCTCTCCATACACATCCTTTTTTATCTTCTCCTTGAAATAACCAGAGATGCCTGTTCTTCGCTCCTACCACAACCCAGCATGCATCTCTGTCTACAGCACTGATTATGGGGATGCAAACATCCTGTGCTGGATTCCAGAGGCCTCCCTTTGAGGATTAGATCCTATTAATCAACACCATCTCCACCAGCACCAGCACACACAGCTGCTCTCCTGCTGCTTCACACTGACATGAGGGTGGAGACAGGGAGGGGATACAATCTGGGACGTCATGCATCTTGTACTACAGTGACTGTTAAGGTAAACATGGGTGATTGGGTCGTTGTTTAACAGTTTGTTACCAACAATGCAATTCAGAATAATTTTTTTTAATTTATGTTTTACACAGATTTTTGTACAATAAAATACGATTCTTTCTTTCTGTCACAATAGTCCTAAAATGTGCCCGATGTGGTTTTCTGCTGTTGTAGCCCATCCCCCTCTAGGTTTGAAGAGTTGTGCATTCTGAGATGTTATTCTGCTCACTACAATTGTACAGAGTGTTTATCAGAGTTACCGTAGCTTTTCTGTCAGCTCAAACCAGTCAAGGCATTTCTGTCTGCAGAGCTGCTGCTCACTGGATGTTTTTTGTTTTTGGCACCATTCTGAGTAAACTCTAGAGACTGTCTATCTATCCTAAATCAACTGGTAGTTCAAAGACTGGACTGCTCCCTTTTAATTAGTGGTCACCTATATGGGTTTTTCAATGGCCAATGTCAATATCTAGAGAGCAGGATAGCAATGGCCCATAAAAATGCAGAAATGCATAATACAATTTATCAACAGCAAATCAGTTGTACACAATTTCTCAAGTGAAACGAACACTTATTTTATACCATATTTACTAATATCTGCTCAAACTTAAAATATATAAAAAAACTTGTAAATACAAAATGTCTATTAGTATTTTGGAACTGACACATATATCAATATCAATATCAATATCAATATATCGGTCTATCACTACTTTCAAATCATATATCCAATTGAGGAATGACAGCAATAAACGTCCTTTCTACTGGGTAAAATACATTAAATACTCCTCATCAAATCATACAACAATTACTCATCCTGGTCACATTCCCATCCTACATCTGGGTGCATAAGAGGCATTCAGAGCATCAGCATCATTAACTGCATGTTCTTCACATTCAGCACTGTGAGTGCTGATGGATGGATATGATTATTACAGAAGTGCACTCTGGAAATCGTGCAAACCAGGAAGAAACACTCCAACATAATGGAGATTGGGATACAGCTTAATTTACTTACTGTATAAGAGGAAACCAACATGTATAGCTACGCAAGATTAATGCATTAGGGTACTACTTTTGGGAAGTCGACATGCCCTGCATGTGACATGCTATACACTATTTTAAACAGCGTTTTTCTTATTCTTTTTATAATCAATGCAGGCATCTTTAATCTTTAATTCTACATGGAATATTTATACATTTGAAAATGTATTTGTCACTATACAAGAAAAATGTGATCTCAGACTGTGGCATGATTGTTGGTGCCAGACAGACTGGTTTGAGTATTTCTGTAACTGCTGATCTTCAGAATGGTGACAAAAAAAAAATTAATAAAACATCCAGTGAGCAGCAGTTCTGCAGATGGTAACATCTTGCTGATTAGAGAGGTCAACGGAGAATGTCCAAATGGGTTCGAGCTAACAGAAAGTCTACAGTAACTCAGAAAACCACTCTGTACAATTGTAGTGAGCAGAATTTCATCTCAAAATGAACAACAGGTCGAACCTTGAGGTGGATGGACTACAGCAGCAGAAGACCACGTCAGGCACTTTATTAGGACCATAGTGTTCCCAATTAAGTGCTCAGTGAGTGAATATTTGATAAGAATGTGACTTTGTAAGGGAAAACAACTCAAGCTCAGCATAAGAATGGAATTAGATTTACGTCATTATAACTTGTTGGAATACTATTGGTAGTCTATCTCCACAGCTGTTCTCATCTCAAGGCTGAGATGACTCTGTTCTCATTCCTGTACAATAACATCTCAAGCCTTGTCCAGACAGAATACCTTACATGGTTACAACACAGCCAAGACTGTGGTGTTGGCTTAAGACTCTGCTTAAGAACAATTTATAATGTGCCAGCTTGTGATATCATGTCTTTAAAAAAGTCTGATCATTGCTTCAACAAGTTATTTTAAGGTGTAGCAAAACAGTTTGAAAGATTTGCATAATCATGCCTGGAGGGTGTATATTTTGGAGTCCTGCTTGCCTAGTGGCAAAATGGAATACAGAAAACCGAATAATTGAGGGTAACCTTTTAACTGAGGCGTTATGAGTTTTAGGTGTTATGGCGTCATCAATACGGCTTTAAGCGCGGTCACTGTGTACACAATAAATACAAATATGACGTTACTTCAGCATAAAACAGTCCAATGGAATTTGGAACGTAAACATAAGGTTTTCCACAGCCTAAAACATATTCTGCGCTGTTTCCCTTTATGTTTTCATAGGCAAGAAAAAGTAATGCTGACAGAGTCAACAGAAGTAATGCTGCGCGCGCGTCTGAAAAGTTATGACGTCACGGATACTTCCCTGCAAAACTGTCATCACGCGATCAACTGTTCATTATTTAAAACGTGTATAATATCACGTATCGCAAACTAAGCATTTTTTTTTTGTTTATTTCCTACCTTCTTTCGCCTTTTTTCTCCTGACCAGTGTCCCACCAAGTTTCCCCAGAAATGAGTCATCTTTCTTTCTCGAGGACGGAGACTTTGGAGTTGGAGACTTTGGAGTTGGAGACTTGGGAGAAGACGGAGATTTCTGCGGGCTAGACGCCATCGGTTCACGGTGTCTTCAAACGAACAAACAGGCTCAATATAGTGTAAATATTGTGTGGTTTCACCCCCGCTGATGAAGTGAGTAAAATCCCAGGAGCAAGAACGGAAACGGAATTCCACCTATTTGCCCAGCCTTCCGAAATGAGCTTCCCTTTCCCTCTGATCCCACCCTCTTTTTATGAGGGATTCTGATAGAAAGTTATTATACTAAGATGACAATATCAAACAGTGTATATAAGTTTATTTCTTCCTTGAGCTATGAGGCACCGAATGTAAAATAAGAGTGATGTTACAAAAAATGCCCCATTTTAAACGATTTTGCAACAAATCTGCCCAATTTGCAAGATTTGCGTAAACATTTAAAGGGATAGTTTACGCAAAAAGGAAAAATCTCTCATAATTTATTCACTCTCATGCCATACAGTGTTGGGTGCGATGCATTACTAAATTATTTATTACTGTAATTAAATTACATTTTCATAAAAAAAAAAGTAAAGTAAGGGATTACTAAACTTAACGTCTAATGTTAATACTTTGTAATTTAACGCTTCCCCTTCAATTCTTTGGAAAGTTCATTAATCATTTATTTGATTTTATGTGATTTATTTGAAAGAATTAAAAAGAACAATTTCATGTCAATCCTTGTATTTTTCATCTGGTCGAGGTTGATAAGGGTTTTAGACATATTAGTAATGCAGTTACTTTTCAGACAGAGAAATAATACAGAAAGATACATCTGATTTCACTGTAAAAGATGTAATTAGTAGTTAGTAATTAATTACTTTTTTTTAGAGTAACTTATCCAACACTGATGCCATCCCAAATGTGTATGACTTACTTTCTTCTACTGAGCAAACTTTTTAGAAGAATATTTCAGCTCTGTAGGTCCATATAATGCAAGTGAATGGTGACCAGAACCTTGAAGCTCCAAAAAACACCAAAGCAGCATAAAAGTAATCAGGAAGTCTCACGTTTAGATTTTAGGGAGGAACTATTGCTTAAAATTAACAATATTTAGGAATTAAAACTATAATTAGCATTTTTCAAATGGTCATTTTTTATACATATTTTTAGATGCTTATATGCAATTTTTTGGTATTTATAAATAAAGTTTTATTTTTATTGTATTGTATACAATTAGCCTTTATAAATATATATGCAAACTTTAATTAGGCTATAAAACTACAATGAACTCCTTAGCCAAGATATCTAATGCATATTTATAAATAACATTTAATTAATATACATTTTAGAAGTATAATTAAATGTAAATGTAAACTTCAACTTGAAACTACAATGTATTCCTTAATAATAATTACTCAGTATAATGTTTAACAATCTGTGTTTATATAAAAAAATTGATATGTCATAATTATAAACAATTAAATCTAAATGTATACATTAATTATAAAATTAGTTGTCAAATATAAATCTTGAGCTACTGTAAATATTTAGCTGCCATGCAAATAATATTTATTTATTCCTGATGGTGGATAATTAGTATCCTTAAGACAGTTAATCAAGAAAGTCCAATCATTGTTTAATTATTTTTACATTTATTATATACATTAAAAAAATGGAACAGACAAATAAAACCAGAACCCAACCATACATTTTCAGAAGCGCTTTTTCATTCTCGAAACAAATCAATGATATTTGGTAATGCTTTGGAAATAACTGCAATTAAAGTTGAGAATGCCTGTTTGTTGCAAGACTGAGAGAAACAAAGTGCACACATACACATCAAACTATCATTAAACTTTAGCCTCTATTAGAATAATCACAGTAAAACTGAACAGACAATCATTAAACCTTTTAACAACACAGAAAGATAAATCAAAGGAGTCCAAAAACAAACCGCTTTGACTATACAAATACTATTGCACCATTGTGGATAACATTTGTGGTCTTTCTCCTCACCTCTCTGTGGCGGTGCAACTTTTAGAACTGTGGCCAGAAAACATTGACTAAATGAAATCTAACATTTATGAAGTAATTGTTAGTTATTAAAGAGGCACATATTCTGGTTTTTCTTATTTCTTAAAAAAAAAAGAAAAAAAAAAAAAAGGCAGCAACAAGTTTGTTACAGTGTGTTCAAGATCCAGCAGCTGAACGTTAAAGAATGTTCACTCTCTGTCATCAGTAGTTCATCTTGCAGGACAGTACAGTAGATCCACATTGATCAAGGGAAATGCTTAATCCAGCAGATATTAGGAACAGCAGTGGGAGTTTTTTGTTTTGTTTTGTTTTTAAGTCCAGTGGAACTGATAGCCCCTAGAAAGTATCATGCTATCCAGGTCATGGTCCTCAGCCTTCTCCTTCAGCCGTTGCTCCTCCAGTAAACCGACCAGTTTGTCTCTTTTCTCCACCACCTTCATGATCTCCACCAGCAAGCTCTGCTCCTCAGCCAGCTCACTTGCACTCTTTTCACAGTCTAGGAATTAAAGCAATACAAAGATTTAATTCAATCAATAATGCAGCATTAATGGATATCATAACGATATCTCAGAATTCAAAGTCTGCTGGTTTGAAAGTGTTTCAGATGGTTTCCTTCATCATGTAGCCTATAGGTAAGTTTTACAACAGTCATGTCCATTTATGCAGTTTTTTCTGAATGAGAAAGAAAATGAAATATTAAATGTTCTTATGAGTGCATATTGTGGCAATTATTATTTCTGGATTGTGCATTTAAATTCACAGAGATTTTAAAAGGGAGTATTTCATAAAAAATGCTCATGCTCATTCTGATATGCCAATGGTTTTAATTAGGTCAATAATCTGATATTTGGTAAATATCAGCATTCGATACATCTGTGCATCCCTACTGATATGGTTTTGTCATACTAAACTCATGTTTACATACTTTTGAAACCATGTGTATTTTAATGTTTATGGATTGGCAAATGTAATTTCCATTGTAAGTGCCTTAATCGTAACCACGATATTTGCTTATTTTTTTTAATGAGTGACAAGTTGAAAATATTTTTGTTGTCATCAATAGGGATGCACAATATATTGGCTGATAAATGTGAATTTTAAAGATATCGGCTATCGTTCCGATAGGAAAATTAGGCTGATGTATTGAAACCGATAAATTATTGCTTTTTCAGACACCCACTACTTAACATGAGGGTTTTGATTGGTGCCTTCTGCATGACGTGACAATTGAAAAAATTATTTGAATTAGAAGATCATACTCGATCTGAGTAAACACTCCATTTTACTTATCCATGCCACACATGCATTTTGTTTCTTTATTCTTTTTGTATGTTAAAGAATTTTGATAGTGAGTTTGAGACTTGTTTATATTCATTATTGTGGTCTTTTGACGAGTTTGAATTAAGTGCAATGCACTGTATTTATAAAAGTAGCTTTTCACATTCATTTTAAACTGCTGAGTACAGTGTCTGTGAGGTAGGGTCGAAAAAAATAAAAAGGGCACCAGCTGCATATGGAGGGGCACCAGCATGAAGAAATTTGTGATGCATTTATGGTGAAACAGTTCCACCATAACCTGGTTCAGATTAAAATTGTTTTATTATGTGACTCAGATTTTAAGTATAACTGCTACACCCCTGTAAATAAAAACAAACAAGGAACTTTTAACTATTTAACCATTTATTTCACACACACACACACACGCGACGCACGCACGCACGCACGCACGCGGATATCCTTATGAGGACTCTCCATAGACATAAGGATTTTTATACTGTATGAACTATAGATTCTATCCCCTAAACCTAACAAAAATGCCTTTCTGCATTTACAATTTTCAAAAAAGCATCGTTTAGTATGTTTAAGCGATTTGAATAATGAGGACACTAGAAATATCCTCATAAACCACATTTATAGAATAATACCCTTGTAATTACCAGTTACCACCTAAAAAACTATTTCTTGTAAACCACAAGGTTTTTTTCTAACATAGGGGCACCAGTGGGGTCTAAATTATTATATAGATAACATTTCTATATTTAACTGGTTGAAAGTAGGGTACATTTGGTAAATGATTATGAGAAAAGAAAGATTTAGAAGTTTCTAAAGAAGTTAGCATTTGAAGTTGTTTTAAAATAAAAGCAATTATCCACTTTACATGTTTGATTTCAATTGAAGTGCTCTGGACGGGGCTTTATAAGCGGAGCCTTTTATTTTTGTCATTGGGTACACAGAATGTTCTATCCAGATTTAGATTTATCAGCAAATAAATCCAAATATAATGAAGTTTTGGTTATCTACATCGGTCAAACTTTTCATAATCGTTGCATCCCTAGTCATCAATATTATGCCACAAATGCTATCAATTGAGCTTAACTTTTATTGAACACAGAATATTCTTTTAAGGGTGCAAAAATTATGCATCATAACTTCAGTGATAGAAGGCTTAACACAGCATTTGTCTCAGGTGGTAAACTGTGATCCCATTCATTCAAAGTATTATGGAGTTTTATTAGAAAAAAAAAAAGAATAGTTTTTTGCTTTAGCCAATGCTTTTATCCAAAAGCACCTATGAATGAAATGCTGCAAAGACATATGTTGGCCTATATCAAAGTACGCATGACAAGCCCACCTTCAATGGCCATTCGCCGTCTCAAGTCTTGCTGTAGACGACTTTGTGTGTCCTCAAACTCCAGTTCCTGAGCACTAGAGACAAGAGGATGTATAAGAAATAGATGCACAGAAACATTATAGATAAACACTTTAAGAGTCACAGTCCTTACAAGATCATTATTTCCGACTCGTATCGGGCCAATTTGTTCTTCTCCAGGACCAGTTTGAACCAGGTTTGTAGTTGCGTGGTCTCATCTGCGGAGTTGTCTTCTGTAAAGACATAACACAAAAGTAGACTTGTTGAACATTGGCATTTGCTAAACCACAGCCAACTCAACGATAACTACTCAAACCACAACTGTACTGATATGTACATTTTATTTAAAACAATTTTATCCCCTTTTCTCCCAAATTGGAATGCCCAATTCCCACTACTTAGTTGGTCTCATGTTGGCGCGGTTCCTCATCTCAATCCGGGTGATGGAGGACAAATCTCAGTTGCCTCCACCTGAGAATGTACAAGACACCGCAGAGACTCATGCTATTCTTTGCAATCCACGCACAACCCGGAGGTTACCCTATGTGACTCTACCCTCCCTAGCAACCGGGCCAATTTGGTTGCTTTGGAGGCCTGGCTGGAGTCACTCAGCATGCCCTGGATTCAAACTCACGACTCCAGGGGTGGTAGTCAGCGTCAGTACTCACTGAGCTACCTAGTTTTTAAACAGTTGATTGATGGTGTGTGAAGTCTCAAGCTTCTGACACTACTAAAAAGTGTCCTTGCAAAATGCAATTTCAAGCAGATTCAATATTTTAGAGTTATAATTAAAAATTATATTCACTGTAGAAATCGTGTTGTTCAAAACATTTAAAATTATTAAAAGTATAATTTTAGGACCATATTAAAAACTTTGAGTAAATTCTAATAATACTGAGCTAATTGTTTCAAATAGACCCAAAACGTTTGAGTCTCCCACATCAACAGTTTCATGGCGATGTCATTGTCAACAACTCTCCATCCATTTAGAAGCCGCAAATGTCAGATAACAAAGAGCCTATTGAAAAAAAAGCACATCCCCACAGTCCCTCATCTTAATAAAATTATCCACACAATGACACATAAACATGCTGAACAATAGATTCTGACAGGTCAAAGTGCAGCATTACAAAAGATCCTCCCCCATGCATTTATTAAAATAATTCTGCACTCAATGCAATCAGTTAGTAAAAGACACTGTATCCTTGCGGTCCACTTTAAAAAGGATGTCTTCTATACTGACAGCATCCTTGTAGCATTGTGGAAGACATGCCATGTTCAATAGAGTGCTAGAAAGAGAGGGGTACTTCACCGAAACAAGGCCAAAAATAAGATATCACACGACACACTTATAGAAATCCTTTATGTATTATTGCTAAAGGAGCCTTTAACCACTGATATATGAAAAAGTTTCATTTAGATCCAGCTTTTCCAAGTATATACAGTAGGTTTCTGAATAACTAACCTAACAATGTTTCTAGGATGTTAAGGGAGTCATTTTTAAAAGGGTGGAAAAGTGAATTTCTAGAACATGTTCAAATTCAATTTACAGTCCAGATAATTAGAGCTTAGAGCTTTAAAAAAAAAAAAAAAAAAGATTAAAAACTCATTATATAGTATGTTAAAAGGACGCTGCTATTTGGCTATTTTTTCATTTGAAAGACTTGTTGCCTTTAATAACTCCCACGTAGATCAACATTCTCCAAAATAATGAAACATCATTGGGGGCACTTTTCCCTTTCTCTGCCTATTTACAGAGCCCATTACCTCTGCCATCATTTCGAAATAATTTTAACTCTAAATGGCCATTTAGTTTGAATGCAAATCACTATTATTTGAATCTCTAATTTCCACCCTCTATGAAAAGTCAAAGCACAGCTTATTTGAAGGTTGTCTTTGTGTACATGCAGTCAGATTATTTTGGGCAGATGGTAGTCTTGGTATGGCGTATGCATATACAATATGAAGTGGTTTAAAATGCTTTGTTAGACAAATAAAAACTGAAACATACTAAAATGTTCACCGAAAAAATGGATTCCTTGCTTCAGCAAATATTGCTCATTAAAATAAACAGATTTTACAGAGAACATAAGTTGTTGACTTTCCTTACTTATATGCTATATGTGTGAAACAAGATATTGAGATTATGCTGTACTCCTAATAATAAAGAAACTTTGCTTATTATTTTGAGGGAAGCGACAATAATCTGAAGTTTAGTAAACCCAGCAAGTTTATTTGAGGCTGGCTGCCATTTTGTATGAGGAGAGCTCGTGGTGGACAGCACAACGTTTTTGCTTCATCAATTGCATCTACAGTTTTAGCATTCAGTTAGTGTTTGAGATGACATGAATAAACACATACATCAATATCATGTGAAGCATACATTTTGGTCTCTGTAATGAGTTTCACTGTTGTGGTTGCCGCTTGCCTTAAACTACATTGAGGTTGTCAATGACAATAATTAATATTCTGTATGTGGTGCTTACACCATACTTTTCTCATGGGACAATACTGTGCTTTCTCATTGTCAGGCAGTGGTGGAGAATTCCCACTGATTTTTCACCGGAGAGACCGTTAATCTTCAACGTTCAGGCGTCACTCACGCAGCAGAAACTCAACAGGCAACAGGTAACTCCAACAAGTAAATTTCTTTTCTACGTGTTTCAGTGCAAATGTCTCATTGAACACCCTCTTAAAGGGAAACCAGCTTACATTAGCTGAGTGTTGGTTTATGTTCACTTTCAGCAGACCCACAGTGAGTCTGGTTTCTCCCAAGATTATTTTTCTCCATTAATCAACATCTTATGGAGTTTTGTATTCCTTACCACAGTCACCTTCAGCTTGCTCACTGGGGTTATTAATACAATTATTATTTAATTACTTATTTTTAAACATGACAAATACATTAACAATCGTATTTTATCTAATTACACAATGATGATTCATCGACATTATAGACATTACATATCTTCTGTAAAGCTGCTTTGAAACGATGTGTGTTGTGAAAGGAGCTATACAAATAAAATTGACTTGAAGTTGACTAGTTCACCCAAAAATGCTATCTCTCTTGTCATTTGGCCTTCTCACCCCTTATGCCTTCTCAAACTCATATGACTTTCTGTCTTCTTCCACTCAAGTCATATGTATTACATTGATGCTGCCTTTATGGATCTTGAAAGGTTTAAACCTCACTGACTTCCATTGTAAGGACAAACACACATCATATGTCCTTCAAAAATCTTTGTTTGTGTTCCCCTGAAGAAAGTCAGATGAGTTTGATGTGGAATAAGACTGAATAAATGATGAGAATTATCATTTTTGGTTTGCCTCAAGGAGATGCCCTGATATCAACATGTGTAAGTTGGTTTGTAAAAAAGAGTCACATTATAAGTACAATACTGTTGAAATATGTAGCAGTGTTTGCAGTGGTCTCGTCATGAATCTTACATTTTAAACTATCCATACATGTTCCGTATCTTGTCGGTTACAATTATACTATTTTTTTATTTTTATTTTGTATAACAGGATAGGATAATTTAAATTATAGTCCTGGCAGGTCTACAACTATAACTGAAATAAGAGTCAGAGGTTTTCAAGGCAAAAAAAAAAAAAAAAAAAAGGTAGGAAACACATTTGAATTAATTCCTCTTGGACATTATTCATATTTATATAGCACCATTTTAACATATCCACTGACATTTATATAAATGTATGCATTTGGTACAGTGGTTGAATAGCTTTGTGCTTCAAATGAAAATTCTCTATTTGTTTACTCACCCACATGCCATCCCAGATGTGTATGACTGACTTTCTTCTATTGAACACTAACTAAGGTTTTTAGAAGAATATTTAGGCTCTGTAGGTCCATGCAATGCAAGTGAATGGTGACCATAACTTTGAAAAGTACAAAAACCACATAAAGTTAGCATTAAAGACATGACTACGACTCCAATGGTTTAATCCATGTCTTCAGAAGTGAAATTATAGGTGTTGGTGAGAAACAGATCAATATTTAAGTAATTTTTAATATGAATTTTCCTCTCCACAAAGAATGTGAATCCCCAAAAAGAAGAGAAGGCAAATATGAAAGTGAAAGTGGAGATTGATAGTAAAAAAAGTACTTAAATATTGATCTGTTTCTCACCCACACTTGTCATATCACTCCTGAAGACATGGATTCAACCACTGGAGTCATATGGATTAGTTTATGCCACCTTAATGTGCTTTTTGATCACCATTCACTTTCATTGAATGTACCAACAGAGTTGAGATATTCTTCAAAAAATCTTTGTTTGTGTTCAGCAGACAAAAGTCACGCATCTGGGATGGCATGGTGGTGAGTAAATTAGATTATTTTATTTTTGGTTGAACTATCCCTTTAAGTATCACTTTTCTTTTTACTCTGTAATTATTGAGTTTGAGGATATTTCATTGCGCAAATAAATACAATGGAAACTATTAATATACATTTTGATAAATATTATTTCTATGCATTTAGGAAGAGGAGCTTGACCAAACACAGAAAGGAGCAGATGCCATCAATGGTTTGGAGCAGGAATAGCGAAAGTTGCCTTTCAACCCACTGGATGTATTGATTGTTCTAGAAAATAAGCTGGGGACATTTGTCAAAACTTACGTCAATGTTCTGACTTTTGGGGCTATTTTATGCCCTTCACATCAGCTACCCAAAGAAGCTGACACTTTTTCCTTTCTCTTTTTGAGGTTATACATTAAATGGTGTTGCATCTTGATGGCAATGTCTGGCCAAGTTGAAAAGTTCTATGAATTAATGGTTTCATTTATTATCAACAAACGGTTTCTGGTGTTTTTGTTACATTATTTGTTCAGAGAATTTTCTCCTACCTGCATATATTTCTGCAGTGTGCAGTCTGTTAAAATGCATATTAAATTGTTTATTTAGATTTACTGAAATTATTTAAGTCATTGCATAGCCCACATGTTTTTATGTGTATCATCATGATTTTGTTTCTATTTTTGTATTTGAGAATATTTTGTAATTTGGTTCTAGGGGAGCATGAATATCTATGTTAGATTGTAAATTTGTAAACAACAATAAAAACCTTTGACATTCACCAGTTGTCTATTGAGCTAAATGAGCTTAAAATACATAGCTGGATAAACAGAGACTTAAATGTAGTAGCTGGTGAGGCACAGAATTTTAAGTAAACATTTTTGAATGGAAGCTCATTAAATTGCCCATAGCCAGCTATGTTTTTTTTAGGTAAAGTTGCTTAAAATTACTTGCTGAAAAAGTAAGATGTAAAAATTATGCACTATATTTTTATGCAAATCCAGCACATTATTTTTTTCAGTGTAAATGAAAGAAAAAACGAAGGAAAATGAAGGGAGGGAGTGGAAAAACAATTGAAGAAATAATTTTTTGAAAGAAAGAAAGAAAGAAAGGAAAATGAAAGTTGGAAGGAAAAAGGATAGAGGAAACAATTTTGAAAGAAAGAAAAAAGGTAAATGAAGGAAAGGAGGAAGGAAGAGAATGAGAGAAAAGAAAGAAAAGAAAATGAAGGCAGCAATAAAAAGAAAGGAATGCAGGGAAAAAGGAAGGAAAGATTGAAGAAAATAAGGAAAAAAGGAAAAGGAAGAAAAAGAAAAATCAAGAAAGAAAGAAAAAGGGAAATCAAGAAAGAAAGAAAGGATGGAAGGAAGGAAGGAAAACGAAGAATGCAGAAATGAAACAAAAGGAAGGAATGAAGGGAAAAAGAAGAATAATTGCATTCACAGGCCTGTCAGCAACATAAATGTTGTCATAACACCCTTTAAATAATCTGATCCCAATCACACAGTAAAAGTGGGTGGAGCCAGTGGATATGTGAGAACAATGGGACTGATAATTGTGCACTTTAAATTATGCATTTCCACAAGTGATGATGTGTTTGTGTGTGTGCTCGAATGAGGCATACCAGTTTCTCCTCTGAGGATCTTCTCCAGAGCAACACCTTTCTCCTCCAGAGCTCTCTGCTTCTCCTCAACTTCCTCCAGCTGTCTCTGAATCGTCTGTAATAATACCACATTCGACTTTATTGACCAAAAGTATCAAGTCAATGGTATGAAGTAGGGTAAGCCTATGGTAGGATAAACTGATACAGCAATTTTTCACATTTTCTTTCATTGCTTTTATAACAGACCTACAAAAATCTACCTGCCATCATTTGCTCATTCAAGAAACTCATTCACATTGAGAAAGCTTTGATTACCTGAGCCCTATGGAGCCTTTTCAGCTGTTCTCTCTTGGTTTGTTGGATGACAATCTTATCCTGTTTCTCTTTCTGTGTCTCAGAGGTGCCTCTGTGCATCTTTATAGCAAACAATGAAGTAAAATGAAGAGTCATGGCTCAAATGGAGAGTTTCTATTGTGTTTTATATATATATATATATATATATATATGCTTTGTCTGAAAGAACTTGCAAATAAATTGGTTCGTCATTTTTCTTTTTTTTTATATAAACATGTTTTTTATGGGGAAAATGCTTGTTTTTTTTTTGTGGTTAATTCTACTAAATATTAAAGGTATAAATACAAGTATAATGTATATAGGCTATGCTTTCCACAAAATCAGTTGACATGCTGTAATTAAAAGATGGTTTTACAGTGGACTTTGTTAATAATAATAATAATAATAATAATGTGTAATGAAAAACCGTACACTGCTCTACAAAATCCGTTTCTGTGCTAGGATTTTACTCTGCAAAATGTGTGTGTGTGTGTGTGTGTGTGTGTGTGTGTATCAGTCTTTACATCATTCTGTTGACTGTATGTGTGTTGGTGTGTGTGTGTACACACACACACCAACACACATACAGTCAACAGAATGATGTAAAGACTGATACAGCAATTTTGTTTAAGATGATCAGTGGGGCAGTTTACCCTTTGTGTGCCAGGTTCCTGTTCATCTTCACTAGATGAGTTGGATTCCGGTTGCTGTTGTTGTTGCTGACCAGAAGCTGCGGATACAAACACAAAAGAACAATGAAGTTGACACAAGCAGCACAAACTGTTTATGCAAATGCCATACTTCATCTGCACCATAACTTTAATTACTTGATCTCACAAAGGGCATATTCTGCAGAATTACTGACAAGCAGAATCTGCCAGTCCCATCAGACTTTTTTGAATCAATTCAAATGCGTTAACCTTTTCTTGTGGCGCTACTGATAGCATGATGCCCACGTAGCCTCAAAGACACAATTTCTGTTCCCGTGTGAAAACCAGGAAATAATCACGTTTGCATAATCATCAGTAAGTGCAATTCAGAGGTTGCATTTTCTCTCTGAGGTTACATTTTTACTCCATTGATGGATAGGTTTAGGATTGGGGGCATAATGTATAAAATATGCCTTCCGGTTCACTGTTTTACATTATTTCCAACTAAAAACACCTTGTTTTACAATTCGCTTTTGGTGCCACTCTGTGGATATTTCACCAGGAATCTAGAGCTTACACATTCAACAACACTTCCCACTTTGGCCACTGGGGGCAGTAGTTTGAATTTCAGTAAGCATAGACTGATTTTAGCAAGAGAACATTTGACCAAGTGCCGGCGAATTCACAAATATTCTAGAATAGGGCCGAACGCGGGTGTATAACTTGACACAGCATCAAACAACGTGGCGCTCCTGTGCAAGACGTTGAACAAACAACAAAACATGCCACTATGGACATAGGCATCCATCTAGTGCATGTTTACAGTATATACAGTTCTCACTCAGAAAAGTACATGACAAATCACATGATTTGATGTATCTATTCATGATTGTAGCACAATAGTGCAGAATGAGTTTGGCACCAAAGTTTAATACAAGGGGTTTGTTCCTAACCTCCAGTATGAGTAATAGTAATAGTGATGCTTGCCTTAGTACTAACCTTTGTTCCTAAACCTGGAAAGTATGGACAAGATGTCCTTCTGGTTATCCCCCTGGCTCTGATCTGCTCTTTCATTTCTTTTGATCCGTAGGGAGGAGAAGAAATTGAGCTTCCTGGGTGCCATGGAGGCCATATCATCTTTGGTGCCCCTGGGAGGCTTAGTACTGAGAGCCACCTGCTCCAGTAAGGTTGTGAGCTCACTTCCACTCCTCAGTCTGGATTGACTTTCATCTACAGACCGGTTGCTGGGCTCCTCTTCCTGATTTTTCTGGGGGCTGGTGCCAAGCAAGGAGCTGAGGTTGAAGGACCCCTCAGACAATGGCCTAGCTTTCATTGGTTGGTTCCTCCTGAGGACCACAGGGTTTTTACCCTTGGTGGAGAAGGACTTCCAGAAACTGTTGGCCCATGGTTGGAAGCCAAAGAGCGGTGGGTTGGGGTCATGTCGGCGACAGCTGGGTTCTGGTTGAGTTTGGGGTTCTGGGAGATCTTTCTGAGAAATCTTAGCTGTGCTGTCACGTCGTTCCACTCTAGTGGTGGCTACTCCAGAGGCTGAGAACTTCCCAGGAGTGGTTAAGTCCCAGTTGAGCAGCTTCTCCTTCTCAGAGAGAGACAGCATGAGTCTCTTCTTGGGACTGTTGGAGTTCAATTCCTCCAAGGGAATTGCTGTGGCATTAGATTTCTGCTCTGAAGAGGAAGTGCTGGCTTTTGAGGGTTGAGGAGGAATATGTGAAGGATATAGTGGGATCTTTGGGATTTCATCGAGGGGTGTTGACTTCTTATCCTCTATTAGGGGGTAGTGAGGCTCCGCAGTCTGTTTTTCAGTCTTGGATGGAGAAAACTATATGAGAAAAGACACATCTTTAAAACACATGTTTCACCAACTGACTGACAAGGACTAACAAGGACTATGCATATATTTTGCACACCATTCAGTACCTCACTATCTCATTGTTTGTATTTTTATATATGTAATGGGAATACAAGTAAAGTAGGACACTTTATGAAAAAATATCATTGGAGTTGTTTTAAAATAGGATGACAATTAGCTTAGTCCATCACACAATACTATTTTAAATAGCAAAAGCTCTCTTCTACTCTACAGCGGAATAAGGAAGAAATAATAAATTCAAAAACTTTAAGGAATATTCTGGGTTCAATACAAGTTAAGCTCAATCAAGAATATTAGTGGCTTAAATGTTGATTACCACAAATTTATTTTCGACTCGTCCGTTCTTTTCTTTAAAAAAAGCAAAAATGTAGGTTACAGTGAGACACAATAAATGAAGTTGTAAAATTGGCTGTAACTTTACACAGAAAAGGTTAGTTATCAATTTTATCACACTCAAATCATCTTAACACACATTGTTTATGTAATGTGGCTATACATTTGAAACTGAGTATTTTAACGTTTATGGATTGGCCCCCATTCACTTCTTTAGCAAGTGCCTCACTGGAACCCAGATTTGTGCCTCTTTTTCTTTCTTTTTTTTAAGAAAACGAGGGGCAAGTCACAGCTAATTTTTGAGGTAATCTATAAATGCTGTCGATTGAGCTTAACTTGTATTGAATCCAGAATATTCCTTTAAGTGTCCCACTTTACCTGTATTCACCATAAATTGAAATGCTCATATTTTTGAGATTGAGATTTTCTCAATTAAACTATATTTGTAGAACAGCTGCATGCAATAACTGATCATTTAGATATGATGTTATACCGAATGACAAAGCATTGCTAAAGTGAATGAAAATCCTATTCATACAGATTCTTGAATCTCCTCAAAGTCGGAGTTGACATCATCCTCTGTGAGGTTGTCAGTTTTGTCGGCTGATTTTCCACGATGAAATTTCTTTATCAGGATGAGGGGTAGAGCTGATTGAGAAAAGAACAGTTTTGATTAGTGATGACTCCTCTAATAAACAATAACAGCATCCCATTCAAATGAATCGGAGACAATAAAAGTTAGAATATTCATGTGGTAAACTGTAATAAGAATTTTTATGAATTGGCCAAATAGGTTACACTAACAATTGAGTCTGTCTAAAAATTGCTAACTTATGCAAACTGTATATAATGAACTATGCAAAATTTTTTTTTTTTATAAAGAACGTACACACAATTAGCTGAAAAGAGAAAATTACTGTCTATTCTGAATTGTAAGAATGACTTTTATATTGCCCTGCTCCATGACTGTGAAATGGAATAGCATCGCCCTCTTGTGAACACAGAGAGTATGACCAGCATCCACATTATTGTTGAACAAAAGAAATGAGACTGAAATTCACACACACACACACACACACACACACACACACACACACACACACACACACACACACACACACACACACACACACACACACACACACACACACACACACACACACACAATATTGTGTAGGTCCCCCTCATGCCACCAAACAACACCAACCCGCATCTCAGAAAGGCATTCTGAGATGTTATTCTGCTCACCACAATTGTACAGAGGGTTTATCTGAGTTACCGTAGACTTTGTCAGTTCGAACCAGTCTGAATATTCTCTGTTGACCTCTCTCATCAATATGGCATTTCCATCCGCAGAACTGCCTCTCACTGGATGTTTTTAGTTTTTGGCACCATTTGGAGTAAATAATAGAGACTGTTGTGTGTGAAAATCCCAGGAGATCAGCAGTTACAAAAATACTCAAACCAGCCCGTCTGACACCCAACAATCATCCAATTCATGCGATTATCTAATCAGCCAGTCGTCTGGCAGCAACAATCATGTCAGGGTCAAAATCACTGAGAACACATTTTTTCCCCATTCTGATGGTTGATGTGAACATGTACTGAAGCTCCTAACCCCTATCTGCATGATTTTGTGCACTGCTGCCAGATAACTGGCTGATTAGATAATCGCACTGATGATTGTTGGTGCCTTGATGATGAGAGAGGTCAACAGAGAATGGCCAGATT
This sequence comes from Xyrauchen texanus, assembly GCF_025860055.1. Classification (NCBI taxonomy): domain Eukaryota; kingdom Metazoa; phylum Chordata; class Actinopteri; order Cypriniformes; family Catostomidae; genus Xyrauchen; species Xyrauchen texanus. The sequence goes on from NC_068321.1 coordinate 17,066,476, forward strand.
GGTTCAAACGGACAAAGTCTACGGAAACTCCGATAATCACTCTGTACAAATGTGGTGAGAAGAGTAGCATCTCTATATTTATATTGAGCCTACCTTCTAGAAGTTTCTCCACATTTTAGCTTAGATTTGTTTATGTCTCTAGATGTTTTAGTAGTTATTTACAGTATTTTAGCACTTTAAATAAAACAAATTCTCTAATAATGAACCACGTGTGTTCAGGTGTGACCTAAAGCAGCATTAGATTTTATAACTAGAACATGCAGGACGCTTGATATAAATATTATTAAATGTGTCGATTCAGAATAATGCATGTGTCGCACATGACATCACAGTGACTAACCAAGGCTTAATCACATTTTTGCACTCAAGACATGGAGGGAGAGAGAGAGCTTTTACTTAACCTTGAGCAGATAAATAACACTTTGAACTCATGCTTAGAAATTCCTAGAAACATATCATTTAAGACTCATGACTAACAACATGACCTTAAAAGCAATTCCGCTTTCAACAATAAATTAAGTATTTTAAAGGGATAGTTCACCCAAAAAAAAAGAATTGTCATGATTTACTCAACCTCATGTTGTTTCAAAACCATTTTACTTCCATTCTTCTGTGGTACACAAAAGATGATGCTAGACAGAATGTTTGGGACTAACGGTCAGAGTCACATTTCACATCAATTTTTTTGGGAAAAAAGATGCTATAGGAGTACATTTACATTTATGCATTTGGCAGACGCTTTTATCCAAAGCAACTTACAGAGCCCTTATTACAGGGACAATCCCCCCGGAGCAACCTGGAGTTAAGTGCCTTGCTCAAGGACACAATGGTGATGGCTGTGGGGATCGAACCGACAACCTTCTGCTTAACAGTTTAGTGCTTTAGCCCACTACGCCATCACAACTCCATCATACGGGTTTCTGACGATGACAGAATTTCATTTTTAGGTGAACTATCCCTTTAAAGCTTCTTATGTTGTTTTTTGGTGGAAGACTGAATTGATGCTTACTGGATCGAATTTTCTTCTTCCAGAGGTTGTTTTTGTTGGTAATTTCTGCTTTGATGACAGAACGTTTCACTAATGAAAAGAGGAATGAAAAGTGAGCTAAGATACAATATTGATCTGTGATTCCTAACAGCATTTAAAAAACAAGTAGCTCAACTTGATTGCAACAATTTACACTTGTCAGATTTTCTAAGTATATTTGTTATTATTTGTAATTACTCTTAATCTGTTCAGAATTTTCTTGTGAAAGGAGAATGACATAAGCAAACAAACCAAACAGCTGTTGTCTAGCAAGCAGCATGTGTGACTGAACAAAATGTTAAGGGTGCTGTAAGACAATTAATACAATTAATGTGAAAGTCTGGCTTTGCCCTCCACTCCCTAACCTCAGTGATACAAAAGGCAGAAGGGAATCCAAGCAGGCAAGATAAATCTGAGGTGAACATGGCTTTAAAAATTTATTTGTTTCATTATTTAAAAGTGCATGGTTGAAATCCTAAAATTCTAAATCATCTTGTTACGCTGTTATATCATTTTCTAAGACAAAAACATAAAAAATAAAAACGTAACAATTTTAGTCATAACTCAATTGTGTGAACGTGAAACTAACTGACTTCATATATACATCCATATGTAATGGAAAAATATAAGTAAGGGATAATCCACGGCTAGGTGTGCGTTAAATTATTTTAAATGCATGATGTGGAGGTGAAGAACCACCAAACCCCAAGCGGAGGATGGTTGCCTCTGCGAAGTGCATTTAAAATTGCTTAACGCACACCTAGAAGTGGATTATCCTGCTTATACCATGGTCACTTGACAGAATTGATTAGTTACAGCTGTAATATATTTCTTGCAACACAAATTTTTACTGGAAGAATAAAAAAATAACGGTTAATTTTATCTAAGGGCTGTTAGATCTGCAGCTCCGCCTGTTTTAAATCAGATGTAGAGAAAAAGTAGTGTGATCACACACTTGGTCAAAACTGTGAATTTAAATGCACAATCCAGAAATAATATCCTATCCACAGAATGTAGAGAGGTTGGCACTCCAGATAAAATTTATTATTTCATTTTTATTCTTTGTCATTTTAACATTAATGTGGAAAAACCAACATTACAAATGTGGCAGTGACCATAAAAGTAGCACTTACTGTATAATAAGGGGAAACCCATTCAAAACACTCTGGATTTAGATTTGGACCTCTGACACATCAGTATGGTCTCCATCAAGGATGCACGATTGACTGAATTAATGAAATCGCAATTTGTCCCTGCACGGTAGCGCTGCACCGCAAAAACACGGGCCTCTATTTGCTATAGATGGCACTTCAGCACAAAACATACACAACACATTTCAGTTTAAATCATCTTGCATCGCCTTGGCGGACATTGAAAGATGCATTCAATAGGTCCTGATTTCTTTCTCTCACCCTCCGTTCAAAACGAGCTGAATTCCATTATATTATGCTGATGAAAGTGGTTTGGTAATGTTATGTTGCTAGGGTTACAAACAGTGCATTAATATCGAACGGTGATTAAAACTGACCGGAACTACCTATGCATTCAACAGTTTGAACCGCACGCATTCCAGTCAATCAGAATAGAGTATTAGAACAGACCATCGTATAATATAATATAATAACTGGTAAGTAATTGCTAAAATAGCTCAGAAAACTAAAGTTAGTCCTGAGAAAAAGGTCTTTATTTACAGATAAACTTGCAGATACAACTTGCGTTTATATTTTGCAATGATATTGATACATTTTTGTGTATGGCTTAAGTGTCCCAGTTACATTCAGGGCAACTGTAAAAGGCAGTATTATGAGATGAGACCCTACCCAGCCTTATAAAATAGTAAAAATTGTGCAAAATGCAATTATCATGTGCAGCCATTTACTCACCTTTCTGCTGTGGGGATTCGGGACAAAAAGGTACAGCCTCTGCATGATCTGGCTTTTGAGATGAATCTTTAACTTCACTATGCCAAAGCATGAAGACAAAAAAGATATCAGACAAGATTTTCATCACAAATCTATTTACAGTGGCAAGAAAAAGTATGTGAGCCCTTTGAAATTATCAGCATTTATGAATAAATTTGTCTTCAAATCTTGTTTTATCTTGATCCAAGTTACAATAATGAACAAACACAATATGTTTTAACTTGTAAAAACACAAATTATTGTATTTTTCTTGTACATATTGAATACATCATTCAAACATTCACAGTAGGTTGGATAAAGTATGTGATAATGTCAACAAAAGCTAATAAGAATCAGGAGTTGGCAAACCTGGCCTACAATTAATGAAACGAGATTGGAGGTGTGGGTTAGAGCTACTTGATTTATAAGAAGCACTCAAACATTTTGAGTTTGCTATTCTCACATGGACATGGACCATGCCTTGCAAAAATAAAGTTCTCAGAAGACCCACGATAAAGAATAGTTTCTTTGCATGAAACCAGAAAAGGCTACAAAGTTGTCTATAAATGGAGCCGATTTAGTACTGTGGCTACTCTCTCTAGAAGTGGCCGTCCAGTCAAGATGACTCGAAGGGCATACCTGAAAATGCTCAATGAGGTAAAAAAGAACCCAAGAGTGACAGCTAAATACTTGAAGGAATCATTGGAACTTGTTAACATCTCAGTTCATTAGTCTACAATATGGAAAATATTAAACAGGCATTGGGTCCATGGCAGGACACCACAAAGGAAGTCCCTGCTTTACAACAAAAACATTTAGTGCGCTTGAAGTTTGGCAAAGACAACCTTGACACTCCACAACGCTACTGGGAAATGTTGTGTGGACTAATGAAACTAAGGTTGAATTATGAAGAACACGCAGCACTATGCATGGAGTAAAAAGTCACCACATACCAACATGGAAACATTATCAACAGCATGTATATAAAAAAAAATATCTATACAGTATATAATATATATAAATATACACTCACCTAAAGGATTATTAGGAACACCATACTAATACTGTGTTTGACCCCCTTTCTGCCTTCAGAACTGCCTTAATTCTACGTGGCATTGATTCAACAAGGTGCTGAAAGGATTCTTTAGAAATGTTGGCCCATATTGATAGGATAGCATCTTGCAGTTGATGGAGATTTGTGGGATGCACATCCAGGGCACGAAGCTCCCGTTCCACCACATCCCAAAGATGCTCTATTGGGTTGAGATCTGGTGACTGTGGGGGCCATTTTAGTACAGTGAACTCATTGTCATGTTCAAGAAACCAATTTGAAATGATTTGAGCTTTGTGACATGGTGCATTATCCTGCTGGAAGTAGCCATCACAGGATGGGTACATGGTGGCCATAAAGGGATGGACATGGTCAGAAACAATTCTCAGGTAGGCCGTGGCATTTAAACGATGCCCAATTGGCACTAAGGGGCCTAAAGTGTGCCAAGAAAACATCCCCCACACCATTACACCACCACCACCAGCCTGCACAGTGGTAACAAGGCATGATGGATCCATGTTCTCATTCTGTTTACGCCAAATTCTGACTCTACCATCTGAACGTCTCTACAGAAATCGAGACTCATCAGACCAGGCAACATTTTTCCAGTCTTCAACTGTCCAATTTTGGTGAGCTCTTGCAAATTGTAGCCTCTTTTTCCTATTTGTAGTGGAGATGAGTGGGACCCGGTGGGGTCTTCTGCTGTTGTAGCCCATCCGCCTCAAGGTTATGCGTGTTGTGGCTTCACATATGCTTTGCTGCATACCTCGGTTGTAACGAGTGGTTATTTCAGTCAAAGTTGCTCTTCTATCAGCTTGAATCAGTCGGCCCATTCTCCTCTGACCTCTAGCATCAACAAGGCATTTTCGCCCACAGGACTGCTGCATACTGGATGTTTTTCCCTTTTCACACCATTCTTTGTAAACCCTAGAAATGGTTGTGCGTGAAAATCCCAGTAACTGAGCAGATTGTGAAATACTCAGACCGGCCCGTCTGGCACCAACAACCATGCCACGCTCAAAATTGCTTAAATCACCTTTCTTTCCCATTCTGACATTCAGTTTGGAGTTCAGGAGATTGTCTTGACCAGGAGCACACCCCTAAATGCATTGAAGCAACTGCCATGTGATTGGTTGATTAGATAATTGCATTAATGAGAAATTGAACAGGTGTTCCTAATAATCCTTTAGGTGAGTGTATATAAAAAAAAAAAGTTTATAAAAAGTTCTCTTGAACAAGTCACTAAAGTGAAAATAATGAAATGACACTCTCCATCTCATGTGACTCATATCAAAACACATGAATAGGGGTCGTTGAGTACACAAGCAAGCATTATACAGTTCTTTGTCATGGTAAATTAAATGTCCCATTGTTACACTGCATCCACATTGGGAATGCATCCCAATGAAGTTGATATGATATTGCAGACCAACCTCATGTTTATGAGTTCTGTTAAGTCAGAGAAGGCCTGCACCTCTGGGGTCTTTTCCAAAGTGCTGGGATTAGACAAACCCTTCTGGTCGATCTTAATTTTGGGATCAGATACGGCTCCTGTGGGGTCCACACACATACATATGACAAACTGAATAAACACATACAGTATCAATACATTAACAGGACCAAACTGAGACAATGCGACGTACCTTAAAAATGTCGGATCATCACCAACACAACTTATAATACAAATAAATATAACTAAATCTTAAATAGGGTGTATAACTGCAACATTATACTGTATGATTGCAGAGTGGTACCCATTACACTTTGAAATGCTACAACTGACACACACACACGTAGTGTTTCCATGTATTATGGGGACTTTCCATAGACATAATGGTTTTTATACTGTACAAACTTTATATTATATCCCCTAAACCTAACCCTACCCCTAAACCTAACCCTCACAGAAAACTTTCTGCATTTTTACCTTTTCAAAAAACATAATTTACTATGATTTATAAGCTGTTTTCCTCATGGGGACCGACAAAATGTCCCCACAAGGTCCAAAATTTCGGGTTTTACTATCCTTATGGGGACATTTGGTCCCCATAAAGTGATAAACACACACACATACACACACACACACACACACACACACACACACACACGACAGGTTTTCAACTGGGTGAAAAGTCTGTAATATACATGTACCTGTATGTATTTCAGATATATTTCTTATTGTGGCTAAATGGGACTCATTTGTTATATAGCTTCTTTTATTTAATTTGTTTTTAAGAAACAACCACTTATATCATCTTTGCATTATCTGGCAACCCCGATTTAAAGGGTTAATTAGGACACAAACATTTTTATATTTAAATGAACTCTAAATAAATATTTTTGGAATGCACTTTACAGAATATACATTTCCAATATATAGTGTATATAGTGAAATACACATTGAAGGCAGCTGTTAATGAATAAAATACTTAATTGCAGTGGTTCTTTGATATTCTATAAATCCATTTGCCCTTATAGTAAAACTTGAATTTCAGCTTGGACTGTAGCATAAGGTAACTGAAAACTGTTTCATATGATATCATGTATGTGCAGACACAAAAAACTGAACAAATTTCTTGTCTATGAACTCAGGAAAAGGTTATTCCATTTAGTCAGGAATCAATGGCAACAGGGATTGTGCAATTTTATTGCCATCGATTTAGAGAGCAAAGAGACTCAAGGATTCCAGCTTTTGAAATATTAAACATGCTTGAGAAAGAACGCTGAAACAACCTCGTCTTTAGAAATCATCTGTTTTACTTGTGGATGAGTGAAAGATGTAAGCTGTAGAAGTGGATGTTATAACCTTGGGACACATGCTCCATATGAACGCCTACTCTTTCTTTTTCTCTAACACACACAATAAAAAAAATGAATGTACTGCATGTTCCTGGAAGAGCCCCCTTTTTCAATCTAGTTTGTCCTTATAAAACCTACACAAAAGCAAACAAATTTTTTTTTTTCCATTTTAGTTTAAGCTGTATATTTGCCATAAAATTATACAAATGTTCTGAAGTCTGAAGTTGAAGGGTATAATTTTTTTTATGCTAAAATACTTTCTCATAAAAAATGTCTATCCGAACTTAATATGCTGAGATAACTATAACCTCGAATTCACCCAAAATTCTAAACAATTTGCTGCTTTCAAAACATTGCTTGGTTTATTTGAGCATCCTGACCAGCCCGACATATCAACATTGGCTCAACCAATGATGCGAGTTTGGGGCAGGACTATCCGTTTTATGTAGATCAATAGATGACTTAGGTAGTCTTGTTTGGAAATTATTAACTTCACCTTTAAAAATTAAGTGCATTCACCTACAACAGGCAGAAATAAAGGAAAAGGGACAGAAAAGACCCAAAGGTACCAAGTTAAGTGGGAGTGTACAGAATTCAGAAATATTTGACATATTGTCAATGGGTCTGATGTATGTACCATATTATGGTTATTAAAACATCACCTCTCTTACAAAGGCCCTTCTCCCCCGATTGCTCCAAAAAAAAAAAAAAAAAAAAATGGTTTTCTAACAGTGATTAGATGATCCAATGCTTTCAAAAAGTGGGCATGTGAAGTTAAAAAGTGGAAAAAAAACTTGACCATTATGGCAAAACATAAAGGTGAGGTTATGTATGTGAGTAGTGTGTGATATCTGGCATAGTGTTATTTTTTTAGGCCAAGTCTATAGGGTACTGAGTCTAAAGGATACTGAGCTGTAATAGTTACTTTTGATATTATTTGTTTGGCATTCAAACATTTGTATTAAAATGTTCATCATTTCGCTGATGAACACAAATACATCTTTGGGACAGTTGCAGTTACACAGGAACTCACTGGCTTGGCAAACAAAGGCAGAAACAAAGTCTTTCGAGTTAAAAATGTATTTATTTTACGCTTACAGGCTTTAAATATAAATTAAGACAAACAGTCTTTCATTGTGAAATATACAGGCATAGTAGCATAAAAGAGCTCAAATTTACATTAACAAAAGTTTATAGGATTTTTTAAATTGTGCAAAACTAAAGTCTTCTCTTAAGGTGATGACCTCAGTTTGTGTTTTTAGGAAAAGGAACAAGAGAGTGGTCTTACATGGGATTGGGATAGTAAAGCAGCTTCTGTAACATCGAGGACAAACATAGAGAAAAAACGAGAAGGGTGGTTACTTCAATGGACGCAGTGTACTCAAGCGTGCCACTAGCGAGAAAACCAGGCATTCAAAAGCATGCTGGGATTGTCAAGCATACAAATGCACTTCTGTTAGTATGTTAGCTGTGGGTGCAAACAAAAGGATTTTCTTCTTTCGGTGAAGCACAGTGATGTCAAACTTTTTGAAATTTTGAATAAGAAACGTTCATACATGAGACCCATGCAGCATTCTCAATAGAGGGGTTAATAGTAGATTGTGAAGGGAGCCAGTGCAAAGCGAAACAACCTGATCACCTGACCCATGCAGGCCAATCGTGTTTCTGCTCTCACGGTTCAGCCAATCAGGGTTTGGAGCATTGGAAACTTGAAACAGACTATGTATGATGTGGGAAAGGATAGAAGAATAAAATATGAATAGAAAGAAGGAAAATTAAAGAGATTTTTTGGAAATAGCACTTAAATCATAAGTGGATGTTCTATAATTATAATTATGCTTGTTCAGTACATTGAAACGAAGAACAATGTGCAAGAAATAAAAATGTCTTAAAGCTTTACACCACACATAGTGGAACGTTAGAACAATTGAAACATTACCCTGTTTACTTGAGGAAAAGAAAACATAAAAAAAAAAAAGTCATCTAGAAGGATATTCCCTCCATTTTTACAACAAAATACAATTCAGATTATGATGCAGTTAGCCAATAAAAGCTACTTGCATCAAATAACAAGGAAAACACAAAAATGCAATTCAAATTTTGGTTATTCTATGTGAACCTTGAAGGAATGTTATATCCAAAGAAGACAATTCTGTCGTCATTTACTCACTCTCATGTGGTTCCAAACTCATTAGGCCTAAATTCCCATTCATTTTCAATGTATAGAAAAAACATACAATGAAAGTAAATGGTGACTGAGGCTTACATTCTGCCTAACATCTCCTTTTGATGTCATATGGGTTTGGAACAACAGGAGGGCAAATAAATTTTTTTTCATTTCAAGGTCTGGATTACTATTCGTAGACAGAAAGACTTTAAACAACAAGAAAGACATTTAAACTACAAAAAAATAAAAAAATAAATAAATCTTATTTCCTCATTAAAGTCTTCATAATCCATTTTCAGGGGAAAACAATGATGTTTGGCACATAACATAACAAGGGGAGATGCAAGCCTGAATGTCACGTTAACTGGCAGTTTCAGGCACTTAGTACAAAGCTGGACACCCTTTAGTAAAGTGCTCTTAGTTTATCAGCTTTGGTTTCTTACAATTGTCAAACATTGCAATCATATAAATGCTGAACATTTCTTAAACCCTGTAGACCCCAATAGTTGTAGCTTAAGAAGAATAAAGATATTTGAAATTGGTTTGACTTTGAGTGCAAATTGCAAATCCTGCAAAATGTACCTGTAAACAAATTATTTAAAGAGATAGTTAACCTAAACTTTTAATTCTGTCATCATTTACTCACCTTCATGTCATAAGGTCAAAGTCATAACAGTTAGGAACAACATAAGGGCAAAAAAAACAAGAACATTATTATTAAGTGAACTATCCCTTTAATAAGCATAAGGGAAATTAATTCAGGTCAGCTTTGTGAGCAATCAAAGCTTTGTACTGCAAAAAGTACCCATGTAAGAGCGTGACAGCAAATGACCCATAGGCAAATAAACGAAGCATCGGTTTTGGGCCTAGGGTTTGGTCTACAGGTCTACAGAGTTTAAGATGTCTCCATCCTAATCAGACCAGAAGTACCAAGGACCCTCTAGACATTCATTCAGAGCCTGGCTCTGTGAGGGAGAGCAATCCCCTCTTGGCTCAGCTGGCCTGCGATCTCATGCAGCACATATATAAAGGGTACGCCCAGACTCAGAAGCTCATAAAGGAATGCATAGTCCTCCTGATGCTCTCTGATGTGCAGCCCTACAGTCTGGGCTGCCTTTTGCATCCAGCACGCAAGCTGGTGGGGCGTACCGAACAGTGTGCGGCCTACGTGCAGTGGCCAGTGCAGACTTTTCCTAAAAAGGGAAGTCAGGGTACCTGAGGGCTGTCTCTGGAGGCCATCAGTGGCCGTGTAATCAGAACTAGCGCTGGTTGAGGGTCTGCTGCCATTGTGCACCTGCATGATGTAAAACTATGTCAAAGAATCAAAAGGGGATGGAAACATTTAAATATACATACACTTTGGAGAGAAACTTCAAACATATTACAAGAGAATTATCCAAAGATATATATTATTAGCAGGGCGAATTATTCAAATTAATTACATCATATGCTGATTAAAAGAATGAAAAGAATGAATCACAATTAAGCAAGGGATAATAAACAGTAAGCCGGTAGGGTCTTTTTATTTTTATTTTGCAATAATGACCAGCTTGACTGTACATTACCTGTATACTGACTACCATAATACATAAAATGGACATGAAATATTAATTTGTGTTGAAATTGTTATTATGTGAGGCGAAAGAGACTGCGGAGTCTCCAGAACAACAGAATTCCATTTTGGGATTGCATCGAAGTTCTGATGAACCTGTCAGAGTTTATTTTGCATTTCGTTCGGTTATTTGCCTTTATCCCTCTTATTTGCCATGATCCCTGTTATTACAAGACTACATGCAAAATAAATAAACATTTATTATACATTTTATATTTACAGTGTATTCAGAAAGTATTCAGATCCCTTCATTTTATTTCCACATTTTGTCATGAGGCCTTATGTTAAAAATGCTTTTTTTCAAATCAATCTACACTCCATACCCCATAATAATAAAGCAAATACCATATTTTTGATAACTTTGCAAATGTATTAAAAAGAAAAAAACACATTGACATGAGTATTCAGACCCTTAACTCAGCAATTAGTTGATGTACTATTGTCAGCGATAACAACCTGAAGTCTTTTTGGGTATGATGTGACAAGCTTTGCACACCTATATTTGGGGATTTTCTGCCATTCTTCTCTATAGAATCCTCTCAAGCTCTGTCAGGTTGGATGGGGACCATTGGTGGACAGACATTTTCCGGTCTCGCCAGAGATTTTCGATTGGGTTCAAGTCTGGGCTCTGGCTGGGCCATTCACAGAGTTGTCCCTAAGCCACTCTTGCATTGTCTTGGCTGTGTGTTTAGGGTCATTGTCCTGTTGGATGTTGAACCTTCAACTCAGTCTGAGGACCTGAGCACTCTGGGCCATGTTTTCATTAAGGATATCTCTGTATTTTGCCGTTTAGCTTTCCTTCAACCCTGACCAGTCCCCCAGTCCCTGCCACAGAAAAACAACCCCGCAGCATGATGCTACTACCACCATGTTTCACTGTTGGGATGGTACTGCACAGGTGATGTGTGGTGCCTGGTTTCCACCAGACATGATGCTTGGAATTGAGGCCAAACAGTTCAATATTCATTTTACTGACCAGAGAATCTGGTTTCTCACAGTCTGAGAGTCCTTTAGGTGCTTTTTCAGTGTCTTGCACTGAGGAGATGCTTCCGTCTGGCCACTCTTCCATAAAGCCCAGATCGGTGGTGTGTTGCAGTGATTATTATCCTTCTGCAAGTTTCTCCCATCTCCACACATGATCTCTGGAGCTCAACCAGAGTGACCATCGGGTTCTTGGTCACCTCTCTTACCAAGGCCCTTCTCCCCGATTGCTTCGTTTGGCCGAGCAGCCAGCTCTAGGAAGAGTCCTGGTTGTTCCAAACCTCTTCCATTTAAGAATTATGGAGGCCACTGTGCTCTTGGGAACCTTCAATGCAGCTGATATTTTTTTGTAGCCTTCTCCAGATCTGTGCCTTGACGTAATCCTGTATCTGAACTCTGCAGGCAGTTCCTTTGACCTCATGGCTTGGTTTTTGCTTGGATGTGTATTTTCAGCTGTGAGACCTTATAAAGACAGGTGTGTGCCTTTCCAAAAAATGTCTAATCAATTGAATTTGCCACAGGTCGATGCCAACAAAAGTGTAGAAACCTTTCATCGATGATCCAGAGAAATGGGATGCATCTGAGCTAAATTTGAAGTGTCATAGCAAAGGGCCTGAATACTTATGTCAATGTGATATTTCAGTTTTTTCTTTTTAATAAAGTTATAAAAAAATCAGTTTTTTGTTTTGTCATTATGAGGTATGGAGTGTAGCTTGATGTGAAAAAAAAATTATAAAGAATTTGAGCATAAGGCTGCAACAACAAAATGAGAAACAAATTAAGGGGTCTGAATCGCGATTAACACATTTACATCTCCAATCGGAGTCAATACGCACACACCACATACACACAGAGCCAGAGTCCTTCTACCAAGATGAGCCAAAAGCTTAGCATAAATAGCATAACGTGGCGGTTCCATAGACATTCTATGGGCGGTACTGTCGTAACACGCTACGTGAGTGTTACGCTCTCTCCTATGATAGAGGTTCTAATCTCAGTAAATAAAAGAATCTCTGACAGCGCTTCCCTATTAGTGATAAAATTATGAAGAAAAGATCTCTTTGCACTATTTGATGTACAAAACAAGCCCAGATGGGACTTGTGATAGAAATCAAGTATTTTTCAGCATTTTAATTACCAGAGAAGCACACCAAATCTTAACCATCACCAAAACGCAGAACAAGACGTTTTTGTTTGCAAGTGCTTTTCATGACGAATGCAGCTTCATAATTGCTGTAGGGAAGCGGATAGCTAAAGTCTACCTGCAGATCCATATTGCGGAGGATAAGAGATTAAGAGATTTAATGCCCATTGCAATTAATATGCAACCTATGGGGAAAATAGTTTTTTCAATTCTTTCAAAATCAGCACAAACAAATAATGCAATTAATTGTGATTAGACATAAAAATATATAAATTATATTTTTGGTTTAAATTATTGTATTAGCTTGCTTGTAGAGATAACAATTAAAAAAGCAATATTATCAATAGAAAAGCCTTAATACATAAGATCTAATTATTAGTGAAAATATTTGGCCATTTCAAGATGAATCCCTATTGGCCAATAATGGTGCCTGCAATGAACAATGCAAATTTCCAGTTTCCAAATATTTTTGACAGAATTTTGAGTAAATATTTTGTATATACTGTATATTATGTATTACCTCTCCTCTTTGTTGCCTACTGCTGGTTTTCCGTTGAGAAAAGTGCAGCTTGCAGTAAAAAGTGCCTTCAAGAAAATAATTGAATAAGCTGTCATGAACTAAAAAAACATTCTGTGTTAAACACTAATGCAATTTGATGCATTTTTGTAATGATATAAAAATGATGACTATAATCCTACATAAATCTGCAAGATAGAAAGTGAAAGAAGTGAAATGCTACACAATTAAATTCTAAACAATGCCATAAATGTACCATACCTTGATTCGAGTCAAAAGCATGACTGCCCAGTCTCAATGTACACCCACAGACGTTACAGCGGAAGCACTCTCTGTGGAAGAAGTATCCCTCCGCACTGAGTCGCTCCATTACATACACTCGCTTCTTACAGAAGTGACAGGTGTCACTGCCACCCAGGCCCTGTGGAAACTCCTTACGCAGGCTGGTCTGAAACACACATCAGGCTTTATATAATCATGAGAATAGGGAAAACATGGTGGGGATGCACTGGATAATGATGTTGAAGGCACAAGCGAAGTAGTTACAAATCTTACTCTGATAGAATAAGAACAAACACTGTTGTCAGAATCACAAATTAGCAATATGATATACTGTCAAGTAACTCCTTAAGAATACTGAATATTTTGGTGTGAGGATGCAAGTGTGAGATCAAAACTCCAGGGCCAAATGGAAAAGAAAAAAATCCCATTGAGGGTTTCCATTTTTAAATGTTAGTCAACTTTTGCTTAAACTGCACATTGTGGTATTTGGTTAAAGTATTACAGTGATCAGGTGTTCTAGAATGCAAGTAAGGGCAAAGCCAGCCAAAAAATATTCAACAAGCAATACTGCGAACACAAATTTGGTTCTTTGTGAGATACAATATTACAAATATTGAAGTGCCCAGGTCAAATTTCTAAGGATCCACACTTTGCAATCACACAAAGGGAGTAAGATTTTGTTATACAATCTTTAATCATACCTGCAAACTCTGTACAGTGGGGTGATTAAGATTTCAATATTTCAATAGGAGTCTTAATAGGTTTTATAAGCTTTGTAACTCGGTAAGAAGAAATATGGCTCCTATATTGAAAGAATTAAAAGATTTTTTTTTTTTGAGAATATCAAACTGTGCTACAATCTCAGCAAATGACATCAAGTCATTTCCTTTATAAAAATCCTAAATTTTTTGCAGCCCTTCATTATACAATAGCTCAAAATCCTGAGTCTAATCTGGCTGGTTTGAAACTCTCATTTCCCCATATTGGTGTAAAACATGATAAAGTATTTGACTGATCCAAGTAATTTTGCACATCGCACCAGACTTTTATTGTATTAATGAGAAAAGGGTTAAGAGATACATTATCTTTGTCTTTTCTGAGAGTTTTTCCTATCTATCGAATAAAGATAAAGATTAAGGGGCAATTTTGACTTTATAAAAAAAGATTCAATGTCCAACCAAGATGGGCGGGATTCAGAAGAGAAATAGTATAAAATAGATTGTAATTGTGCTGCCCAATAATACCACTGTAAATTAAGAAATTGAAGACACCCCCATTATATGGTAAGTATAATAATGGCAATCGAACACACACTTGTTTATTATTCCAGATAAAATCAGTGAATAGTTTCCGAAGTGATGTAATAAAGGAGGGTGGAGGGCAGAGAGGAATATTTTGAAAAAGGTATAGTTTTTTAGGTAATACACTCATTTTTATTGCGTTTATACATCCAATTAATGATACGGGTAGACTTTTCCATCCGTCAATGAATTTGGAGATGTTATTTAAAAGGGATTGATAGTTTGCAGAGGATATATCATCTATATTAGCAGTGATTTTAATTCCTAAATAAGTGATGGAGTCTACTACCTTAAAGTGAGAAGCAGCTGGTATTTGACTATCATCCGTATTCAGTAAAAGAATACATGATTTAGACCGGTTGATTTTATAACCAGAGAAGTTACCAAAAATGTAAAGAAGTTGTATTAGGGAAGGAATAGAGTGAGCCACACCTGTTTAGATATAAAATGACATTGTCTGCATTCAAAGAAATACTTATGTCTGTAGTGTTTAATCTGATGCCTAGCAGAGGCGGCGGCAGCCGATTTTGCCGGGGCTTCAGCCCCAAATGTTTTGAGTGTAGCCCCGAATGTATTTTGAATAGTTGACTGACAAATATGAAACCGGACAAAAGCCTATGTAAACCCCCGAAATCATAAGTTGCCTTATTTCATTGTGTTTTGGCTTTGCACATACTGCATACAGCCTGTAAAAATAGACATAGGCATAATCTAGCCTATAGAATAAGTTCCTTTGCTGTCGGTAGCCTATGGGCGACTCCGTTTCTTCCTCTCTGTTGAATATGCAGCAGGTAGAGGAGGAGCTTGCACAGTCGTTGACATCATCTAACGTTACTTAGTGGCGAGTTAACGGCAATTAGCAGGAAAGACAGCAAAAATTAAGCAAATGAGGCTTTGGGATTTTTCCGAAAGAAGTCAGTGGGTAAGACTTCACATTTGTTTTTGTCCTTAAAGTCTTAAGATCATCATCTAGCTGGCTTTCACCCACAGTAGGCTAAACCTCAAGAGTTTTAGCCTCTAACCTCCGTGTGTAGATTGACGCAGCTCGGTAGCTCCGCGTTAACGCAGTCGCTTTCATGCCGGAGACTGCGGTTCGAGCCCCGTTCGGCGCGTACTTTTCTTGTTTATCAGGTGTTGTTTTCGCTAAGGATAACCAATAAGCATTAACATAAAATGTATGTGTGACTTGTTTTGTGATATTAGTTTGTAGGAAATATACACTTTGATTTGATTAAATGGTTTTGTAGAAGGTAGCAAAGATGAGCAACAGACTGAGGAGCAGCAGCAGCAGCTGTGCCAGAATCAGGCATGGAAACTGGTAACAATTAATCAGTCACTTTACTTTAGAGAAAGTTAAAAGTGAAACATTGTTTATCTCAATGATCCTAATGAAAGGATTTTGACAGATGAATTATTCTCATAGAGATGAGAATTATATACAGTTTGATGCCATGGTGTGTCAATGAACTTAGACTAAAGTCATTCATGTATTGCTTTAACTTAGGATCTTATACATCATTTTGACTATTTATGTCAAAAAATATAAATAATTTATATTCAATATTTTTTTTACCTCACTTTACTCACTATAATATAACTCTTTTGTGATGACTTTATGTTAATGTACATGAAAATTCAAGAATCATGATAGATCTAAGGGCAATCCCACTGATCTGCTCTTCCCAATACATTTTCTTCAATGGTATTGGTCCACAATTTGAAATATGTAGCACTTGATGAATTAGTTGTTTGAAGCTGATTTGCAATAAGTTATGTGCTGTATCTGTTCTTTTGCATCACATATGATTCAGGGAGAGAGAGGATGTTGAGGATAGTACTAGAGTGGAAGATTTAGGAACTGTAGAAACAGGCCCAGCCAGAGCATAACTCAAAGAATACCCTCTCACCAGCTTTGGACTACAGGGAAGTGGTTGCTAGTGTGAAAATAAAATTGTCTGGGCTAAGCCCCGGATGTCCTTCAATGCTGGAAATGCCTCTGATGCCTAGTATGTTACAATGAGACCTTCCTGCTATGGCAAGTGACTCGATTGCTAAGACAAAAAGGAGAGTTTCAACAGTTCATCTGGACTTATTATAATTTATTCTTAATATATCAATTAATGAAATATGAACAAAATAACAGCTCTAAAATTATGTTTTAAAGAGCGGGACATTTCATTTTACAAATACATTTCACTTAGATTCCTCCGATTCTGTCACCCAACTTAGAGTCCTCCGTCCTCATTTCCTTACCTTGTATCTTTTCATCGTATCCTAAGAGGGATACAGGGCTACAGGACACGAAAGAAAGGGACCGTTTAGACAAGAGAGAGTCGCTGCACTGTTTCTTTGCCGGTTCTGCGCTACATTTGATTGATATTCATTTGTCTATTTTTTTATCAACAACTGCCAGTAAAGAACATAATAGATATTCAAATAGACATCAGAAAGCAAGTTCTTGCATTGCTAATAGCCAAACATTGTAGAAATGTTACAAGATTTTAAAAGTCATGTTCTGTATCAACAAATTCTGTGGAGTATTTAAAAGAGACAAATACAGTTAGAAAATCAATTTTGTAATATACACTGTCTGCAACAGTAAGGATACCTTCCCCCTGGTTTGGATATTCGATTATTAGAGCTGGTTTCCCGCAGCCCTTCAGAGACGCACCGCGTATGTTAAACAAAGAGGTGGTGTATGCACGCGTCCACCTATGCTGCTCTTATCACCGATGCGATCGGCCAAAAACATACTTGTTCACCTAACACAAAAATTTACCAAATCGTTCACATGCATGTATAGGCTACTTCACCCCCCTCCAAAAATCTGCACAAATCACGTGAATTACCTACTTTGGATTCAAAATGGTGAATTTCACGGAAAGTCGACTAGTTTGCAGGTATGTTTAATTGATTACTTAAAGGTGCACTCAGTAATTTTTCTGATTCTGTTGGCTGATTTTGTAGTCGTCTTGTACTGCAGTATCAAGAATACAAATGTTTTCAGTTACCGATGTAAGTCATGTTATTTATTCGCAACAGTGTCCAATAACAAGGGGAGTTACTGAGACAAAGTGAATTCGAAAAGCATTTAGCTGGTCACAGGAGTATTAATGAATTTAAATATATTTTTATATTTTTCTTCATTTATTTAATTTATTTTCTTAATATCTATTTATCTATCGATCTACCCAGACCCAGGCAATAAAGCTCATTCTGATACTGATTGTGTAAAACTTTTTCAATGAGGAACAAATTATTGAGAGCACCTTTAACTTAGCGCAAAAGCCAAAGCATGTAAAGCATTTTCCTGAAAATCAATATAGCTGTTCATAGAAGAGGCATTAATATTTAGTAATGTGCTTTGATTAGCCAAGTAAAAAAATTTAATATATATATATATATATATATTTATTACCGCCACAGATTCTGGACATCTTCGAGCCTCTGTCTGTGGACAAAGATTTTCTTCAGTATGGAGAACTTCAAAGTTGTGGGCTTGTGGCAGTTAGCAAAAGAACATGCACAATGTTCTTGCTTTTTTGCTTGGACCCTTGTAACTGTAATAGAGATGCTTTTGTAGTTCTACTCATCACAAGATCTGCATCCTTCACAAGATTTTATAGTAGAGGAGAAAAAGAAAATCCATGACCTCCATGCTTTCTCTGTTATATAGGCTGATCCCTTTTTGTTTTAAAATAGAAAAATCAATAAACTTGCAATTTAGATTACACCATGTAAAATATATTTTTTTTGGTTCCTGACTAGTAAGTGTTATTTCCTAATTGCTTATGCCTCAAAAGTATAGAAAATGGCTATTATTCCCCACAAACCAGGTGTTTTTTTTTTGTGACCAGGACAATGATATTTTAAAATGTACCTATTTTCCAGAAAATTCTAGATAGATTCAGTGCGGAGTAAATGTGGAGTATCTTCTAGTGCTTTCTAGAACTTTCCAGTGATATAAATAGTTGTGTAAATACAGGGGCCTTAAACGCACCAGTTCGTTTTAGTTCCAGCTGCCTAAGTGGATACATATCTGCATTTTTCTGAGATGGCATCAAGAGGCTGCAAGCATCTGGCAGATGCATTTTGCAATGTCTGCGGCCAATTTATCAAGATAAGAGCAACAAAGTACTCAGTGGAAGCATCTGCTAAGATGGGTGAGGCCTACAACATGTTTCGGCATGCCTATTGGGGATCAAGTCAATCTCTGGGCACCACATTTCACCTGCGACCACTGCAAAATCTCAGGAATATAAGATGGACAACTGTTGCTTGGAAATTTGTTTGTAAATTTTTTTAATTGTAAAAGTTTTAATTTTAAAATGTTTTACAATTTTCAGTGTTATTGAAAAAAGATATCATATATGAAAAATGTCTTACACATTAGTCTTGGGTGCAAAAATAAATGTATTTTTGTAGGATGGTACAGAGGGGAAAAGAGAGCCATGAAGTTCGCTATCCCAAGAATTTTGCGGAAACCCACTGACCACTCAAGCAACTGCTACTTCTGCATGGTGGACCCTTCCAAGCGTCGGACTGGCAAGAATGCACCTGCTATCACGTATCCGGACCTGCCTTCATCCATTGCCCTGGTGCCACACTGCCATGAGCTCCCCGTACCCACTCCTCCGGAGAGAGAGCAGCAGTCTTTAGAAGAGAGCAGCAAGTCAGAGAGCAAGGAAGATTTTGTAGATCCAGAAGACAATTTCAGAGGTGGAGCTGAGGAGAGAAACCCACTACTCCTATCAAAAAGACCTCAAAGACTTGATTAGAGATCTTGGTCTCACCAAGTCCAATGCCAAGTTTTTACGTCTAGGACGAAAAGTGTGCAAGGTGCAGATTAGAGGAAGCATCACCAGCCTTTATCCAGGTTCTTCACCAGTCAAGATGGGCTCTGCTTCTGCTACAATGTGACCAGTCTGTTTGAGGCAATCGGAATCGCCTGTAACCAGAATGAGTGGCGTCTCTTCATTGACAGCTCATCCAGGAGCCTCAAAGCCGTGCTGCTCCATAATGGTAACAAGTACCCATCTCTTCCCCTGGCTCACTCGGTGCACCTCAAAGAGAATTACAACAGCATCAAGGCCTTGCTGGACACCTTGAAGTATGAGGAGTACATTTGAGGATGATTTGTGAAAGTGATTTACGGTATAATCGTACTTTATAATCATAACTTTATGTGAACGAAAAGACACAAATTCACCCATTTTCTCATTGGAAATAGGTCAATTTCAAAATATCACTGTCCTGGTCACAAAAGCAAAGTTTGAGGGGAATAATAGCCATTTTCTATACTTTTGAGGCATAAGCAATTAGGAAATTGCTAATGCATCGTACTACCTAGGAACAAAAATTGTGTTACATAGTGTTATCAGTTTAGATAACCAATTTAGAAAACTGTAAAATGAAACAAAAACATGAGAATATTTAGGATCCTCTTAAAACTTCTGAGGATTCTGTAGCCTGAAGAATCAAAAGTCTCTCTCAAACATGGTTCTCACAAGCATCTTTTCTTAGTACAGAAGGTGCTTACCAGTGAGAGGGTAAACGGGTTGTTAGGCCTGTGATCGGTTTCATACAAGATTGCCAGTGTAGCAGCTTTAACCCCAATGGCAGAGGAAACTTTCCCCACTGTTCTCTACCAGCCAATAATGAGATAGATAGATAAAGAAAAACAAGGGAATGGGAGAAAAGGGAATAGAAAGTGAGAAACAGAACCCAGGAACATGGGAAGCAGTAGGTAGATGACAGAAAAACAAGAGAAAAACAGTGACAAACGCTCAATCTATCCAAAATTGAAAGAAAAGTTGAGGGGCTTTTGTGGTCTCTCTGCAAACAACTAAATACAGTGTATGAGGCAAACTGTGTTCTTGCGTGCAATTTAATGCTTTATAAGAAATGTGTATTTTAGAACATACTTATTCAATAACATATGGCCAGGAAACTGTGCAGGAAATGCAATGTGAGAAATTACTATTACTAAGAGAAGAAAGCATAACTGATTTATTAACTGCAAAACGTGTTTAGCAAAACAAGTGTTTATGTCATGCAATGTTAAGGTCTGTTTATTATTCTATTTCAATTTCGTTTTAGTTCAGGCAGAAAGGATAAACATAACTCAGAAACTTGAATACCTGTTTGGAGGTGTCAAGGCACTCGACACGTCTGATTTCAGAGCAATCTGTCTGTTTATTATGGTTCAGGTCTGTTTCTGAATCTCCATTGCACTACAACCAATGGGAGAGGGCCTTTCAACATTTATGGATTCTGATACTTGCACAAGTTACTGAAATCTCAGACAACAAGAAACCATATTTGGTGCAGTACTATATCCCAGTATTTTTTTTTTTTTTGCCAAAAACACGCTGTTAAGTTTACAGTTAGTATAATTTCACCAATTGAAGGATCATTTCAGCGGTTATATACATAAACCAATGTCTTTTTACAGAAATGTCTGTGGGTTGGTTGCCGGTCTTAAGTGTGGGGGCTGCCCATCTGAAAGTGCCTTTCTTAAAGATAGAGATTACCATAGGTTCATTGAGGTCCATTAGGAAAATGGACCTCTAGCGTAGAGGACAGTCACAAAAAAAAAGGAAAATGAAAAGGAAGTAAAAGCAAGGACAAGAAAGTTAAATGAAATGAATGAAATTATAGGGAGAAAAGGAAAGGAACATTTAAAAAAGGAGGAGAGGAAAGGAAGTAAAAGCAAGGAAAGGGGAAAAGGGAAGAATAGAAAAATTAATAGAGAGAAAAGGAATGGAAAATGAAAATGGAAGGAAATGAAAAGGGAAGGAAAGGAAAAAAGGGAAAGGAAAGGGAAAGCAAGGAAAGGGGAAAGGAAAGGAAAATGAGAGGTAAGGAAAGGAAAGGAAAATGTAAAGGAAAATGAAAGAAAAGAAAAAAGGAAAAAGGATAGAAAATAAAATAAAAATGTAAGAAATGGGGAATGAAAATTAAAATGAAGGAAAATGAAGCAAAGTAAATGAGAGGCAAAGGACAGGACAGGACAAGGAAAAGAAAGATAAAGTAAAAAGAAGTCTTCTTTAGAGCAGTTTTACAGTACCTGTTTGTGTTGCACTGAAGGAACAGGAGACAGAAGACAGGAGAAAGTAGAGTATTCTGAGGAAGTTTTAGAAGGAGAGGAGGAAACAGCAGAAGAGGCTTCATCTGCCTGTGTGAGAAAAGCAGGAAGATTGAGGAAATCAGGAAGAGCATCAAATGAATAGATCATCACAATCCACAGATTATTCAGGAACTAAACACTATAAAGTGACAGAAAAGAAGAGAAAGAAAAAAATGGAAAGACAGAAAGTGAAACAGACAGAACAGGGGACCATATTCAGCAAAGTTTTCAACCACAACACGACTATTTTATGCATCCCTAATTAGTTCTGCTGCAATGAAAGCATGCAGGCCAAACAAACTGTTCAGCGTTTCTTCTGCCTCAGTTGTTGCATTCAATAATTACAGTATATGCAGTGAATGGAAAATAGAAGGTCACAGTAAATAAAGGACTGAAAGAGATTACTTAATGTCAGCATATTTAAACAGCAGAATCTCTCAAGTCCTTTCCAAAACCTGTGAGTGGGGAAATCCCTTGTGTTAGGATGCAACTGCTACTGATCCCTTCTTCTGAGGTCTGAGCAAAATGAGTTTAAGATCAGATTGTATAGATACAAAGCACTCAGAATGAACCTAAAATCATCTATATCAGCCATGAAAAAACTAAACTGGTCGACCTTTATTTTCTAGTGAACACACCAAGCAAGGCTGTACCATCATGCTTTAGTGTTATGGATTCAACCTAACAACTGTTAAATGGCATTATTTGGTTTTCACCTGAGGTAGAGGTGGCTTGCCAGTGAACAGACAGCTCAATTGCTGAGCTCGTTCCTTTATGCTCGCTTTGTTAAATTGTCTAGCCATTTCAGACTGTGCTTTTTTCTGCAAAGTATTCAAAAGGCAAAAGAGAAAGACAGAAAGCATCACAGAGATAAAGGAAAGTAAAGAGTGTAGCAATCAGAAAAAAGTGATTATCCAAGCAGATCTGAGAAGTTTAAACGATCAGTTTCCGTACTTTCTGTTCTTTTGTTTTAACTATAATCATTACCAAAGTAGCCTTACCCAAAATATGAGCACTAGTAATAGACACTTAAAAAGCACCAAAAATAACATGTTATTCCCTATCAGGGACCAAGGGATTACATGAGACTGTGATAAGCATTGATAGCAACTTGATTAGGGACTAAACTGCTTCATGCATCACACTATTCACCTGGCTGATTTCTTCTTCTAGCCTCTGCAGACATTGGAACATCCCACCCATGGCTGGTGTAATTAATGGGTGAGAATCTGATGGATCTGCCACCCGTGTGGGCAGCTGGGTTTGAGAAACTGGCTGGAGCACTTTGAAAAGAATGTGAGGAGATCTGGGATGGGATTCAGTGATTTGATAACCTGAGATCATTTCAGTTAGCTGGAAACTGGAGTGAACTCCAGTCTGTTTGTGGTTGGACTGGATTTCTGTGTACCCATAACTTGACTGGATCGCTACATGGTGGTCAGAGAGCTGGGCATCTATGTGCTGAGGTTCATGTCGGATTTGAGTTTCGAGCAGCCTTAGATAAGGAGATGGCTGGAAGGGACACAGGTGAGAATTTGGGCAGAGTTGAAGCCAGTTTCATTTATTTAACATGATTTTCACAAGTTACGTAAAATGTAGAGGATCGACCGATTGTGGATTTTGCAGATTCCGATAACTAAGGTGGTGGTAAAGGCAGATAACCGATTAATCAGCATATAGAATGTAAAAGTGTTTATTCTTTCTTCACTATGGTGGGCAAAAAAAAAAAAGTCCCATATGCAGTTTTTTGTCTAGATATTTTGTCCAGACTTATAATGCTCTAATTTTGAAAACACAAAATTATGTAAAAACTATTGGAATACATTTTTGCCGATAACCAAAAATTGGCACAGATTAATCGGATAAACCAATATATCGGTCTACCTCTAGTAACATGCTCCTAGATCAACATCCACTGTTGTTTCTGGAACAAGATTCCCAATAAACCAATAACTTGCTTCTGATTTTAGGGTTATGAGTAGGGTTAAAGCAATGATTGGTTCATTGGAATCTTGTTCCATGAACACCACATGGATGACAGTCATGTTTGCACTGGACATGCAAATGGAATCAATAAATCAATGCATGTGACCATGGCTAATATGGAACAGTGGATGGATTGTGCTTCATACCTGCCATTTTGGCTTGGGTGGAGGGGGAGGTGGGGGTGTGGGCTGGCTCTTAGGTTTGGCAAAGCGTGGGTTTTCAGTCATGTCCAAAGGTATAGATTTTTCATCATCAGATTCAGTCTCAGATTCAGACTAGTTTCAGTAACATTGCAGCAGAGGACACAACACAAATAGAGGTGGAAAGATAATAGGAATGATAGAAGATGCACAGAAAAGGGAACTGTAGCAAAGAATGCAAGAATACAACAACTGAAATAAAATGTGTAAAATGCATAAAACTGATAAAAACATAAAACTGCCAAATATTAAATACTTGTTTGTTTCAATCTTCTTGAGTGGCTTCAGGAATGCATTGAAGGAATTCATGAAAATTTAATATACAGTATAATTATTCAATAAGTGACCTACATCCTTTAAGTCTATAACTGATTGGCCAGACCACTTAATGACCTAATCACAAAAGCTACACAAACTATAAAAGAAACTATGAGAGAACTTGAAGTCACATTTGCTCTGCATTAAAGGATTACAGCTAGTCAAAACATTCTGATTTCAACTTTTTTTAATCTATGTATGTTTCTTAAATATCTGTAATCAATCCACAAAAATAACTTCAGTTGTCTTCAGTCAAAAACTGTATGCAGTAAAAAATACAATCTTTTTTGTTGAGGTCTAGGTCCTTGTCCTGTTTAATTCTAATCAAGGTTTTCTGAAAGCAAGTAGTTAACATTTGTTCTTTAGCAGACTTAATCTTAAAAACTTTACAATCTCCTGATTCTTCTCAATCAACTGTAGCCTACATGTCAACATGAAATGACATTTTCAAAACCCATTTTTCTTTCATAATATGTAAGAATCACAATATAAAGCTTGCACACAAATTGATCGGTGACATCTCTTATTGTGCCATAACAGAAACGCTTTTATTTGAAATGCATCGCCTGCACCCATATAGAAATATCTTAGTCATGGTCAACTGAGCTCAGACTCAGCAGGCGAGTATCCAGAAGTCAGCAGAATCAGAAGATTTACTCTTGCGTACACTTTCACTACACAAAGACTGGTATTCATAAGGGATTATAGCCAGGATTAAGGAGCCGTATTAGAGTCGATATTCCTGCTGCTTTCTACTGACTCCACACATGAAGAACATAGTAACCATTTCCACTATAGTAAATGACATGCTATGAGACAAAAGTTGGTGCTCAATAAATTTTAACGCCTTCATTCCAGTTTAGGAAATCATAACATTAAGATTGTTACCAAGACACCTCAAAATATAGTATGTGCTTGAGATTGCAACACCACAGAAGATGTAATGTCTCCTTGTTTACATTGGCTGATTTAATAAAAGAAAAAAAATTTAAGTAGAGTTGGCCGTACCTGTCTGCGCAAGGCACAGCTTGGGGCGTTCTCCTCAAACCTGGCCAGCAGTTGAGTTGCCATGGAGCGCACCTTATTTTCCTTCTGTTCCCCTTTCTCACCTACAGGGGGTGCACTCTGATTGGACATCTGCTGTACAAAAACAGAAGAGTGAACCAATCAGAGGAAACAAGCAATAAATTGTGGAAGTTTGGAAACAAAATGTAGTCAACACCAAAAGGGCAAGTTGTCCTACCTCCTCCAGGTGACTTGTGGCCTTCTTCCTCTTTTTGTTCGTGTCACTGTCTTCCAACTTCTTATCAACCTTGTGATAAAGACACACTCAACACTCATGTTTTTTTCCCACCAATTTATATTAGGTGTATTTAACTACTATGTACTTAAGCATTTGATACAACATATGCCATTGCAGCTACACTGTTAACCTTCTCTCTAACCTTAACCCAACCCAACCCTTACCCTGAAACCTAACCCAAGTCCAAAACCTACACGTACCTCAACCTCAGTTGCAACAAATGTGAATATTGTGAGAAATTTGCAGGACAACATGCAGTTACACAGTAAATACATTCTATTGTATGTATTGTTAATACAATAGTAATGTTAATACATAGTAGTTTAAGACATCACATATAAAGTATGACTTGTTTATATGGTTTCCACAATAAATACGATCAGAGTGAAAGTAAAATGTTCGAAAGTGTCACCGCTGAACAAACAATTGACATTTATAGCACAGTCTTTCTGGAAACTCTGTGGACAATAGCAAACAACATTTGTGCATACCGTTGGATGTAGGCAAAGTTTAAATTATATACACACTGACGGACAAAATTTTGGATAATGTACAGAATTGCTAATTTGGTACTAGAAAATCACTTGCCATTATATCAAACACCGCTGGAAGCAATTTGGTTTGTTAAATGAAGCTTAACATTGTCTTTGTGTTTGTTTTTGAGTTGCCACAGTATGCAATAGACTAGGATGTCTTGAGGTCAATATTAGGTCAAAAATGGCAAAAAAGAAACTGCTTTCTCTAGAAACGCATCAGTCAATCATTGTTTGGAGGAATGAAGGCTATCCAATGCTTGAAAATGCCAAAAAAAAATTATCATGCAAAAGGTGTACACTACAGTCTTCAAAGACAAAAGGACAACTGGCTCTAACAAGGACAGAAAGAGATGTGGAAGGCCAGGTGTACAACTAAACAAGAGGATAAGTACATCAGTCTCTGTAGTATGAGAAATAGATGCCTCACATTTCCTCAGATGACAGCTTCATTGAATTCTACCTGCTCAACACTAAAGAGAAGACTCCGGGTGCAGGTCTTATGGGAAGAATTGCATTGATAAAGCCACTTTTAAAACCGAAAAACTAAAAGAAAAAGGTTAGTGTGCAAAGAAACACAGAGATTGGACAACAGATAATTGGAAAAGAGTGTTATGGATCTTAACCCCATTGAGCTTTTGTGGGATCAGCTACGTAGACTGTAAGGTGCGTGAGAAGTGCCCGACAAGACAACCATATCTATGGCAAGTGTTACAGGAAGTGTGGGGTGAAATGTCACTTGAGTATCTGGACAAACTGACAGCTAGAATGCCAAAGATCTGCAAAACTGTCATTGCTGCACGTGAAGGAGTTTTTGATGAGAACTCTTTGAAGTAGTTTAAGAAGTTACAAAAATTTTAATAGTAATATTTCACATTATTAATATCCTGATTATACATTGTGATCAGTTGAATGCCACTTTGGTGAATACAACTACCAATTTCTTTCCATTAGAGAAAAATCTGTACATTATTCCAAATGTTTGGCTGCCAGTGTAAGTTCTTACGGCTTTATGCAACTGAGGCAGTGGGACGTTTATACAGGTAAAGGGCCGGAAAGGCTACCTTTGGAATCCTCTTTCTTGGCATTGGGAGATTTATCGAGTTGTAAACAGTGTTTGCAGTCTTTGCTGAATAGTCCTCATTATTTGGATCAGTCTCTTTGGGTACACCTACAAATAGAACATAAAACTTTAGTCAGCATTATGCTCTGATGTCTGGTGTTAATGCCTATAAACTGGAAATGTTACAGCTGTATGATTAACAAGAAGCTAATTTAAACCTGTAGTATGATATGTACTATGTAAAGCTGATGCATTTGCTGACACATTACCAAAAATACACATTTTAAACACAATTATTAAATAATTATTAAAGGAATATTTTACCAAACATTTTAATTCTCTCATCATTTACTCACCCTCATGCCATCCCAGATGTGTATGAGTTTCTTTCTTCTGCTCAACCCAAATGAAGGTTTTTAGGAGAATACCTCAGCTCTGTAGATCCATAAAATGTAAGTGAATGGTGACCAAAATGTTGATGCTTCAAAAAGCACACAAAAGCAGACAAATCCACATCCAGTGGTCAAATCCACATCTTCTCAAGCAATAAGATAGGTGTAGGTGAGAAACAGATAAATATTTATGTTCTTATTTACTATTAATTCTCCTCCATGCCCAGTAGGTGGCGATCTGCATGAAGAATGCAAATCTCCAAAAACAAAATAAGAAGAAATCCTGAGGGGGCCTGGGTAGCTCAGCAAGTAAAGACATTGACCACCACACCTGGAGTCGCAAGTTCAAATCCAGGGCGTGCTGAGTGACTCCAGTCAGGCTTCCTATACAACCAATTGGCCCGGTTGCTAGGGTGGGTAGAGTCACGTTGGGTTAACCTCCTCGTGGTCGCTATAATGTGGTTCTTGCTCTCGGTGGGGCACGTGATGAGTTGTGCATGGA
This sequence comes from Xyrauchen texanus, assembly GCF_025860055.1. NCBI lineage: Eukaryota > Metazoa > Chordata > Actinopteri > Cypriniformes > Catostomidae > Xyrauchen > Xyrauchen texanus. The sequence continues at coordinate 17,094,684 of NC_068321.1, forward strand.
TGCCGCAGAGAATAGCATGAAGGACTTCAGAAGACATGGATTTAACCACTGGAGTCATATGGATTACTTTTATGCTGCCTTTATGTGCTTTTTTGAGCTTCAAAAGGTTTGGCCACCATTCACTTGCATTGTACAGATCTACAGAGCAGAGACATTTTTCTAAAAATCTTAGTTTTTGTATTGAGCAGTAGAAAGAAAGTCATACACATCTGGGATGGCATGAGGTTGAGTAAATAATGAGAGAATTTCCAATTTTGGGTGAACTATCCTTTAAATGAATGTTTAAAAATATTTTAACAGGTGGCTTTTTGGGCCAATTTGGGGTAAACTTAAACATTTTTGTCAGGCTTGACCTGTCTGGCTCCTCTAATTCCGTTTTATTCATTGTAGTTAATTTTAGGTTTCACTAATCCTAAAAGTATTAGTATTAAAAGTATTGTTGCATATACAAATAAAAATATGCTGACAAATACAATTTGTCACCAGAAAAATAATATAATCTACTAAATAAAACTATCCAGAATAGAACCATTCTAGAATTATACTCCAACTGGCTTGCTTATGTAGTAGGCTAACAATATTTGTTTTAAATTCTTGTAGATTGGAGAATGTACAGGCTCAAACATTGAAAAAATGTGCACAGCAGGTGCATAAATGACCAACATCAGCCATCGCCCCATGCTACGTTCTGTACGTTCCCAAAATGTTTTAAATGCCTTACTTAAAGTCCTGCAGCACTTGCGCAACATCCAATCCTATGCAGTACAATATAAGAACTCCTCCTAAACAAGTTAGCTACCTAATGCAATATTTATGCTTGATTTGGGGCATTTTGCCGAAATAATTTGTCCCTCTTGATAGCAATTGGTGATTTCAGCAGTGACATATGAATACATCGGTTACCTGTAGCAGGTTGAATCGAGTTGCAGAACATCTCGAAGAATTTGGAAAGATAGAGCACCATGATGAGCTTGTCTGGCCCTCGTTCAGCATCCATCTCCTTCCCTGTGGTGACCGGCTGGATGCCAAACTCACGCTCTGCCACGTCAAATGCCAACTGGTTGTTTTTAGCGCAGTCTGCCTTGTTTAGAGAGTCATAATCACTAGAAGAAAGAGAAACAGAGAGAGGAAAAGCAGACCACCAGAGGACAGAGAAAGAGACAGATCAAGACAGAAATAGAGAAGAGGGAAAAAATTAAGTTAAGAGGGAAAAGATAAGAGCTTATCAGGCTCCAATTCCATTCCTTTAAACTGAGATCCTGTGTTTTTGCGATCCGTCTCCCTGGTTACCAGTAATAATATTTGTTGAAACACACTCTCTAGCAGAATGGTGTGATAACTGTTGGAGTCGAATTTTAATGAGTCACATCCAACTGTGAGTCCCTCGGGCAATTGAGTGACTAACTGCCCATTTTTATGACATCATTGAGGGCATTTTTCTTCACTTCTAGATGGGATGAGAAGGGGCAACAATATTTGTGGCAGACAGAAATTATGATGTAAGCTCCTGTTTAAATTATGTTGCAAGTGCTACATATTCATGCTTGGATGGAACAGGTCAGGTCATAGGAATGCATTTTTAAACTTCCTATCTTCCTCTTTGTTGAGGTTGATTGAGCACCTAATTTCCCCAACAAGAAAATTAAGCTTTTCAATTGTGGCTGGGAAGTAAATACAGATACCTTTACTTTCACCATGCCACACAGGAAGAGAAGTTCAAAATAAAGGCTATTGTCCTTTAGTATTAACAAACAATTTCTTTTGATTGCTTAGGGGAAGGAAGTGCCACCACAGGATCAAAGAGGAGTTTGACGAGCCCAATAATGGAACATTTGTGCCTTTTCAGACATGTGCATGAGAGAAGGTTAGAGGAGCATCTTGTGAGAGTCTTTGTACACATTTAAAGAAACAGAAAGTGAATGAGGGTTTGATTATTGGACTAAGCAAGTTTGTGTGTGAGTGTTGTGGTCTCTCTTACATGAGGTCTGGTCGTTGACGGTGGATGAGGGCGCACAGAGCTAGGCCACTCCTCCAGGAGGTCGTAAGGTCAGTCACGTCCACTCCCCTGTAGCCTTGAGTCTGTTTCTGACACCACATAAGCAGCCGATTGGGACGTACCTCTGATTCTGAAACAAGTCCATGCATTCCAATCATTCACAAACTTCGAGTGAATTGAGTATTTGTATTTGAGAAGAAAACTTCAAACATATTCAGACATAGCAAAGACACAATAATCTAGTTTTCTGAGCCAATTTCTTCATGAGCCAATTAAATCCTGTTAGCTTTTTAAGTGAACAGCTTCCCTGTGCTGCAAAGCAATGATTTTAGGATGGAGTTCTGATTGGTCAAATTGGTCTGATTACGGATAAAAAAAAACAAGCATGCTCCACACATACCCATTTCAAAAGAGATTTTTCAAGTAACATGCATGATGTGTCATTACAGTGCAAGTGATAAGGCCTTACTAAAATAAGGTCTACACATGCTTTGTTGACTCTGAGGCTTTCAACAAAAAGTTTGTAACATGACCTCTTTGAGTAGAGGGTGTGGAACAGAGATAAGTCATTGTTCCTGTGGGGCTGCTTCCAGGTGAGGCTGGTATAAAACAAACATGGATGAAGTGGCTAGTTTAAGCACTGCCACCACTATATTATTTTGATGATTTAATGATGAGAAAAGGAAACTGATTGAGATCTGGAGTTATGCATAAATATAATATGAATTGCATATGATGTGCAATGTAGGTTAAATTTGTAGGATACATTTTTGGATGCAGAGTAAATACCAACAAACCAACCAACCAACTGACTAAAAAATTAAAGAACTAGCTAAAGAACTAACTTATGGATGAACTTACGAACAAACAAACCAACCAACCAAACAACTAATCCGCCAACCAACAAATTAATGTATTAATTAAATAGCTAAAGAACTAACTTATGAACTAACAAACTAACCAACCAACCAAATGACTGACTAACTAACAAACAAACTAATTAACAACCAAACTAACGAAGTAATGAGCAAACAAATTAACTAACTAACCAATGAACGAACCAACTAACCAACCAACCAAACAAAGTAACGAACTAATGAACAAACCAATAAACTAACTAACCAATGAATGAACCAACTAACTAATGCACAAATGAAATAAAATAAAGGCAGATAGGCAATTTGGCACCTTCTTGGTACAATGTACAAAATCATGTCTACCTTTTCTGGAGATGCTAACAGATCTGCGTGTGTGTCCACTGCGCTCCAGAGAACTTAAGTCCTGCTCGCCGTTAATATGCAGATGGCGTACCTGGGATGAGAAGAGAAGTATTAAAAGGTTAAAAAGATGTTGAGACATGTGTATAGATCTGCATGGCAGCAATGTGTGTCAGTCTCACCTGATGTGGTCGTACACAGGTGGAGTTGAGGTTAGGGTAACGTGTGGCGGGGTCTATGGTGTATTGCTCAAAGTTCTTAGAAATGTTTTCAGCTGTTGTTTGAGGAAGCAGTCTATAAATGCTCTCCCTATAAACAAAAAATTCAAGAGTACACTGGGAAAAATACACAAACCATGATTGAGATGACAAATTATAATTGCATAAATCAAAACTACACAAATGAGAAGAGCAAAATCAATATAGATCATATTATTCTGTGCAAATTAATACAAATGTTTCTCAATAAGGTCTAAAGTTGCCACAAGTGAATGAATATGCTCTCTTACCTCTCTGATAGAAGGTCAAGGGGTCCTTTACCCTGAGCCCAACCCTTTATCATCCACACTGTGTCAAAGGCAGCCAGAAACCCTCGAGCACATCCAGTACCCATGGGCCAGAAAGGCTGGAGATAGAAGAGAAATAGAGAAAAAGAAAAAGCATATATGTAATGTTTACGTGATACTTTAAACTAAATACAGTACTTTTTACAGTCAGGTGGCATGTTGAAATCCTCAAGTACACATTATTTGAAGCAAAAGTAAACAACTGAATTACTTCCTGTTCTCAATCTTGGACATGACTTCGGAATGCTTTCAGACAGTAAAGTTTCATATTTATTGTGACGTCTGAGACAATAGAAGAAACATACAACAGTCATTTCATTGCTACATGTGTGTACCATTTGGCGGCATACAGTGAGAGAGAGAAAAAAAAAGCATTTTCGATTGCTTGGTTGAATAAACGAAATTTTACTCCATTATATTTGACATGACTGGGAACAAAACAAAAACAGTTTTTGGAGCCACCTTACTTACATCCAGAGATATATAATGTCTTATCAGGAAAAAAAAAAGTTTTTGTGTGAGTCTCAGAATTCATCATAATCTATATCAACAAAAATTGCAAACAAATGGTTAATTTTATTTAAATGATACGAAACACTTGACCCTCTCTATTTTTTTTTGTCGAGTTATAAGCCTTTATTTTGGGTATACCACTGAGACCGCTAATTTTTTTAAAAACATCCTCAGAGCTAAACATTTTAAGTGCCCAAATACTGTATAAAGTTGGACACATAATTTCTGCCTACCTCCAGCAGACTGTCCCCAACCAGTGCCACCAGCAGCTGATGGCCGTACTTTTCTCGCACCAGTGCTGCATTCTCTGAGGCGTACATGCAAGTGAAGTCAAACATGGCTACGTCTGGCTGGCCGTAATGGTTGATGGCATAATCCAAGGAGGGCAGCTGGTAATTTGTGCCAAAATCTGCAGCCTCACGGGCATATGAGAGCAAAGCTTCTTGGTTCACATTGTCACTCGCCAACAGCCGTTCCGTCTCAATGTAGTCCTGAGTAGAAACATTTGTAGCTTTTTAGATGAAATTACAGGTATGACAAAAACACTTAAGAATAAAAATGTTGGAGCATGGGTAGCTCAGCGAGTACTGATGCCGACTACCACCCCTGGAGTCGTGAGGTCTCCTAAGCAACCAAATTGGCCCGGTTGCTAGCAAGGTTAGAGTCATATGGGGTAACCTTCTCGTGGTCACAATTAGTGGTTCTCACTTTCAATGGGGTGCGTGGTAAGTTGTGCATGGATCGCGGAGGGTAGCATGTGCCTCCACAAGCTGGGAGTCTCCGCGGTGTCATGCGCAGCGAGCCACGTGATAAGATGTGCGGATTGACTGTCTCAGAAGCCGAGGCAACTGAGACTTGTCCTCCACCACCCAAATTGAGGTGAGTAACCGCGCCACCACGAGGACCCAATAAGTAGTGGGAATTGTACATTCCAAATTGGGAGAACAGGGAATAACAATAAAAAAAAAAATATCAAAATGTTATTTGAAGAAGAAATAGGAAATGCAAATAGGAAACGCCAGGGTGTGTTTAAAGTTGAAAATGGCATGCTGCTGTCTATCCCAATATTTCATTCATTTGATTTATTCTTATTTTTAGGTATTGCGGTGGTCCCTCAAATTATTTTGGCACTGCAGCCAAAAAAGAAAAAACATTTCACAAATTTAATTGCATTATAAATATGAAACCCAATGGCATTTGCAAACAAATTATACTAGACTGTTTCTCCAAACTCATTTCACATCTCTTTACCCATTTTTAATTACTTTTGACCAACTGGACACAAAGTCATTTTAGTGTAGGTATGAAGTCAGTTCATACAGACGTCCTAGCAGAGAAAGACAACCAGAAAGTGTCCAATATTGGTCTTAATTTTGAACACAGCATCTATTGATTTATAATTTTAAACCAAACAAACTTCTTTTTGTGAAATATTTTGCATGTAGTTTGTTTGTGCTATTTTTCTGTCAAATAAATGCCACTAAGTTTTATAATTTATTACATAATTGTTACATGGTTTAAGTTTCCAAACACTTTTTGGTGATCACTGTAAATAACTTTGTAATTGTAAACAAATAACCGTAAATAAGTTTTCAGCAGCACAAGGAAGGGGCTACCAAACGTTCCAATCAAAGCATGTGAAAACAATAGGGCCCATTTTAATGCAACAAGCAGCTTATATTAAGAGGATTACAGAGCAGCAGCATCAGTATGGATGAGTAACGAGACACGTTTCATCATCAGGACTTTTGCAGTTTCCACTGAGCATGCACAAAGCAGTTGTCTAAGGGTGTGAGAGTTTAAGACTCCAGATGAACTCTAAACACTATAAAGAGCTCCAATCACTCAGCTGCCATGCTGTAATATCCTGCATCACTGTCTGAGAAACTATGTGTGACACAGAGGCTGAAACATGACTTCCTGATACAGTTTCTTTTCATAATAAACATGAAATAGTTCTCTCAAATGCTCACAGAGACTAAATAATCGTCTTTGTTATGCCATCTGAGGGCTAACTGTTGCTATATGGAATGCACATACTTACAAACAAAAAACCATGATCTGTTTTACATAATGGTGAGGACCTCCTATAGATTTTATATATTTTCAATCTAAACTAATTCTAAATATTACAAACGAACACTACTCAAACCTTAAAAAAAGCATTTATATGTACATGTTAAATAAGACAAATAGTCCTTTTATGAGGCTGTTTTTCAAGTGGGGACCATGGTCCCACATTGCAAGTTTTTTCAGGGTTTCCAAAATTTTAATAAATAATGTGACATTATTTTTATTCCAATTAAACACATTTTCTGGATGTTTTACTTTTAAGTACAAATTTCCTTGCATTCCTTTTATTTAAACTGAATACAATTTATTTTCTTCCTGAAAAAAATATAAACTTATTCCTTTTGATTTTGTGGCGAAATACTACATTTACATTTACATTTATGCATTTGGCAGACGCTTTTATCCAAAGCGACTTACAGTGCAATTATTACAGGGACAATCCCCCGGAGCAACCTGGAGTTAAGTGCCTTGCTCAAGGACACAATGGTGGTGGCCATGGGGTTAGAACCTGTGACCTTCTGATTAACAGCCCTGTGCTTTAGCCACTACGCCACCACCACTCCTCCGCAAATACTACATGCCTCAGACATGATCTTGATTAGTTTAATGAAAAATAACCCTCTAGTATCTTTGTAAGGACATTTGGTCCAATAAAGATATCAAACCTGTCCAACACACATACACAAGCATGGTGAGGAATGGATTTCTCAAGGGATGGACATAAAATGCAGTCATTGCTTTTTTATTCCACAATAAAAAGGCTACTACTGTTTTACCTGGCAACTGTGCATTTAAACTCCTTTAGGATATTTCACCTGGCATTTCACGCTCTCAATAATGTCACACTAATGACACAGCTCACAGTAACGAAGGTCAAACAAGTCACAGTGAACTACTGTGATTTACACCACAACTCACATTGATGATCACTCCCTTATCCAGCAGGCTTTGTTTTTTTGCAGTCATGACAAAGTAGTGCGTGTTGTCCCTGTAATAGACAATGTTTTCCAAATCAATCCCTGTACAAAAGACAAATGAGATCCATTAGCGTGTTTGTGCAAATGACAAGCATTTATACAACGTATGCCTGTTTTATTCATGATGTATTATGAATTGGGTAAGATGAATGGCGCTCTGTTATTAAATTTGATGAAGCCATTCGAAATGATGTCTGTCTAAGAATACAGCCTCACCTCTAAATGTTAGGAGGGGAGCCATTATACACTGATGTTAATTATATTTCAGTATTTGAATTATGATGCAATTTAGATTTTTTTAATCATTCAAAAAGTTTTCATAGTACGATATTATTTTTTTGTCCTAGAAAGCAAGAGTATAATTTAGGACCAGTGCCCAATTGCAAGTTGGGTTTTCCTAACTTGAATGGTTAGTTCAACCAAAATGAAAATTCTGACATCATTTATTCACCCTCATGCTATTCATGTTGTTGGCGAGTCACCATTTACTTTCTTTGTATGGAAAAAAGATGTAATGCTACTGAATGGAGACGGAGGCTTTTATTCTGCCTGACATCACATTTGGGTTCCACGATAGGCCACAAAATCATACAGGCTTGTAACAACATGAAGGTGAGTGAATGATGACAGAATTTTAATTTCTGGAAGAACACCTTTAAGGGGTTTGTTGCAACTGGCTGCAGGTTTTACCATACCGGTCTCCTCCTTTAGCTCCAGGAAGAACTTCTGGTTGAAGATGAAGGCCACACCGCTGATCTCCTCCACTTTTGCCTCAGCCGTGGTGTTGCGATTGACAAAGTTTGCGGTGATGGCAATGGCTAATTTTCCTCTGAACTCCTTCCTTTTAAAGCCTGCAGTACAATTTGTAAGCACAATATGAAAGTCATTTCTAATCTTTCTTCAATTTTGTTTTCCATTTTCTATTTTAAATTAATTTTGCAATGGGAACACTTGAAATAACAACACTGAAAACAGCTATTAGTGGTTTGGTAGTCCAACACAGTCATTCTGTACTATGGACATTAATAAAATCTAAAATTTTGCGGCTTATTGAGTATGCTAAATCTTTGCTAGGCAAATAAATGCATTTTACCAGGTAGATAATAAAAGCAGGCAACAAATATCCCATAGACTTACATTGAGAGATCGGAGCCATATATAGAGACTAGAATATCTTAAAGACAAGATGGTGTCTATTGACTTGGACCAGTAAGTAACCACCTTAATGGCCCATAGCAACAGCATGGTTTCTGCTCACTGTCACTGTTAACTGAATTTCCTTGTTGGTAATACCACAGCTGTTGCCTGGAGTTTGCAGACAAATATACTGTAGGTTGGTTAATTGATAATAAAATAAACAAACACAAAAAAAGTTCATTTTAAAATGAAAATATTAAAAATCATATTATAGTATCGAAAGATTGTATATAGAATTATAATATTTTTAAAATGCGTTCCCTGCCTTTCATTTGTTGGATGTTGGTAATACAAGTTCCTCTTTCTCTTATTCCCCCTGAAGCTTCAATGAGGGGAACACACACTCTCTCGTGAGGTTAGAGATGAAAGGAGAGCAGAGGAAGTGTGCATGTTTGCGGACTGAATAGGTGCTACTGTTAATGCAGTTTGCCTGTGGTGTTCTATAATGAAGATGTTTGAATTATACCCCATACCTATGTCTAAGGTCAGTGGATATTCAAGGATTAGCCCAGGCCCAGATATGTATGGGGCCATCCTTTGAAGAAATATAACGCACACAAAAAAAAAAAAAAAAAGTTTGTTACATCTGTGGGGTTTTATTTTTTTAAGTAAATATTTAAATATTACTGAAACTAAAACATCCCACTAACTTTTGCCTCAGCTTCAGATACACTTGCTGAAAAGCAGTTACATGCCTTTTACTCTATGTACCTTAAAACGAGATTTAAAAAATACACTTTTTTTCCCCTTTCCCTTTCTGCTTTTCGCAGTTTAACATATTGAGTACAATATTAGTTTTGAAGAGTATTATTGACTTGTCGAGTCTTTTAAGTTAGTTTAGAAGATGGCAAGCTGTAAATAGGTGCTTATAAGAAAAAAAATATTGCTAGATTTGCGAGGGTCATGGCATTGTGTCTTAATAAAAAGTTAGCAAAAAAAACGCGATTGTCTTAGTTGTCAAATTGCTCAAGCACACCTGTATGCATTATTACATACAATATTACATTGTTTTCAGGGTTATACACTGTCGGACAAACGTTTGGAATAATGTACAGATTTTGCACTTATGGAAAGAAATTGTTACTTTTATTTACCAAAGTGGCATTCAACTGATCACAATGTATAGTCAGGACATTAATAACTTAAAAAAATACTAGTACTATTAAAAAAAAAAAATAAAAATACAAAAATATTTCAGAACTTCATATATATATATATATATATATATATATATATATATATATATATATATATATATATATATATATAAAAAAAATTACCAATTGTTTTAAAAAAAAATTACCAATTGTTTTAAAATATTAACTTGATACTGAAGCACAGGTACTTTTAAAATCACTACAAGATGATAATAACATTCAGGCCTTTCCTGAAAATATTCAGGCTTAAGTCACAGTACCCTGGCTACATCTAGCATTGCCTAGACCAAGAGGTACAGCACTTTGTAGTGTCGTGTGTGAAATGCCATATATTCAAGGTTTTCATTTTCACCATACCTCTCACACCACATCATTCTTTACTTACGAATCATGTTTGTTGTCTTTACAACATTTGGCCAGGTATCCCCACACACCCATGATGAAATGATAGTGCTAGTGAAGTCATAAAGAAGCTGCACGTCTTTTGCGCCATAGTCAATCGTTTATGCGAATATCGGCCAATACTGGTTGGAGCATCTCTTGTAAACATGTAGATAAACACATATCTGGGTTGTGGTCAAGTAAATCAATAGATAAATGTAATTGCTAATGCAGCATTTTGACAAGAAAAATCCAAGACCTTTTAGGTCCAAAATGTACTGTAGGCCATTACACCTCATTGATACTCCTCAAAAGTGTTTGCACAACAATAATTACGTAAGGCAGTCTTTGCACCCTCCTGTGCGATAGCAGCAATATTATCTTTTCCTTTTATGGAAGCAGACATATGCTAAGCACTCTTTTACCACATCTATTCCACAAAACCCACATGACATCTGTCTGTTCACAAGCAGTTTGGATCCTTCTGGGTGTAATTTGGCACAACAAGGTTCAAAGGTTTCTTGTGCTAACTGCAGAGGAATCTAAGACTATGTTCACATACTACCACAACATATAACATAATAATACACTAACATACTACCATTATCATTTCTGCAGCATATGGTAGATGTACTGCATATGGTAGATGCACAGTATGTATATTTTCTGTTTGCATGGAAATCCTGGATAACCTACTACATTTGCCAGAATGCAATCTGCTTGACCTGACTTTCCATTTCCAATCTGATGAATGAACTAGACAGTAATAATCAAATAATTTTTTATTCTTTTAACATCACTTTCTTGACTTATTTTTACCAGACTGCCAATTGTTAAGAGACATTATAAACACAAAATTGGATTAAAAAGGTTTAAGAACCATTTTTATTTCCAACATTATAACTGGATCCCACTCACTGAATAACACATGCCATGTATTGAGCTCATGTGACAAATGTAGTACATCTGTACATGTGAGAACAATGTAGCATAATGCTGTTTGTAAGGGTTGTTGCATAATGAATTCTGTTCCATGTACTATACAACAAAAAAAAGAAGAAGAAAACAATATAAACTGCACATTATGCAATACGCTAGTATTCCAAGATTAACTGTGTCAGCAGAAGGCAATAGAAGGTGCCCAGCTCCATACCTCTTGTGGCTAGGTGACAGACATTCAGTCAAAGACTCACTGAGTAACTGGTGCAATTTGCTTGACTGTTAAGGCCTTTTAGTAAGTTTTTAATGCTTGAGCCAAGCGATGTAATACAATCAATTTCTATAAAATGGGGAAAAAAGCACTAAATATGTCTGAAAGCAATAAATATGAAAAAAATCCTAAAAACACAGTTTGTTCTCTGGGAGTTAACTGGTCTAAATCTGAAGCTGTAGCTCTGACAGCGTACTGCCTGGTAACGGCTTTTCAGCGGGGCGCCTTCCAGTGGCCCAAACAGGGCATTTAGTATTTGGGTATTTTAATCCCTGCACATTTGTGTGATTTAGTTAGTTAATAAAAAAGTTTGAGAGATGTGGGCAGGTAGGCTTAATTACATTCATCCATGATTGGGAAGGTTAATGTTACTAAAATTAATTATACTCCAAAATGTAACTACCTGCTACAGTCTCTCCCTATAGATGTCCCCCTCTCTTATTTCAAGCAATTTGATAGCGGAGTGAAGCATTTCATTTGGAATGGTAAACGTCCCAGATTACATTTCAGTAGTTGCATTGGCCGATCGACAAAGGTGGGCTTGGCCTACCAAAGATTCTTTATTTTTTATTATTATGCATTCGGTCTCAGACATTTGGCTAATTGGTCACTTCCACCTGAGAGAGGCCCTCCCTGGTTTTGTATTGAACTGGAAATTCTTGCCCACATTTTGCTATTGCAAACCCTTTCGATCAAACTCACCAGAGAAGTTTGTAAAATTCAGAATCTGTATTTTAGGTGATGGGGCGGTCATCAATATAGGGGATAAATACATACAAAATTGGGTCCTAACCAGTGTTATGATTGGCAGACAAGTAATTTTAAGGGGATGGGTGGCGGCTTTCAAGGAAGTATCATGAAGGCTGGAGAATTGGGATTCGCTTGATGGGAAATGGGGCAGATATTTGGCGTTTCTGGAGGACTTTCGGAGAGGGGCAGTGGAGATAAAAGTTTAGTTTTACATGTGTGTGATTATGTTTTTTTTTTGTCTATAATCATGTGTGACCACAGGGATCTTGTTGAGGGTCAGGGTGGAGTTGGGGATTGGGAGCGGGAGGGGTAATAGTGGGGGTTATACGTAGATTCTGTGTAAATTTGTTTTCCTTTTCTTTGTCATCTATATGAAATCAATAAAAATAAAAAAATCAGAAAAAAAAAAATAATTAAAAAAAAAAAACAGTTTTGTGCACATAGCACAGACTTCAAGTGGATGATAATTGAGTCCACCAAGTGTGCTGTGCTTGCATATGCAAAGTTGACACCATGGGTGTTTTTTCCCAAGGCATTGCTCTGTGATTGCTAAGTTGATCTGGGTATCATCAGCGACTATTTAGCGGAGATGGGCAACTTCTAAAAATGGTAATGATCAATGGTCAACAGATGTAGAAAGGAAGTCCCGCCTTACAGGTAAAAGAGCCAATCACCTTTTACTTTAAGAGAACACGTATGCACATTAGATATACAAGCCAGGACATTTTTTTTACATTTTTTTTTTTTGCATAATCTGAGGTACAATTTATAATACCAGTTTTGTCAGATTTTACTGATGATTTTAAATATGTTTTTTGATCTGAATCTTGACAAACCAGATTTGACTTTTTGGTCTTTACCCATTCAAGTACATAGGAGCTGCTCTAGTATGCCCCTTGTTTACATAGAAAGATAGCTGCCAGAGAGCTTTCCAAAGATGGCCGCTGAGTGGCCTGACTAGCTAGAAAGATGAAACGGTATTATTCATATCTGTAGCACAAACCATGCAAGATGAATTAGTGCTGAAGTTTAATACTTAAGGTTAGAGTTTTGTTCAGATCCCTTCATTTAAGCAAAAGTAATAGTGATACTTACCTTAGCAAACACTACTAATTATTACATGGCATCAAAACTTGTTTTAAAGGGGATTCAATATGGGAAATTATTGTATTGATGCTCATTTTGGAAAAGTTTCAGGTAGGATCAACATTTAATCAAAAGGGAAGTACCATTTCAGACTGAAAGGATATGCATGTATAGATGGCATGATAATTTCATTAACCAGTGAACTTCCTCTATTTGCCAAAGAAAGAAAAGTTTCAAAAAGATACCATCATTAACCTCCAGCGGATTTGTTCCCACCGTGAAATGTCTGGAGATCAAGCATTCAATTTGATTAAGAACTATTAGCAATGTATGTGTCAACATCTTATTTAGTTACCATGTTTGGCAAAAACTATTTTTGTATTTTACTATGTGCTTACCATCAAGAGTGCTTCTCCTTCCATCTGCACCAATTATCACATCAAACTCATAATCTGAGATCGGGTGATCAGCCGGGCAGATCTCAGCCCTCCATCCTGGCCCTGAAATGCAGACACCCGACTGGTCAAATTCAAATTGGACTTAGCAGAAAATAAATGAACTTAGGTTGTCCTTTCTTTTGTTTATCACAGTTTTAGAGTACTATCAGCTTAGCGTGCTTGTACCAGTAGAGGCAAATAAATTATTACGCCATGTGCAAAGTGGCCATTCACCAAGGAGGCTTTGCAGATACTAGAGAACAGCTAACTGTATCGGAAAATAACACCCTTCGTTTTCTTTCCATGTGTAACTGCATCTATAATTTGATATAAAGCCAATGGTGCTCTTTTGACCAGTGCATAGCAGGAGAGGTGCTATAGACCCCAATGACCCTTACTCTATATATAGAATAGAACTGAGGGTTTATCATTTACACTATGCAGATTGGCGAGTGCCATTGACGTGAAAGAACGCCACAAACCTTCTCGGTATCAACAGCATGTGTGCGTCAAGGCTATGTAGTGGGAAGGTGTCAATTTTCATGATCTGGTTTCTTTCTTCTGCAGAACACATAATGAAGACTTTTGAAGAATATCTCCACTCTATAGGTCCATGTGAATGGTGGCCAGAACTTTGAAGCTCCAAAAAGCACATAAATGCAGTTTAAAAGTAATCCACATGACTCCAGTGGATTAATCCATTTGTTCTGAAGCGATCTAATAAATCTAGGATATGAACAATCCAAAATATATCTCATTTTTCACTATAAATCTTGACATTAGCAGTCTCTGTGATAATCAGGATTTCAAGCTCGATAACACTTTTGAGCACCATCTAGCACTCTGCACATGCATCAAGCTTTAGGAAGTGTAATCGAGCTTGAAATCATTTTGTGCATAGACTGCAATGGCAAGATGTACACTAAAAAAGGAGTTACATTTTGGTCTGTTCTCATCCAAAATCAATTGGATTGCTTTGAAGACATGGATTAAACCACTGGAGACGTAAATGCTGCCTTTGTGTGCTTTTTGGACCATTTGAATTCTAGTCACCATTCACTTGCGTTGTATGGACCTACAGAGCTGAGATATTCTTCTAAAGATCTATGTTTGAGTTCAGCAAAAGAAAGAAAATCATACACATCTGGGATGGCATGAGAGTGAGTAAATAATAAGAATAAAACTCTCTCTCGATACTTTGACATTTGTGTGTTAAAACTACATAAAAGATACTTCCATTGGTCTATGACGTCACTCTTAAAAAAAAACTCTGTGCATGCTTGTGTGGCAAAAGGGTGTGTGAAACCACCAAGAAATTACATCAGACGAAAGTTAATGATAGTCAGCTGAATGAGTAGTCACCCTTTCCAGACCACATGATTTCTTCCATTGGACATTGAGGTGTAAAGAAAACAAGTAGGGCATTTATTAGTAGATTTTAATGACCACAGAGATTCAGGACCTCGGTTTAACGTCTTTAACGTTAAGAAAGCATAGCCTGCTAACTATGACATGAAGTCCTCAAAGCTAGACCTCTGACTACCCTATTTGAAGGCATGCAAGAAGACTCATGCTGATTGGTCGATTACCATTAGTCCCTTGGTCCTCAAGCGGCTCCAGAAGTTTGACAAACTCCACATTGACGTGTACCTCCACCCCAACAATGAGAGCGATCTTTAACAGCATGAGCTGAAGCTGACGAATACCTGAAAATAGAAGATAGTCACAATTCATCCCACTACGAAATAATTTTGCAATGACCATGGTGTTGGACACAAATTAATTTGCCCAATAGGCTGCTACAGTCGGGTTTCAGAAATAATAATCTAATTAATTTTCTGAAAAGAGATGAGCAGGGAAAACTATTGGTATAATCCTTGCTGGACTGAATGTTTTCCATCTCTTTTGGATGGGTTTGCCTCGCCTTATCTCAGGGACCAGAGGAATATATCAGACTTGCAATGGGATGGGCTGGCAGAGCTTGAAAGAGATAAAACGTCAGAGTGTCGAAACTTAAAATCTCTTCATGCAGGTTCATACACAGATCCTTACATGTGATAACATCTATCATCATAGGAACATCTAGTGCATGGACTCTGGCTAGGTTCCTACTGTGAAATCATATATAATTCTCCTGTTATGGTGTCTCTACTTGTCAAGTGGGGGTATTGGTAAGTAATATGAGACAAACACAGTCAAGAAGTCATACTACCACTGTAGTATTGTAATTAAAGTATTGTAATTAAAGGTTTAGTTAACACAGTAATGATATACTGTTGCCATTTACCCACACTGTTGTTCTTCCAAACCTGTATAACTTTCCTCTAAGGAACACAAAAAGAGATGTTAGGCAGAATGTTAGCCTCAGGCACCATTCACTTTCATTGAATTGCATTTTTATTTTTTTTTATGTATTCAAAGTAAATGTTGACCGAGGCTTAACTCTTGTTTTCCACAGAAATAAGAAAGAAAGTCATACAGGTTTGGAATGACATGTGGGTGAGCAAATAATGATAGAATTAGAATTGTGGGGGAACTATCACTTTAAAATTATATCTTGATTAGAGCAGATGAGACCTACTGATGTGGTCTATAGATCCAGCACAGAACTTTCCATAGAACTTCTTGGCTCCAAGGTTCCTGAGGTCATGGATGGTGTAAGGCCAAAGATGCAGAACATTGTTCCTGGAGAAGGTGTCCCTCTTTTCAATCACCACCACCTTGGCTCCCAGCAAGGCTAATTCTATTGCGGTGCGAAAGCCACAGGGGCCGCCACCAATAATGAGACACTGTGGAAACAACACATGGTAAAATAAATTAAAGCACTTATCATCAAGACCAGAAGTTCATGAAGAGCAGAAGTTTGACAAATGTAGCCAACAAACTGTTCTGGAGTGTACTGAAGTGCTTAAACCTCTTCAAATAAGCTTGGATTTCTTTGGAGTGCTGCAACATGTGAAAGGGCAGACAACATTTTGCACAAAAAGCAAGGACTAAATTACCTAATTTCCTCAATCTAGATACATCAACTTCCTGACTAATCAAAACTTAGCCAAACGATCCCACTCTATTGGCACAATAAAATGGAATGATTTCATTCTTCCCACAGAACAAATAAACTTGTCACTTCAAGCCATGATCCAAGCAAATGTAAACAAATGTATTAACCAATGGGTGCTGTATGGAGTTTTTAAAGAGTAGGAAAGCAATGAAGCAGTGTATGTTGAGACTGCATTATCTGTGTGCAAAACAGGCAGACGTCACTACTTGTCCGTCACAATAGCACAGGGATTATGACTGTAGTTAGTTTCACCAATGGCGATACTTGTAGTGCCATGTACTTTGAGATAAATGTTGTGGTTTACTTGTCCCAATATTGTCACTGATATAAGGCTGGTTTAAAAGCGGTCATAAAAGTGGCATAACAGTTTAATTGCACTTTTATTGCCAGCTTTTAATTGTAAGGGTGTGTATGGATGAAAGGCTGAAGAAAGAAGTTTCATAATATTATGGGACACAATAGGGATTGCTGCACTAACTTGTATATGTTTATATAAGGTCTGATATAATTTTAAAGGCCTTGAGTAAAGTAATATTTTGACCAATTATGTCTACCTATGGTAATTAGTTTTACCTCAGAGAATGTTCAAGGTATGTTCATTAAAATAATCCCATTGAGATGGCTGCATTCATGGAACTGAATCATGAAATTCATATTTTAAGAGTAAAAGTTTTACTGATTTGACAAAAACATATGACAATGTCATATTGCTTACTCTTGTATATATGGAAACCATCATTTCTGCTGTCAGTTTTTAACTTAACAGTCTTTAATATTCCCAGTTCAATACAAGTTAACCTTTTCTTTAAAAAAAAACAAACAAAAAAAACAATCTGGGTTACAGTGAGGCACTTACAATGGAAGTGAATGGGGCCAATCCGTAAATGTAAAAAAACTCATTATTTTAAAAGTATAGCCAAAAGGCATAAACAACACGTGTGTTAACATGATTTTAGTATAATAAATCGCTTGCCAACCTTTTCTGTGTAAATTTATAGGCAATTTTACAACTGACTGACAATGTAACATCAACAAACCCAAAAATTATGATTTAAACAACAAATAATGCTGGAGTTTTAACAGAATAACGTATTATTCTTTCATAAAAATACAAGCTTCACATTTTTGCCTTAAAACCTTCCAAAAATTGGTCCCATTCGCTTTCATTGTAAATGTCTCACTGTAAACTTAATTTTTGCTTGTTTTAAAGAAAAGGGAAAGGAAGTAGTCAAAATAATATTTGTGGCAATCAACATTATGTCACAAATGTTGTCGATTGAGCTTAACTTTTATTGAACCTGGACTATTCCTTTAATATCAATTGGATTGATGGTCCGACTTCCTGTTAATCAGTCTGCCCATGTTTCATGTGATGAAAACTTCAATGTCTGATCTTTAATGTCTCTATGCATTGAATAGACCACTGCTGTACCTAATGTAGTTGTTGTTCTTGTTGGGCATGTCAAAACTTATTTGGGAGGGATAAACGCAGGATTAGAAGGACAAAGAACACGATGAGAAACACAAACATATGCAAAGAACTATGACATGCTCCATGACAATAAGAACAGCAGCAATCCTTGTAGACACCAGCATGAAAACACCCCAAATAAATATCAACCATAAGCCCAAAAGCCACATAAATTTACAAAGCAGTAGCATTTAAGCTTTTTAACTGTGACACTAGTGCATTACTAGTATGCTTCAAGGTTTCCATTCCTTTCAATAACTTATCGAGTGCTCATGAGGTCAAAAAGTCCAAAGACATACTGTAAAACCACTATGCAAAACACTACAAGAAAATCTGACCTGAGATTGACTTTTATTGAATGCTATCAAACGTGTAAAATAAACATAGCCTTGACAGATCTTTTCAGAAGCTAGATAGTCTAAACTCGCTACATTATGTAACCCAGATTGGATTTGCATGGCACTGTGGCAAACAGATCATGCCATTATCTATGTATCCATCCAAGTTGCAAATTTAATTTATGCAAAATATCATATTCCAAAAACTGTGCAAATAAAGCCGTTTGTGTTCAAAAGAACAAAATCATCACTTACGAAGACTTTTTTGCCACTGTCACTCTTTTATTAATAATATATTTGCAGTTTAGAGCATACAAACAAAACACTGTAAATAACTTTCTCACATCTGGGAGCGACAGTGCATCACACAGTTCTGGGAGCACTATGTGTGTGCGTTCCTCCTTATGTCTTTGCTGAGCAGATCTAATATATATTCTCAAAAGTATCAATTAACCTGCTCTTTGGCAAAGTTCACTTTTGTATTCAACTTATTTGCTTTGCAGGCTTTGAATTTTCTAGACACCTTATTTCAGGATGACCAGAGCAACATTTCAGATGCAATGATTGGTCCGCTGGTTAGAACGAGTTATTCAGTGACATTACTTTTTTTATGTGTATTTTGTAGTCATAATAAATTCAATAGGAGTTTATTCCGTAAATGTGTTTCCATCATAGTTTATGCGCATTTCTTCTCGTCGATTCAAAAATGTATCAACCTCAAACTATCTTTTAAGTTTTCTATGTGCATTTTAGAGATTTTATTCGCATCTGGGTGTTTCTATCCAGCAGTTTTTATGCAGTATCCCAAAATGCGCATAAAATACATGGATGGAAACCCAGCTAGTGTTAAGGCATTAATAAATCATACGTTGATCCTCGCTGATACTTGTGAACAATGAGGAGAAGACACATGGTATTTTAGTAGAACAATTCCGTCGTCCAAATGCTACATGCATCTGAAATTCAGATGACTAAAAAAACAGATATTTTAGTCCATCAGTAAGGGTAAACACTTTGACAACTCTACATGAACTAGAAAAAAATAAATAAATAAATAAAATAAAATTAGCAAAAACAGACTTGTGTGCGTATTGACCACCTACACTTTGACCCCTTCAGTCCACTGGTCAGCTGCAGTGGAAAAATGGCTAAAACTTTGCAGAGCTGTTCCAAAATAGCCCTCATTTCCTCTTTATACTTTATAAATAGAATAAACACAAGACCAACAGAGCCACAACAAAAACTCTGAGAAAAGACAGATTAGTCAAAGTGCTTTGACTAACAAATGTGGATATGAAAATTAGTTCTTGTTTTACCAAATCCTCTGCTGGTACGTGCAATTTCAAATCTCTTTTGTTCACTCACGGAGAAGAGTTGTTTTTACTCATCATTACAATTCATAGAAATGAAACACTGGCATACAACAGAGGAATTGCATTAGTCCAACACAAGTTTTGCAATAAAAAAAAACTAATAGCCTACAGCATTAATTATGCCTATTTTTTCTTTGCCTGTAGAAAAACAAATGTCCTCAATATATCTTTTTTTTTTTAAACTAAGTTCAATACGAACTAAAAAAATTATGAAAACAATTTTAATTTTGCCAAACAGCCCTAAAAATGTCTACTATTGCTTGATTCTATAACCACACATGAGTCCTAATAATAAACATCAGAAAATATCAGTCCCTTCATTCGGTTTATAAAAGGAACATTTTAGATAGTACACCTAAAAGGCAATTATATATATTTCTTTGAAATCTATTCCATTTTAATTCTGCTTCTGCATCATTTTTGCGAACTCAATTAAAATTGAATTCAAATGAATTGAATCAGAAATTAAAAGCCATTCACAAATCGTAATGGAGCACAACCCTGAAGGACATAATGCAACTGTACAACTGCAGAGCTCTACAGACTTACCCTGGTGTCAACGCAAACTTTGCCCTTATTGTACTCCTTGTGGCTGGCTCTCTTGTCCAGTTTCCCCCAGAGGCCTTTGGCCTTCCAGAAGGTGACTGCAGCTTTCAGGCTGCTGTAGAAGCCTCTGTGGTCAGCAGGATTCAGCTCCAGCTGTCTGCTGAGGACGCTGAATGCCTGCAGGGTGCCTTTACAGGTGGTAGCCTGCACAAAGTTCTCAAACAGCTGGCCGGCCTGAAACATACGCTCATCCTCAGTCTCCCCCATCCCTCTCTCACTCTCTCTCTCTCTGATGGCAGGAGATTCAAGGGGTTGTTGATGCTGGCATTCCTTTCTAAGACAGGAAGAAAATGAAAAGCAATTTATATACGTTTCTACACCAGGACAAACATGCCATAAACGTAATCCATAATCTCCAATTAGACATCTGTATGTGAAAAACATCCTATATATGGCTATACAGTGTGGTTAAATTACTAAAAATGGTAAGCGGTTAACTTCGGCTAAACTCATTTATTGCTTTAGGGCTCTGATTGCAGTCTTCTAAAGCCATACATAAAAGGTTGATTATCTTAATAGAACAGCGCCTTTCTTCACAGAACATACACTACTAGTAAACCGTTTGGATATACCTACTCATACTTTATTATATTTTTGACACTTAAAATACTGCACGATAGCAACATTCTTCTCAACCAACTTCATTATGCATCCTGGGATGCTTTTTTTAGCATAATACTTTATGCTGGTCAACTGTTGCCTGCTTTCCCTTCACTATTCAGTCCAAATCATCAATTTCTAATTGGTGAAACAATTTAAATTTCTCTACAAAATTAATTTAAAGCTTTTTAGCTTATGGATCTCATGGTTTTCAAGACTATTTGAAACCAATTCAGTCAAGTGTGTGCAAATGTTTAACTAGTAGTGTTGCCATGTCAATTATTCTGATAGCTTGGGTATCTGGACCACAGGACAATGTCCTGATGTTCTCTGGTGGCAAATCAAATTAAAATGCTGTACATTTTCAGCTAAGTAACACATTTAGCATGTGCTGTAAAATAGGCCAGAAGTGTCATGATACCTTGAAACGTTGAGTGCTTGAAACGATTACTGCATGCAGAGCAAAGCAAACTGGACAGAACAAAGGAATGTTCAATCCTGGAATCGGGACACACAGTTTGGCCTAGTTGTACAGAGCCTCTTCCACATTGTTTGTTCCCATTTTTCTGTTCCTCCCCACACAAAAATATAACTTGATCCAGATCCCCAGCCCATAAATTCTTTAAGGACCAATGACTGCAGAGACTGCTCTGATTGTCACTGGTCAATGTATGCAATGCAGTGTGGGAAAATTCCCACCGCTAAATTTAACCACGAACTGAAAAAAGCCATAGAGTATATTTCACAAGCAAGACGTGCCAGTAAAGTAGCCATAACCGAAGTACTAAATCCAGTGCTAAAATTATAACTGTGCATCAGCAATGAGAAAGACTACAATTAGAAGCTGCATTTACATGAAATACACTCAAAGGTTTGGACACACCTACTAATTTGTATTACTATTTCATAAAAAATATGAAATGACAAATGTAAAAATGAGATTATTGGCAAAACGTGTAAACAAATCAATTTTATATTTTAGCCTCTTTAAAAGGAATATTTCAGGTTCGTTACAAGTTAAGCTCAATTGAGAGTATTTGTGGAATAATGTTCATTAGCACAAAAATCTATTACGACTCGTCTGTCCTTTTCATTAAAAACAAAAGCAAAAATTGAGATTACAGTGAAGCACTTACAATGGAAGTGAATGGGGCCAATTTTTGGAGGGTTTAAAAGGCTGAAATGTGAAGCGTATCATTTTATAAAAACACTTACATACATTTTTCAGTTAAAACTGAAAGTATTATTTGAGCTTTAATGCGGTTTAAATCGTCGTTTTCACAGTCAACAAAGTTGTGAAATTGGCTATAACTTTACACAGAAAAGGTTAGTAAGTGATTTTATCACACTAAAATTGCTAACATGCATATAATTTAAGTCTTGTTGCTATATACTTTCAAAACAGCAAGTATTTTAACGTTTACGGATTGGCCCCATTTACATCCATTGTTAGGCTCTCACCAGAAATTTATTTATTTATTTTAAAGAAAAGGAGGGACGGATCAAAATAAATTTTTGTGGTAATCAATTTTATGCCACAAATGCTATGGATTGTGCTTAAAGCAGGGGTATCAAACTCTGTCCCTGGAGGGCCACAGCCCTGCAGAGTTTAGTTCCAGCCTTGCTCCAAAATGCCATGATTAGCTGCTTCAGATGTGTTTAATTAGGGTTGAAGCTAAACTCTGCTGGACTGTGGCCCACCAGGAACAGAGTTTGACACCCCTGGCTTAAAGGGATAGTTTACCCAAAAATGAAATTTCTCTCATAATTTGCTCACCCTCATGCCATCCCAGATGTTTACGACTTTATTTCTTCTGCAGAACACAAATTAAGATTATTAGAAGAATATCTCAGCTATGTTGGTCCTCACAATGCAAATTAAATTGTGCCAAAATGTTGACTCTCCAAAAAGCACATAAAGCATAAAAGTAATCCATGACTCCAGTGGTTAAATCCATAGCTTCAGATGTGATATGACAGAGGTGGGTGCCCTGTAGTATACATTAAAAATGTGAATCACCAAAAAGACAAGAAGAATGTGAAAGTTAAAGTGAAGACTGTCTGTTATAGTATATAGAATTAATAGTAAAAACAAACTTAAATATTGATCTGTTTCTCACCTACACATATTGCTTACGAAGACACTGATTATACCACTGGAGTCATATGGATTACTTTTATGCTTAAGTGATTTTTGGATCTTCAAAATGTTGGCACCCAATCACTTGCATTGTATGGACCAAAAGAGCTGAGATATTCTAAAATATTTTTAGATACTTCAAAAAATATTAATTTGTGTTCTTCTGAAGAAAGAAAGTCATACACATCCAGGATGGCATGAGGGTGAAAAGAATTTTCATTTTTTGGTGAATTATACCTATAACTTGTATTGAACCCAGTATATTCCTTTAAAGTAGACATACGTTAAAGCCGTTCACTTGCCCATCCTATCCTTCATTAAAAATCCTTCAAACAACCTCTTGCTAATGTAACAATGATTCCCCAAGTGGCACAATTCATTCAGACATGCAGTGCTCAACAAATTGACTCTGACAACTAAGGTCTGCAGTCTTTCTCCATAAGCTCTTGATGGATCTTTCAGCAGAAGCTTTATGCTTTGAGACCAGACTATCAAAAGTTCAATCGCATCCCAATGGACTATAGAAAATAGCACCACTTCAAACTGGAATTCCTATGAGCCAACATTCCTGCACCTCTAAGATTATTCATGTGATATACTCTAGGAACACACAAATGGTACTAGACATCGTGAATTGAATGCCACAAAATGGCACAAATTATCATATGTTAGGCATAATGAAGGAGAAGATGTGGGTCAAACCTGTATTGAGTTCTTTACAGTATCATCTTCAGCAAAGATTTGTTCTAGTGACATTCAACTGGGCAACACCCATACCCATATGCAATACCTACAAATCCTGTGTCATCGAAATCAATGCCAGAACTCAGGTATGAGATAATTGTCTGTAGCAGGGCCATAACACCATAAACATTGAAGGGGGCAGGGGGCAATCATAAATTATTCAGATCTCTCCCCCAAAATCTGAAAACAATTGTTCAAAAGAGATGCATACTACCAGGTGTTAATGATGATGACGCATGTTATTATGCATCTTAATACCAGGCAATAAACAGGGCACACACGCAGAAGGAGTGTGTGTGAGAGAGACAGTGAAGTCAAAACTGATGCACTAGGTGAAAATGTTGTCTTATTTTTAAATTTGTCAAAATGACAGACAGCATTTGAAATTTTCCATCATTATTTCAAAAAAAAAAAAAAGTAAAATGACAGAATTTTCGGTCAACACAACTCCTGACTGAAACCACGTGGCTGCATCCGAGACACAAAGACTTCTTGAGGACACAACATCGTTTGAGGTAAGTAACATTATCTAACATTACAGTATCCACTGCAGTTATCCACTAGTACAAACACAAGAGTACGACAGCAAACAGATAATGTTACTGCAGAAGTTTTCAATGATAATAAACGTTTATGATTAAATTACTTCTAGAGCACAACATTGTTTACAAGCGCACAAAGATCTTCATAGATCTAGCCTCTTAATTTTGCTCTCAAAGTGCACCAGATTGATTTTTACTTTAAAATGTACAAAAATTATTTCAGGAAAGCATAAGCCCTCCCCCCAGAGGTTCCAAGGTCCACCCTCCACAGTCTCAGAAACATCCTGTGGGATTGATTAACACTGAAGTAATAATGCCCATTTTGCTTAAATATGAAAGAAATTAGCTTTCAGCTAATGCTATAAATTATCCAAGAACATTCTAACTTGGTACGTTAAAAAAATCTGTACTACAGATTCTTAAAAAAAAAAAAAGAGGGGGGGTTCTGATTGTTCAATATACTTAATTCAAATTAACTAAAGCAACACAGTTCTAGAACATTTCTAGATGTTCTAATAATGAGGACAGGTAGAACTAGTATATTAAATTATTGCTTGCTTTGTTGAGCAAATACTGTGCTAGCCGTAGCATAGTTAATAATCTAAACACTGCAGTGCTTAAAACCATGTATATAACCTGCTAACATTAACAATGACTAATGAGTACATAAAGAAAAAAAATATTTATTTTACTTACATTGACATGTCCAATTTGTTACCCAATTCAACTAGGTTATTTCTACACAAAGTGTTTGTGTTGGGATTACAAAGTAAACTTAAGTAAAAAATAAACAACAACAACAACAACAATTTCGAACACATGGAACCACTGTCCAACAATTAATCAAGTTCAGCAAAAAATATATTTTTCTGAGTGTATCGTTATAATTACACAGCCCTGCTAATGACAATTCATACATTTGGACAAATTCTGAATATCTAGTAAGAAAATAAGCAACCGTTGGAGACAATGAACTTTCACCCAACACAGTCAAAAAAATTTTAATAAAATAATGTATCAGTCACAAATGAAGCTTGAGTAATGATGATCTTGCTGGACTGCTGTGTTAATGTGGGCATGTTCTTGTAGAAACTTTCAGATGGTCCCTGCTCAGAATAGAAAGATCTTGAGTTTCAGGTTGTGCCATAGTGTGATTCTATAGCTGTACAGCAATGTTCAAAGCCTTGACATTAGGCTAATGAAGTCCTTGGGTAAAAAAAAATCATCATAGTTGGCCAACTAATTAAACTGGCTAAATACGCTGTATACTGCCTACCATTTCTTTAAATAGTATTTGAAACCATACAAATCACGACCACAAAATCAAGAGCACTAAACTGTGTAATACACCACCAAACACAGTTTGCTCTGTTTATATTGCACATTTTGGCAAATGTATTGTCATCTGGGTATTCTGTGCACTACATACTGCAGCAATGTTAACAGTATGGTAGCATGCTATGCTAAACAGACGTTTTCGAATAAACATTTCAGATGAACCAACTGAACTTTTCAAACAGAATAGGCCTCATTTGTTTTAGGACAGAATAAATTCTTCCAAAACATACATATTTGAAGAGCTCCTTTGATGTTATTTTTCAAATATATCACAAACTTATATATATATATATATCAAAAATCTAAAGATTTTTGGCAGCATCTTTAATTGATCCTGTTTTGTTGATGATATGACCACAATGATAACATGCCCACACAGCTTCCCACTTCCACCTTAACATTATCCAACCCACTGGGAAATAGAAGGATTATAAAGGAAATATGCAAAGGGAAGTTTAACAATTTGAATAAACATGACGCCGCTCCAGACATGCGGGTCAAATAGCATCATAAATAGCAGGGAACAGACCCAAATATTTTCAACAATAAATTTTGCATACCCTGGAATAAATCCCTTCCGTTACGCTAAAACCAGATTACTTATTGTAAATCATATCTTCACAAGGGTGGAAGTGGATTTAGGTCAGCTTTGGTCCCATATTCTGCAATTTTTACGTTGCAGCAACGGCATTCAGAACAAATGCATAATTTCTGTATTTGCAGAAACCTACAACTATTTTTACCATGACAAGTACCATGGAGCTCTTCAGCTTGAAGTCCAAAAACCCAGAAAAAAAATTACACCATGGTTTCCCCTCTGGATTTTCCTATGGGTTTTTATAAGTAAAATAAGATCTGTGGTAAACATAACTTGACGATACATAGACATTTTGTTCTGCAAAATTAATTAGTCATGCCTTAAATATGAATTTTGTAGTAATAATGGATTACATACATACATAAAAAAAAAAAGCAGCTTTAAAATTCACGAAATTCCATTTCAACCCCCTTTTAAGATATCAAATGCTAACACGAAGCAATTCTATAAATACTGGTGTCCAGAGTATCTTCTCATCTGTATCATGTACAGAGACAGATGGCTTCAAGAAGCATTACAGATTCCAAATGCACCAACTGGACTCTAAATAAACTAGCCAGCAGGGTTATTCTATACACCCAACTGCCCTGCCTGTCCCTTAAGTGAACCAATGTTGCAAATGGGAGGGAATCTGAAACAGAAGCCAGTGGATGCAGTTAAGTAATACCACTAGCAGCCGGTATTTTGCCAAGATTTCCATACCGTTGCATTCTGATACAATAGATCTTCACAAATGCTGCTACATGAAACAAACGGAGAGGATCTCGCCAGTCCAAGTGGAAGGGGCGGTGCGTGTGCTATTTTAAGAGTTGCCTCCAGTGCAACAGATAAACTTTCAGCATTCATATCTGCACTGGAACACATTTCTCCTTGAACTTCCACTGTAGATCTTATATATGAGAGAAAAACAAGACTGAGAAGGTGGCTAAACCTCTGGCGGCATTTGTTTTGGCCTTATGGCCAGGAACCAATGGCTTATATTTCCATACATTTTCATTTCCTCCAAGTCTATTTTATGAACCTCTCTCCTCATGCCTGTGGTGAAGTTGTGGTTGATTAAACAGAAACCCATTTGATAGACAACACCACACTTCTAGTTTATTTAGGTATTTCTCTGAGGTATTACCTCTCCTTGGATATATATTGTTAAGATTGATTATAAAGCTAACAACCCTGGAGTCGAATCCAGAGCGTGCTGAGTGACTCCAGCCATGTCTCCTAACAACTAAATTGGCCCAGTTGCTAGGGAGGGTAGAGTTACATGGGTTTACCTCATCGTGGTCACTATAATGTGGTTCTCGCTCTCGGTGGGGCGCATGGTGAGTTGTGCGTGGATGCCATGGAGAATAGCATCGGACTCCACATGCGCTACGTCTCCGCAGTAACACGCTCAACAAACCACGTGATAAGATTGCGGATTGACGGTCTAAGACGCGGAGGCGACTGAGTTCGTCCTACGCCACCCAGATTGAGGCGAGTCACTATACCACCACAAGGATTTAGAGAACACTGGAAATTAGGCATTCCAAATTGGGGAGAAAAGGGAAGAAAAACTTTTTGATTTTAAAAGGTATGGGAAATATCTGAAAGAGTATTTCAGGGGTTAAAATGACAAAAACACATCACATCGCATTTTGTGCATTTGGTAAAAATGCATACAATTCCACAAACTATAAGAGGGACTCTACTGCAAAATTACATTACACCATGTGACTTCTGCAGGCTATACAATTACATTTGGAAACATTACTGGGAATTTGGGATAAAGACATACTCGCCTTGCACAAAGAACAAATATTCATCTGTGCTACTCCTGCACACTCATTGCAAACATGTAAATACAGAAGAATCACCAGGTGGAATTATTACTTCATAAAGCAATAGTGACTCATTAAGACACATTTGATACCAGTCTGAGCCTGTGATCTCTACAGGCTCCGGGCAATAGACACTAACAAAGAGTAATCCTGGACCAGCGGGTGAAAAGATAAACCTGTTCATGTAACATAGTTGTAAAGGAAAAACTCTCACCTGACATGTATGTCAAACTCTATATGATCAAATGTGGACAAGTGTGCACTATGTCCAAAACACACACAGTTGAAGTCAGAAGTTTATATATACCTTAGCCAAATACATTTAAACTCAGTTTTTCACAATTCCTGACATTTAATCGTAGAAAACATTTTTAGGTCAGTTAGGATCACTACTTTATTTTAAGAATCTGAAATGTCAGAATGGGTCAGAAGTTTACATGCACTTTGTTAGTATTTGGTAGCATTGTCTTTAAATAATTTATCTTGGGTCAAACATTTTGGGTAGCCTTCCACAAGCTTCTCACAATAAGTTGCTGGAATTTTGTCCCATTCCTCCAGAAAGAACTGGTGTAACTGAGTCAGGTTTGTAGGGCTCCTTGCTCGCACAAGTTTTTTCCTTTCTGCCCACAAATCAGATTTGGCTTTGTGATGGCCACTCCAATACCTTGACTTTGTTGTTCTTAAGCAAGAGGTATACGCGTGTGGGGTCATTGTCCATATGGAAGACCCATTTGCAACAGAGCTTTAACTTCATGACTGAGATTTTGCTTCAATATATCCACATAATTTTCCTTCCTCATGATGCCATCTATTTTTGTGAAATGCACCAGTCCCTCCTGCAGCAAATCACCCCCACAACATGATGCTGCCACCCCCGTGCTTCACGGTTGGGATGGTGATCTTCGGCTTGCAATCCTCACCCTTTTTCCTCCAAACATAATGATGGTCATTACGGCCAAAAAGTTCCATTTAGGTTTCATCAGACCAGAGGAAATTTATCAAAAAGTAATATCTTTGTCCCCATGTGCACTTGCAAACTGCATTCTGGCTTTTTTATGGCAGTTTTGGAGCATTGGCTTCTTCCTTGCTGAGTAGCCTTTCAGGGTATGTTGATATAGGACTTGTTTTACTGTGGATATAGATACTTGTCTACCTGTTTCCTCCAGCATCTTCACAAAGGTCCTTTGCTGATGTTCTGGGATTGATTTACACTTTTCGCACCAAATTACGTTCGTCTCTAAGAGACAGAATGAGTCTCCTTCCTGAGGGGTATGATGGCTCATGGTCCTAAACCACTTACCAAAACTATAGTTAGCTAATATTAAATCTGTGGAGTGGGTAAAAAAAATTGTTTTAATGACTTCAACAAAGTTCTGACTTCAACTGTACATTTCTCCTTGTATGGCACATTTCAGGGGTAGAGGTATACCATATCATCTCTGAATTATTCACACAAATATTACCTGTGCAACAGCCATAACTGGACCAAATCACTCTGGGAATGTGGTCAGTTCGGCCAATTGCTGTATCAAACAAATGATAAAATTACCAATAAATAAATAAATCAATCATGCTTGTAATGCTGTATTTGCATTATCAATGACAGATCTATCCAACTTCATAGGCCAGATGGAAAAAAATCAAATTTTGTTAATGAAGTGTTGCTATCAGATATTGTGTTATTGTAGGCCTATAATTGGGGCGGTGCTATTTGTTCACTATGTAAATAAAACATCAAGAGAACAAATTAAAAAAATATAACTTAATAAAAAAAATTAAGAAAGAAAAGTGCCTTAAAATTGGTCCATAACGTAGAGAGTAAATTAATTCCAAATGAATGCATATTACTATTTTGCTTCTCTGAACTCACACTTGTCAATCATCCATAATTTTAGTTCTTTAATCTGTCCATTTCGCCTAAATTATGGATAATGATCATTTGTAATGCAACGTCTGAAAGAATTTTTAAAAAAAGAGACACTGTAAAAAACAAACAAACAAAAAAAAAACAAAAAACAAGACGTGGCACGATTTCCGTCTAGCGCAAATTTCAGTTAGAAAAACAATTGAAAAACAGCGCGATCAGACACAAAACGTGTACGGTGTGAACAGCCCCCAAGACAACTGACAATCTCACGTGGGCCACTGAAAATTTCAAACGGGCCGGATTTGGCCCACTGTTCGTCAGTTTAATAGACCTGATCTAGGAGATAAACTACAAACCTAGACAGCTGACAAGCACCTCAAAGGTTGACGTAAATTATTAAGGTGTAATCGAACACCAAATTGGATATCCGATACAAACTTACCATTACGGAGTTGAAAATTCAGTCTTGTCCCAGCAGTTCAAGAAATAGCATACTATATCACTAAACCTTTATTTGTTTTTAATTATTAAACATCCTAACACTTGACAACCACGTATCCCGTCAAAGCAGCGCGTGCCCGGTGTAGCGCGTCACTTTCCCAACAGCTCGTGCACCGACACGCGCTCAAAAATGTGCATAAACAAACTTACTTTTTCCTCTGCAAACTGACTTTCAGCTTCAACGACAGCAACTGTAATCCAAAAATCTGTCGTACGATGGCCGTTGTTATCCGTATACCGTACTAGACTTCTACAGTGTATTTCCAGGGAGACTGTTTTCAAAATATCTTATGACTCCATCAACTCAGTTGTTGATGTGGGTCGCGCTCGCGACTTACTGGCCTTTAACGGCTTTAAAATGAGAGGCGGTGCTTCACATGACGCCCAATGGGAAGTTCAGATAAACTTGGAAAATGAAACCCACGCATTTTTCTATAAAATATCTAATGAATGCATTAAACCATCATCTATGTACCTGTGCTATGGAATATAGCCAAATTGTGCAAACAGTGAAGGATGCCATTTGTTTCTCTCAGTCTCTCTCCCTCACCTACACTCCATAGAGTAAGGACTCTCTATTGCAGCTTATGTATTACTGTCCTACCAGCTGTCCTACTGACGCCTCGTGTTCCAGGCAGGTATCTTGTCGCACTCTCAAATTCACCATACTTCTAGAAAACTAGATTTTCACTCTAAATAATAAATTTTAATGAACAAAACACAATGTTACTAATTTGCATAGTTTTTGGGTCTTGGTAATTATGATAGGCATACATTATATCTTACAATAGTGGTATAATAATAGTGGAGTTTTGCTGGCACGATCTCCACAGCGAATCATATCGCAGTGTTGAACGAGAAATCGTACTTTGGCGGCATCTACTGGATGATCAATGGATGTGCACATGCAATTCACATTGAGAAAGGAGTGGTTTGACACAGCCCAGCTCCATCCTTGAGGGCCGTTCAAACAGAACACGTCATTGGGCTAAAAACTGTTAGACGCAACGTAACGAACAGAACCAAGGCTTATTATTGATAAGATACGTCCGGACATCGTTTTACTCTTTGAAAATGAGATTTTTGGTTATTTAAAGTATGATAGTTTTTGCAATTTTTTTTTTTAATGAAAGTGTCAAAAAAAATAGGGCAGTAGGGTTGGAGAGTAACAAAATACATATAAAGGGATTACTTATTTAAAATACAAATTATTAGTAACTGTATTCCAAATACAGTCGCTATTTAAATGTAATCAGAATAGTTACATTCAAAAAGTATTTGGATTTCTGAAGAGATTATTGTTTAGATAATTTTATTGTTATTTGTTTAATTGAATGTTTAGTCTGTTAAGTTGTAAAACATTTATACATATAAATTATGCAATCCAAAGTGCATTTAAACAGATGTAAAACATTTTCTTATGATGTGCTACATTCATACGAGCAGACAGAGAAGTAAGTTTGAAGTAAATTTGGAGCAGCAGAAATAGAAATAAACCTTGTGTAAATTGTCATGTGAGCATTTTAGCTTTATGCTAAGCTAAAATTATATTTCTAGCCATTTTACTTGCACCTGTTACCAGGAACAATCACATTTTATTATCAAGTGCATCCACTTTAGATAATTTTTTTTATGATCTTTGATATTAGGGCAAAAACCTTATTCTTGATGATCATTTTTGTTTAGTTTTTCTGTGAAAATATATAAAAATCCTTAAAACAAGGTCAATTTTCTTTATCTGGTTTTAGAACAACGCTGCTTAAGATATTTAGGTTTTTCAGATAATATATAT
The DNA here is from genome assembly GCF_025860055.1 of Xyrauchen texanus. Taxonomy (NCBI): domain Eukaryota; kingdom Metazoa; phylum Chordata; class Actinopteri; order Cypriniformes; family Catostomidae; genus Xyrauchen; species Xyrauchen texanus. The sequence goes on from NC_068321.1 coordinate 17,127,031, forward strand.
TTTAACATATGCATTTTGTCTTTCTGTACTGGCAGAGTTTTTATAGACAAAACAAGTGAAAAAATCTACCAGTGCTGAAGAAGTAATCCAAAGTATTTTGATTACATAACTGACCTTAAATAATCTAACAGAATATGTTACACATTACATTTTACAGCATGTAATCTGTAACCTGTAGTGGAATATATCTGAAAAGTAACACTCCCATCCTTGCAGGGCAGTTACAGAGATTATGCGTGTAGTATTCGGCTGGTCGTGTTATTCTAACATGGCAGCCCCCATGTGTGGACCTTCTCCATGTAGAATAAAACCGATTTTTTAAGGTTACTGATATGACTGGAATCTTCATCTCATGTGAGTGGTCATGCTTTTATGCATATGTTTCAAAATAAAAATTAATTTCATTAGAAGTAAAACTTTTTAAATGAGGAAAAAATACTAAGCACACCTTTAATTTTCACATACATAAATGTAAGATTTCCAACAACAAGCCCCTTTTCTCTGAAGCTTTTAAAATCATTAAAAATCTACTATTAAGGTTAGTACCATGTGTTGGATGTAATCCAATTACAATTAATTAGTTACTGTAATAGAATACATTTTTTGTAAAAAATGTAGTATTTAAATACTTTTAATTAGGTAATAGTTACCGCCTTTCAATTAATTTAATTCATTTTCAGTACATAATAGGGTAATGCTTTTCTAATATATTATTTATTAGTAATAATATATTTAATACATGAATTATGGCCCCGTAACGAGTCATTGTGAAGAAGAAATGTGAGGTACTGAGTGTATGACTTGTGTTTAAAAATGAACAAGGAAGAAATATAGACATCATTTTTAATTATTGAGCAGAAAAGTGTTTTAGAAACTAGTGAAAAAGTAAAGTAATCAGTAATGTGATTACTTTTCCAATGAAGTAATTACAAATGTAATCTAATTTGTAGTGGATTACTATTTTTAAGTAATTTACCCAACAATAGTTAGTACTAATAGAAATGCTCTGTTATAAGATCTTTAAATAATACCAAGGTCATGTGTTTATTTTTTTTATATCCTTCCCCTGGCAGTATTATATGTGATATAAAGTGTTGTAATGTTGTTTAAAGCATACAAATAAATAAATAAAGAGCAGAACGTAGGTGTCTCGAGACCTGTAAAGTGCTCCTTTTATCCCTCTTTATAGGTCAGTGCACTGTCGCTTTAATAATTAGGCATCAGACTCAAGCGATTGCCAAAACTCTATTTCCGGGTTTTCCCCCTCCTCCCATTCGCAATTTTCCTAATAAATCACGCCTGTTTCCAGCAGCACTAACACGCCGGGTTGAAAATAAAACTATGTTGAAATTTGCGGTACTCTACCTTTGCGCGGGCTTTGTGGTAGGGAGCTCAAATCACAGAAGTGGACATGAGGACATCACCGACACATTGGAGGCGCATGTGACACAGGGACAAACCACTTTAAACGAGATGTTCAGGGAGGTGGAAAAGCTGATGGAAGACACGCAGCAGAAATTAGAGGAGGCTGTGCACCAGGTATGACAGGATGAAAAGCTTAACGGCTACAAATAGTTTAAGATTGGCATTGTGTTTGGCCAACTTTGCGCAATAGTCCATTACGCACGAGGATTAAACGCAATATCTAATAGAAAAACCGTTATCAAAACAATATTTTTCCCAGTTAAGTACAATGCTGTTAATCTGAACTTTATACTGATGCTATTTAATTAATATACTCAATCAGATGGACAACGAGTCTTCAAAGTCGCTGTTATATGGACGCAACTTTCCTGCCAATTTCCACAATGAAACTACAAGTGAGATTAATGTTGGAAACAAGACCTTCAAACTGATAGAGAGGATCGACAAGGTGGTTATTATTTATTCTTATTATGATAATTTTTTTTCCAAGTCTTTACCTGATTTAGTTTAGCTTTTTCTTTGCACTGTATTCCCATGATTGAATGTGTTTAATAACTCGTATGCCTTTTTATATCTTGATAGACATGAATCCATGATTGAAGTTGTAAAATAAATGTATATATGCCTATGTAAGATTATACAAATGAAAAATGGAGTGCTTTATATACTGCATTATGTATCTTAAAGTTTGTGAAAGCCTAATCTGACGTCATATGCCACATAGGAAAGCATTTAAAGAATCATCAAAGTAATTGCTTTTCCAGCACAGACTGTTTCCATTTCTATGTCTAAACACCTGGTTGTCCTCCCTAGGAAACTGACAATAAGACTGGAAAAACTATTTTTTCCAGAACTCTCATTCAGAGCACTGGACAGTGGAATGAAGTAGATCACGTAAGTCAAAGAAAAGTTTATATTAAAATCAACATGGATTTTCCACTTAACCAATCCTCAGATTAGGACCTGCTGTTTGCATGGGAAACGTGGTACATCAAGCCTCAGCTGTATTGCCTCATTAAGGAAATTTTTCTAAATGTGGTGAATTGCTGTAAACCATTTTAAAAAAACGGTCTGAGGGACAGATGGTCCACATCTGTCCTTTTAATGCTCATTGTGGCTCAAGGCGATTCCCATGTTCCAGTATTCCCATGTTCCAGTATTGGTTGCTATGTTAAACTACAATGTAAGCCATTACTTCTAATAAAAGATGTCTCTTACAGAAATTAGTCATTTAACTTTATGCAACTGTGCATAAATATAATAGTGCTTGTGCATCACCACATGCTATAAACTATTTTACAGATTGCAGTGTCTGTAGAGACTCTTGGGCCTGTAGTCATCTGACATGGTGACAATATATGGTGAAATTAGAACCGCTGGAAAAAATGCATGGAAAGTTGTGCATTGGGAATTTGTGGTCATTTGTTAGTGCCAGCAGTAATGTTGCCATTTAGCAACTCTAGTGTTTTATAAAAAAAATTTCAAAGTGTGGCAAATCTTCGCTCATATAAAGGCATGATAATGTATAGACCGCTGGTAATTATTGCAAAATAATCTGAGAAAAGTCCAACGATCAGGATGCCGACGTGGAGCTTTATACACTATAACACTTATTTACAGCTACTTATCGATAAATAAATAAATAAATAAATAAATAAATGAATGGATATTAAATATTTGAGTTGATCTATCAGAATCAAATAATCTAGAGAGCCTATATGCACACTATTTTTAGCTGTCTTTGTTCCTGCAGCATTGTTCCTATTAAGTTTTTCCATAGGGATTTCTTAAAATACTTCATAAAAGAGTTCTAAGCCATGAAACAAACCACCCAGCTCTGAGGTAAACCACAACATTACAACTTTTGATTTGGAAGCAAAAAAGTATTTGAAAACCAGACAAAGGCACAAGACTGTACTTTTACATGAGGGAATAAACTACAATCTCATGAAGCATAGCGAATGGTATAATTCAAAACGATGAAAAATGTCAAACTATTAATTTAACCCAAAGTCTTTCTAGCAAGTCAGTCCACTAGTGGCCATCTTTGGAATGCTCCCGGAAAGCTATTTCCAGTCATGAAAGTGCAGTCCCAATCTACTTAATTGGGGGAAGACCGAAATCACCAAAACAGCTGGTCAAGATTATGATCAAAAACCTATTTCAAATTGGCAGTAAAATCTGACAATTTTAGTATCATAGATTTAGCTTCTTTCCCTCAGATCAGTGGTTCCCAACACTGATTGTGGAGTACCACAAGCACTGCTCATTTTGTATGTATCCCTTATTTGATAGACCCAACTCTACTAATGAGCAGATGAGCTGAATCAGGAGTGTTAGATGAGTGAGATATCCAAAATATGCAGTGTTGGGGGTACTCCAGGATTAGGGTTGGGAACCACTGCCTTAGATTACTCTAAAAAAGCAATTAGCCTGGCTTGTATAGCTAATGCATATGCACGTTCTTGAGTTGATTGACAGACAATGTCTGTATCTAAAAGGCGGTTTAACTTGCTTTCTACATCCATTGATCGTTGGGCGGTCCAATTTCTCCCATTTATTTTAATAGAAGTGGCCTGTCTCTGATAAATAGTCTCTGTTTAACCTTTTTAATTATAAGTATTAAAACAATATATTTTAAATGTATTGCAAAATAGTCATATATATATCATGCATGCATGCACACACACACACACACACAAATAAATCTATGTAATTTGAGTGTAGAGAGACTGACTTGATTGTACAAAGTGTGTCATGGGAGAAACTGCATAGCTATGTTTGTGTGCTTTGTTTGCTGCGATTCTCTGATTTGTGGATATTTTTCTACTGGATTATGGGTAGTGTAGTTCATCACAAATTTGCAGATTCAACTTTAGTTGTTTTTCCTTAATGAATTTAAAATAATGTAGAATGGTGGCTTCAACAGAAGCATATACCATTGATTAACAACCACAGAGTTCAGGTCTGCTTTTAAATGTAATGAAAAGTTATAGAATTTTTACTTCTAGAACCAGATTGTTTCACTCCTTTATGGCACATGACATTGATTTTGCAGCTTGGAGTAATTTGGGATCTACATATGTTTTCTACATATTTCCAATTTGTATACTGTCAAATATAAACTAACTTGTGTTTGTCCTGGAACATCTGAATTTGTTTGACGAGAAGTGCTTTTGAGTGTTTCAAGTGACTCATTTGGAAAAGGCTCACCCACATGAGTCTAGACTCTAGATGATGTAAGTGTAGAGGGGGAGGGTAAGACTTTGTTCTTGGCTGCTAAGTGGTAGGTCGCTGTGCTGAGCACTATATTTCGGCACCTCGAGCTCTGTGTAAATGTGGTATTATGAAACAGCCAATGAGATCATAAAACATTAACCACATTAAACAATGGACTGAATTAAACCGCTAAGACCATTCACAGCTTCTGTGCTTTAAAGTAGCTTTTAAATAGTTCACCCACAAGTGAATATTCTCTCATTTACTCACCCTCATGCATCCCAGAGGCAAAGGAAATCCCTCAAAGGAACATTTTTAGATAAATATCTCAACTCTGTAGGTCCTTACAATGCAAGTGAATGGTGGCCAGAAATTTGAGAGTCCAAAAAGGCTGCATAAAAGTAATCCATAAAACTCCAGTGGTTAAATCCATGTCTTCAGAAGCGATATGATAGGTGTGAGTGAGAAACAGGTCAATGTTTAAGTAATTTTGACTATAAATTCTGCTTCCTGCCCAGTAGGTGGTGATCTGCATGAAGAATGTGAATCACCAAAAACAAAAGTGAAAGAGGAGCTTTATAGTAAAAAGGACTTAAATATCGATGTTTCTCACCCACACCTATCATATTGCTTCTGAAGACATGGATTTAACCACTGGAGTCATGTGGATTACTTTTGTGCTGCCTTTATGTGCTTTTTGGACTTTCAAAGTTTTAATCACCATTCACTTGCATTGTATGGACCAACAGAGCTGAGATATTCTTCAAAAAATCTTCGTTTTTGTCCTACAGAAGAAAGTCATACACATCTGGGATGGCATGAGGGTGAGTAAATGAGAGAATATTCACTTGTGGGTGAACTATCCCTAAGTATTTACAACCTAGATGAATTTGTTTCCCTCTTTTCCCCTAGACTAAGGGTGACAAAATGTACACAAGTTAATTATTGGTGATTTACCATATTGTAGTGTTTCTAACAAAACAAGACCGTTCAATAATATAAATGTTTTCACTTATCTTTGGATGCCAAGCTGTTGCAAATGTTCCAGAAAATAAAAAGGTGTTTTTGGTAAATGGTATTTGGGTGTTTCTTTTGCAGAGTTCCCAACTGGATTTCTGTCTGCGAGGCATAACACCTCTTTGGAATTTCCTAACCGGAAATCCAAAATGAAAATGCACACCTTATTACAGTAGTTTGAGTGGAGAAACCAGAGCAAAAAAAAAAAAAGAGGCTAAAATGTATAAACTGACTAAAATGTAGTATACTGGCTGACCCTATCAGAAAATAAAGGATTGGGAATCATAGGGAACTCTACTGTAAATGCAAAAACAGTGTCCGTATATAATGTCTGCGTTTTAATGCTTGTTTTACACAGGAGTGCATGATTGATGAGGATTGTGGGGACAGCAGCTACTGCCTGTATGAGATTGTCACCTCCAAATGTATGCCCTGCCAGACAGCTAATATGGTGTGTGCTTTTTAAAGTCCCTTTGCAGTCAGATAAAAATGAAAGGTATATTTATATATTAGTTCAAACATCAATAAGCATACAAATCTGTTTGTGCTGTTAGTAAATGTATTTGTATGTTCCAAAACTGGAAATATTTCTGAAGTGTAAGCTTATTGTATGAAAGCAAGTTTTATAGGCTAATCATATATTATATAATCAAATGTCCCTGTCTCTTGTTTCCTGATTAAAACAGATCAAAGTGGATCCTACATTTCTAGAAAAAAAGTAAAATGTTAAGCATTTCAAGCTAAATTATTTGCAGACAATTGTGCAGAATAAAATAAAACGAGGAAATTAGAGATGCCTTGCAAGCACTATAATGATCAATATTTTATTAAAGATTTTGTTTATTTGCATTGATCATTTCTTGTTTCAAAGAGGAAAAAAAACAACAACATTAATTTTTGTTCTTGCTAATTTCCTGTTCTGATACGTGTATTCATAGGAATGTACAAAGGATGAGGAGTGTTGTGGCGATCAGCTGTGTGTGTGGGGTGTTTGTGCTCCAAACAGAACTAAAGGACAGTCTGGGACAATCTGTCAATTCCAGACTGACTGTAGTCCTCAACACTGCTGTGCCTTCCACAAAGGTAGGACACTACTGAGACACTTCAACATATTGACCTAATAAAGAGGTGGAAAATGTTAAATTAGTTTAAAAGATCATGAATGTCATAGTACACTATAGTGATAAACTACATGGCCAAAGTATGTGGACAGGATACCCCAAAAACGCACCCATATGAGCTTGATTAACATCTCATTTCAAAATTAAAGGGATAGTTAAAACCTTGAAACACAAAAATATTTTGGGCCGAATGACAGCCTCAGTCACCATTTACTTTCAAAAGCTGCAATGATAGTGAACGGTAACTGAGGCTAACATTTCTGCCTAACATCTTTTGTGTTCCAGGGGAAGAAAGAAAGTTGTATGGATTTGGAAAAACACAAGGGTGAGTAAATGAAATACAAATCTGTCTTCATTTTGGGTAAACTATCCGTTTAGTAGCGAGTTTGTCCTCCATTGCTACAACTCTTCTGGGAAGGCTTTCCACTAGATGTTAGAAGTTTAAACATGGCTGTTGGGATTTGCTCCCAGTCTGACATTAGTATCAGTGCAGTTAGGAACATTTGAGCTATGTGGTCTGGCTCGCAGTTAGGGTTCCAAATCATAGCTAGTCACATTTCCACAGCAGGCTCTGAAAACAATATCTTTATGGACCTTGCTTTGTGAGGCGCTACATTGAAAGTCACTTGAGCTCTTTGGCATGCTTTATTGTACTGTAGGGGATTGCATGGCTGTACTGTATGCTTCATTGTGTGGACTTGTTTGAAATGGGTATACCTACAATGGCAAATTAAAAAAGGGTGTCCACAAACCTTTGGCCATGGAGTTATCCACAATGATATCCAAGATATCCACAATGGGCAGTGGTTTACATTGTAACACATCTGGAAAAATATCTAGTTCCACAGAGAGCAGGGGCCTCCCAGTTAGACGATTTGGCATCTGCTGTACCTCTCTCTCTGTGCTTGCGTTCTCACTCTCTCTTTGTATTTTTCTGTTTTAATGCTTTATTGGCATGACAAATATTTGTCATTTTACATATTGCCAAGCATTTACAGTTGACCTGCATAATTGAAATTATCTTAAATAAATAATAGGATATCACTCAGAAAACATCCGTTACTCATCAGATAACAAGAGTCAATGATATTCTCTGCCCATGTATGGAGGAGTAGTTTAGCATTTCATGACATTGGACAATGTATTACATAATTTATGGTGAATTCATTGTTTTGAGCCAGATATTACATTGGTGACTTGTGAATAAAAATAAAGGTAAAAAGAGAATGAGCTGGGTACGGCACAAGACCCATTTTCTCGATGGTAGCTTGTGAAAGGAACTGTGGCACGCTCATTCCCTCCGTAGTGCTAGGGTCTTCTCCTTAGGCAAGAGAGAACAACCCTTGAGCCCCCCTCATGAGGGTTGCAACTTTCTTGATTATACCTTTTTGCAAACGCCTTCATCTATATGTGCTAATACCATCCTTCATCTCTCTGTAAGGATCCAGAATAAAATGGATCCTTAGTACTCCAATGCTGTTTTTCAAGGAGCGATTTTAAAAAGGGCCGAATTTTGGCGTAAGTTGCTACCCGTGTCAGTGGAGGAAGAGATCCTGGTGCCTGAGAATTTGGGTTTGCTGCTGCTATTTCAACACTGTACTTTGGCTCATACCTCACCTAGACGGGAGGTTTGAATGGCTCACTCCAATCAATCTCTGACATGCTCTGAGAGTTCCGTGATAGCTCAACAACTGCTAAATTTCCAGAATCCCCAGTAAGCGTTGGTTAAGGGTCAATCGAGTGGATCGAGCAGTTTACGATCTACTCTACCTGCTCTAGTATATCATTCTTATAACTCTGATGCATATTCTGCTGGAATTCCGCGGCTCTGTGCATCCCTGTTTTTTGGGCTCCAAGGTGGGTGGGGAATAAGAATGATTACTTAATAAGATGATAACTTAAAATATGGCTTCAAAACACACTTCCAAAAAGCGTTTTTTTTTTTTTTAGACTTTGAAACCGACTGTATTTCAGAGAGTAAATGATTACTCATGCTGAAGAGTGGACAAGGTTTATAATCCTTGAAGCAGCATCACCAGATTTGCCAATCACTAAACTTTCTCCATTTGCTATACACAAGGGTATCACAGGAATAGCGAACAGTGAAAGATGTGAAAAAGTTACGATACAGGCAAATTCTAGTGGAATGCTGTAAAAAGGCAAATGCAGAGAATTTACTACGAGCCACACTTATAGCTGGAGTTCAAATAAAGGCATCACCTCATCCAATATTAAATTACAGCAAAGGAGTGATCCGCACCAAAGAATTGGATTATGTGGATGAAGTAGGGTTGGGCGACGTCCCCTAAATTGGCAGTTGACGATGTTGACCGTAAAACATCGCGATGGACGATGATATCGTCGGTGGGGCGGGGGATTATATAATTTCATATAATTTTCAAAAATATGAAAAATTATAATTTCGTTATTTTTACTAACCCAACTAATGACTCGTCTGCGCTTTATCAGTAGGTTGCACGACACGTGAAGCTTTTTTTTTTTTTTTTTTAGCTTTCACTTAGAGTTCTTCACTTTTTATTTTAATATCTCTTTACATAAATACTATTTTCCACTTAAAAACTATAATTTCGTTATTTTACTCACTGATGAGCAAAAGGTCGAGGCAGAAATGACCATGTACCTGCAGGAAATGGCCATTGATGGGGAAGAGGACCCGCTGACTTGGTGGAAAGCGAACGACAAAAGGTTTCCGTTCATGGCAAGATTAGCACGGAAATATCTGTGCATATGTGCTACCAGTACTCCATCAGAGCGGGTCTTCAGCACAGCGGGTAGTGTAGTTACTCCAATCCGCAGCTTATTAAAACCAGATAAAGTGAATATGTTGGTATTTCTGGCCAGAAACATTGAAATTTAAACATGGTCTATGGTGAAAGATATTAGACTTCTTTACGCATTTTTCGCCATCCGTTGCGGAGCTATTCGATTTTCCATATTTTTTAAACGTTCATTTGTGTAGTTCATATGACCACTTTACAATATTTCAATAACATAATTTATTTTGTAGCCTGTGCTGAAGTTAATTGTGCTGCTAATTATAAGTGAAATGTTAATGCCGAGTTCGGTCTGAGTGTTGTTCCCGTTTTCTTGTTCTTTATTTGTTGTTCTTCTATGTTTTAATAAATGTGTTATTCATATTCACCTTGTTTCTTTCATTTGATTTGACATTATGGATTTATGGCCAAGGAAATCTTTCTTTAAAAGTATTAACCAGACAAAAGTTATTTGACGTTCGCTGGTCTTGGTTTATCTTAAACTGCCGCTTCAGTGTATACAAGAGCTATGTGACAATGAGCAAGATTTTGAGACACTACAACTACTAATAATTAATTAATAAAGGCCATTTTCTTGTAGCCTACAACATAAAATATTTTAATCTAAATGTACAGTGTAAGACATGTAAAAAAAAAAAAAAGATCAATATTTGTGTAGCCTGCCTGACACGGTATTTTCACAGACTAACACGTCACGTCTCTGGCATATACTACAGTATTTAAAATGGCATATATGCATTAGATATATTCTCAATTTAATTTACAGAGCAATCCCTGCAAAGTTTTTAGGTTGACTATAGAAGAGACTAGGATTAGTGAGTCACACTAGCAAGACTCGCAAAAGGGGGCGTGGCATCGTGATGGTGGCTCTACATCGTGACGTTGGTCAGCCATCACGATGGACGATGATATCGTCCATCGGCACAACACTAGGATGAAGATGAAATTACCTGTGAGCTCAAACCCCAAGGAGTAATAAATGTGAAAAGAATAATCAAAAGAGGGGACGAGTTATCAAATCTGGTACATCACTTTTAATAAACCTCTTCCCCCAGAAAGAATTCAAATCAGGTATCCGAGTGTCACAGTGGATTCATTCATGCCTAATCAATTACAATGTTTTAAATGTCAAAAATATGGTCATTGGTCAAATGGTTGCAAAAATAAAAGCCTCTGTTGCAAGTGTGAAGACCACAACATGGAGAGCTGTCAGAAATCACCAAAATGCTGTAATTGTACAGGAGACAATTAGGCTGCATCAAAAGAATGTCCTACATGGATCAAGAAGGAAATCCGAGAATTGGCTGCACAAAGCTACTCTGAGTCAAGGAAAATGGTAGACGCGGTCCCTTTTACACTGAGTAAAACATATGCTTCTGTTGTCAAGAAATGTGAAGAACACTGAATTCACCTGGATGCACAAAGATAAACCTCAATGTAAATGGCAATAAATCTCTCCCAAGGATCAAGAATACATGAACCCAAAGTGAATCCACCTCAATCAATACTCAAGTTTAATCAGAACTCCAATAGAAAATCAAACTACAAATAAAAATACAAGAAATTGAGTTGTTCACAAGCAAAAGATGAATTGGCAAAGACAAAACAAACCAAAGATGTTGAAATTAAAGACTGGGATAATCTGAGTAGAAGTCCATCCCCAAAAGGAAAAATCAGGGAAATACTCCTATTTTTCCTACATGAGCATGGAAAATGTTTTTATCCAATTGAACTGTCGTGGACTTGTTGCAACACCTTGCTACAATTGTCTTCAGGAGACAAAACTACCACCAGATTTTACCTTCTCTTTTAAAAATGTTAAATACTTTTGGTTCTATTAATAGACTGACTTCTGGAGCTACAGCCATTTTAATCAGAAACAATGTGACACCTAGTCGTGTCAATGTGAACCGTAATTTACAGGTAACAGCAGTAAATTTAATAAAGTTACAATATGTTCCATATACATTCCTCCAAATCTTACTGTAACACACAAGGACCTGGATGGCCTAGTAGCCCAACTCCCTTCTCCATATATACTCATGGGAGACTTTAATAGTCACAACACTCTGGGGAAATACTCATTGTGACACCAAGGGGAAGAGGGTAGAAGAATTCCTAGAAAATCACGCCTTGTTTTCTAAATGATGGATCCAGCACTTGCCTACTCCCAGGGCACGGAACATACTCTGCAATTGACCTATCAATTTGCGAACCAAATTATTTTTAGACCTTTCATGGAAAGTATGGCAGGACCTATGTGGTAGTGACCGCTTTCCATTTAATACTAACCCTAAAAGGAAAAGAAGCTCTAAGAATACCAAGATGGCAGTTTAAAAAAGTAAACCGGTATCATTTTCAAACTCTTTGCTATGAAAGGTTTAATGAAGTCTCTGAAGATGATCCAGACGCTATTAAACAGTTCAAAAGCACACTCCTCTACATAGCAAATGAGACCATTCCAAAAACATCAAACACAAAATGCAAACGGATGCCATGGTTTGATGATGAATGCAAGACCACTATAAAAGAACGGAAGAGGAAAGATTATTCTTCAGAAGGCCAGCAAATGAAAATCTTGTTAAGGTTAAAATAAGTAGGGCACAAGCTCGAAGAATAATAAATGAAGCTAAAAGGAAAATTTGGAGACAATTTGTATCTGGTCTGATATAAAGTACCTCAACAAGAAAGGTCTGGAATCTGATTCAAAGGATGAAGGGCAGGGATGATTGAACTCAAATTCCGCACATCAAATATCAAGACACTATTCTAACTCCAAAACAAGAAATTGCAAATACCTTAGCAAATTTTTTTTGAATAGAACTCCTCATTTGAGAATTGCCTTAATGCCTTCCAAGTTTTTTGAGCACAGGATGAGAAGGTATACATTTTTCATCTAATAAGGAACCCTATAATCAATTGTTCACAATGGAACAAATTGACGCGCGCTATAAACCGAGCACATGATACGGCAGTGGGACCAGATGATATACACTAACAATTTTTTTTATTTGCCTCGCATTATCCTGTCTCTAATTTTAAAACATTTTAACTCCATTTGGATATCAGGGAGCATAATCATTCCCATCCCAAAAAAAGGAAAAGAACATAATGACCCCAACAATTACTGCCCAAAAGCCCTGACAAGTTGCTTATGCAAAACCATGGAGAGAATGGTTAATTAATGTCTAGTATGGATCCTGGAATCGCAACATCTCATAGGTAAGGATCAGTGTGGCTTCAGAAAAGGGAGAAGTACTGTGATCACCTCATCAGCCTTGAATGCTACGTACAAGATGCTTTCATCTGAAAAGAACATGCAGTGGCTTATGACACCACTTGGAAGTTCAGTTTTTGAATGGATTTATATCAACTTGGTTTTAGAGGACACTTACCCATTTTTATTGCTAATTTTCTATCAAACGAGTAGGTAATACCCTATCTGACCCTCATAAACTAGTTATGAGTACCACAAGGAACCATTTTACAGTTACAATTTTGGTTTCAAAATCAACAGCATTGCAAAAGCTGTCGGGGATCCATTGCAGTCTTTATGACATTGGTATTTGCTACAGAAGCAAATCCATGAATATCATTGAACAAAAAATTCAGCTGACAATTAACAATTCAGTCCTGGTCAGTATCAAAAGTTTTCAAAAGACTGAATCTCTCCATCTTGACCCAGAGATATTCATGGATGGTGAACCCATCAGAACCAAATTCCTTGGAGTAACTCTTGACAGTAAATTGAATATTAAAAGATAAATGTCTTAAAGCCTTGAACATTTTAAAGGTTTTATGTAAAACAAAATGGGGTGCAGAAAGTTAAGTACTTTTAAATCTCTACAGGGTACTAATTCGATCACGCCTGGATTATGGAAGTATAGTGTATGGATTATCCAGGAAATCATATATCTGACTCTTGGACACAGTACATCAAGGCATAGGTCTGGCTTTAGGGGCTTTTATTACATCACCAATTCAAAGTTTGCATGTTTGCAAATGAACTTTCTCTGGAGAACCGATGCCTCAAACTAGCCCTACAGTATACAACAAAGAAAACCCAACCTACCATCCTGTTTTCTCAGCCCCTTCAAGCCTATATGAACAAAAGCCAAGACATATCTGACCTTATGGACTACGGATCAAACCACATTTACAAAATTTCAAAGTAGATCTGAGCATACTGGAACAGACAAACTTTAGTAAAATTCCCCCTGGAACTTTAAAAAGCTAAAAATAATCATAAAAAAACTCAAAATCTGAAACCCACCCAAATGTCTTTCAACAACAACAACTTTTCATTAGAGAAATATTTCCATCACATATCCCAATATATACAGATGGATCAAAATCTGAGGATCATGTGTCATCTGCATTTGTGATCAACCATCAAAAAAAGGAATTTCCATCCCCGATCACAGCTCAATTTTTACAGCAGAGGCAAACACTATCGTCTTACCACTGGACTTCATAAAGACTATGCAACAGAGAAACTTTCTGATAATTTAAAATTCAAAATCTTATCTTCAAGCAATGTCATCTTTAATAAATGATCACCCAATGCTTGTAAATATTTGACGCAAACTACTGGATTTAGAGGCCCAAAATTTCAATATATGCTTCTGCTGGGTACCTGGACCCTGTGGAATCCCAGGAAATGAAGCAAAAAGAGGCTTTATCAGCAGATTTCCAAAAGTGGCCAATACCTCCCACTGACCTAAAACCCATAATAAATTAATATATTAAAAAACAAATGGCAAACTGAGTGGGATCAATTCATCATGAACAAACTCCATGAAATCAGCCCTATTGTTGGCGAAAGAAGTTCCTCTCTGTTTTCAAATTGCTGGGACTAGATTGTTTACACCTGCTGTCGAATTGGGTCACTCCAGGTTGACAAGTTTTTAATATTAGGAGAAGATTCACCAACATGTACCTTCTGCCAGAATCCATTATCCCTTAAACATGTTTTATTAGACTGTACTGCCCTTAACCCATGCCTTTTTTATTCAGTCAGCACTCTGGAAGAAATGTTTAAAAAAAAAAAAACGAACGCAATTTCAGTTTAGAAAATTTATTTTAAAAACCTCTTATAGAATTGCTTACACATTTCTCGAAATGGAAATAGCCATAGAATCTGGCATTGTGTTTTAAAACGAACAAAAACAATAGTGACAATAGTATTGTAATGGAAACAGACTCGAGACATATCTTACTCCCTTTCTCTCTCCATCTCAAGCCCTTCTCTTTCCTGTGTGCCGTCCCAAGCCACAAGAACGCCAGGGCTGTCATGATCACCCTAACCAGCTAATGGGGCTATTACTGTGGGACGATGAAGGCCCGCTTGAGCACTGCCCGTGTGCTGCAGGTCTGCAATGCCAACCTCTCGGGTGAGCGAGAAATTTATCACAATCTCATACATTCCTTGCATGTATCTTTGATCTGTTTTGGTCCAACCCAAAATAATTAGCCTGTTATGATTTGTACATTTTGTATATTAAAATAAATGTGTATTAACAATATTTCCAGAAAGGAAATGAAGAGACATTTATAAAAAATAGGTATTAATTGCTCTTTATGTTGCAGGAAAGAATCATTGTGTGTATGAGAGAGAAAAACACATCTGGTTAAGGGATCATGGACCAATATCCAGGCCCTCATGGAATTTGCACATGCAGATCTTCTCCAGAATGAAACTATCCATCATTCACAAAGTTAGCTCTGCACTTTGCATATTTTATATATATGTATTTACTTACTTGCCTGTTTTGACGCTTTCAGCTAATATGAGAATTACTCCTGTAGTAACTTACTAAAATAAACTGGACTATAGAAGTAAATCAGTTTTGTAGATTTCGCCACAAAATCTGTCCAGGCCTAAACATTTGTCGTATTTTAATTTGTAATGCATTCACAGAAATCTCTGCACTCTATTATAGGGTTACAACGGTATGAGATTTTCATGATATGATAACAGAAAATATTACGGTATCACGTATACGGTATTCCACAATTACTATTATCAGTGAAAACAGAAGGGTTATTTTATAATTTTTTTTTTGAGCAAACACTTTATTATAATTGAAACTTGAAACAATTTATTTTATTGAAATATGTGTAAGAAAAAAAAGTCTCCCTTTTGAAAAAATAAGGCTAATAGAATTATAATAATAAATCAAATTATAAACATGATAAAAAAAAATAGCATGTAACTATAACATGTTATATAACTAAAGCATGTTAGTTTGTTAAATTGACTACTAAATGGAAAAAGAACATCAGCTGTGTGAGCTTTTGAAGTATTGTCCTATGATTATTAACAGTTAATATATACTGCTCCTGTCTGTACCTTTTAACTCTGTGCTTCTCAACTGGTTGAGCTTCAGGACAGACTTTACATTGGACATCAAGTGTCGACCTGCCATAGATTAAACATAACCTGTATTTAATGTATCTTGGGTTGCATAGTTTTGTTCATGGTTTTCCAGTACAAGGACATGCATCAAGTGACATTATTTTTGTTGTTGATGTCAACGTTTGACTTTCATCACACAACTGAATAACACCGGCTGCATGACTATGATAAATGAATACCGCAAGAGGTAGATTAACATACAGGCGCGAAGGGACTTCAACATTTCTAAATTGCACAAATAATAAATGCATATATTCGTCTCTGGCTTGCTTTTGCTCGCATGTCAATGATGCAGAGATCTACTTTTATCACTGAGAAGGTTTACCTGCAAAATTAGTAGCACCAAACATCACAAGCAGCCTCAAGAATGCACAGAGTAGCCGTATAACACTTTTACTTGAGCAGAATATTGCACTGCAGATCGCAAAATTTGTTCAAAGGGGAAAGCCAGATATAAATGGCGCGCTCAAGTGCATGGTTGCCAGATTGCACAAAATAAGTATTACATTAGGCGGAATATCTCCTATTTGCTTAAGTATAAATCTCAAACTGGGGGGTGTTTCATCTCTTATCTGGCAACCATGAGCATGGTAAATGCTTGTGGAGACGCGTTATGTCCCAATGCAAGTTAACTGAAATATCCAATGAAAAATAAAAACGCTTTTACGATAAATGAGGCGGTAAATTTCCCATGTCTGCATCAGCTGTTTGCGAGATTAATATAAAATCTGCCTCGGCAGTCTTAAAACGTCTATCACTCTGGCGGCCGCCAAAATATCTTCAATGGGAGAACCATGGCATTGCTCTTTCCCTGCTGTCCGCGACCCAGTCCGAATAAACCAGTTCAGAAACACTGCTTTAACTCCCACACACACTCATGTCAGACCCCCTCGCCTCACTTCTCTGATATTTTCTCCGCTGTGTGTGTGTGACGCAAGTTGACGAGTCTGAGAGGCAGACGAGGAGGAAAGGAGATGCGCACGCGCATGTGAGATTCTCCGTCCGGTTGCATTTTTTCCTCAATACCGTAGATAAGCAAATGTACATGGTATGATAACCGTCAATTTTCAAACCGTGGTATACCGTTGCAACCCTACTCTACTAGAATAAAAGTGCCTTCTTATTGTCTCCTAATTTAATGGGATGTGCTCTTTATTTATGTAACTTTTTATTTTAATGTCATTGTAATATTTTGTTAGAATATGACAATGTTGACCAAGCTTGACATGGTTTCAATTCAAGATTAGTATCCGCTGGGTACTAGGACCATTTCAACATGTACATGTACTGTAATAAAGTTTACGTATGAACAGCAGGTGGCAGTGTTTGATTGCATTAGATACAAAGTTAAAGGGACAGTTCACCAAAAAATGTAAATTGTCATTTACCCAATCTCATGTTGTTCCAAACCTGTATGACTTTCATCAATGGAACAAAAGGAGATCCTCAGTCACCATTTACTTTCATTGCATCTTTTTTACCATGCAATCAAAACTGGTTGTCAGTCCCTTACATTCTCCCAAACATCTCCTTTTGTGTTTCACAGAAGTAATTGGGGTTTGGAACAGTTTGAGTAAACTAACACTTAAGGTTGGTCAAGTGTAGCTGAAAAAAAAAAAACTGAAGAATAATTCATTCAAACTTAGCGGCATGTTTTCACACAAATGTTGTGTTTTGATGGGGAAACTGTTAATTTTCAGTTAAAAACTAGACCGACATTATATTCCATATTTTGATCCAGGATATGAAGTATTAAAATATATGCATACAAACTATTTGCTTAGATCTTAAATTGAAATGACCCAAACCAAAAAAAAAGTTTATATTATTGCTTTTGGTTTACAAACAAAAAACATCCATTTTGATTTTATTATTTTATTTTTTGAACAACCCACTGACATTTTTTGGCATTTACAATTTTCCCACAAACCACAGTCTGACATGACAATGTGGGGAATACAGTACACTTTTTTTTCTTAAATGATACCCAACAGAAAAAACAAATGTATAAAGGCACAACAGGAAGTAGGGCAACAAACTACATTTGCTCCAAGTCTTGACTTTCTCACATTTCTATAGTGATCAAGGAGGAAAAAATGTTATTGGAAATGAGACACTGAAAATGTTTACATGTGATGCCTAATTTTTCCCATCAAATATGAATACAAAAAAAAAGCAATAAATTTGACTTATCTTCCTTTTAATTTGACCCTATTATATAGTTCATGTTAGGAGACTATGAACAGTGAATACATAGACTTCTTTAATAATGTCCTTCACTCAAATTCCCACAAAAATATGGATCCTGTCTCAAGCAGTAAAATCAAGGATCCCTTTCAAAAATTCTTTAAACCGTTAATAGAAAATGTAGAATAATTCATTTATTATCCACCCAGTTAGTTACAATATCCATCAGCTAGCGGTTTCCAGTATGATATTAAGCTATACAAAGAGTAAGGCATGACAAACATTTAACAAGTATAATGAGAACTGTAAAAATAACACACATTTATTGTGATTAGACTCTTGTGAACATTGAAGTATACAGTGTATTTTACGTCAACCACTTCCTATCTCAAACATGGAAAATACTTAGTTGCAGACAACATTCAATTACAGTGCTCTGAATAGTTATCGGGGAGGGTAGAGAAACACCCTCTTCTGATATGGACTCTTAGACTCCGCTGAAGAACAAATGGATTTGACAAATTAAACGAAGTCTATGCACAGCTTCGTATTTTCTCAGCTTACGCAATAAAAAAATATGACATGAAGCGAAAAAGTTAAATGTACAAAAGTCTATCTGAACAATAATGTTATGGCAAGAGAATCATTGTGCCTCATTCATGAAAAACGAGTTTACATCTTCAATCGCTTTCAATGTGACAAAATGCTTTTGTGAACGATTTTCCGTTAGTAAACCCATTCATTTGGTACTTTGTAAAAAAAAAAAAAAAACGAACACAAATTTCTGTGTAAATCATTCGTAAAACCATTCTTATGTACATTGCTACATTCAATTTAATGGGACAATTGGAGTATAAATTGATCTGTAAACCGTTTACACAAATCTGTTCTGCTCCCTTAAAAAGAGCAAAAAAAAAAAAAAAACAACGTTCATAAAACTATTCTACAAATTCTTAAGAATTACATCTCTCACAAATTTCTGTATAAATTGATCATTAAGTTCAATTAAATGTGACAATATTCATATGAATGGCTTAAGGGATGATTAACCTTTCATAAACACGTTTAATTTCTATGAATTACCATTCCAACATGTGTAAATTGTTCGTAAAACCATTCTTGCATTAACATGTCACGTTCAAATCAGGGATGCAAACTCTTGAGGTGAAAAAGGTGACAAAAGTCATAGCAGGAATATATTTTCAGTACCCATTTCAATTTATTTATTATTATTTGTAAAAGGCAGTAAGTTAAGCAGATGAGAAAACTGAGGCTTGCATTTGCTAATGTTTCTGAGGGAAACCCACAAGCCTGCTTTATTAGTCAGAGATCTATGATTCACTAAACAAAGAGCTTGATTGTTTTTACAAAACACAATGACCCCAACAAAGAGATCAAGCAGTAGAAATGACACAACTGATCGAAGATTACGCTGTTACACTGTTGAGTAAAAAAAAAAGAAGTGTATACACAAACATAAGGCTTGGAAATAAAGGCTTAAGCTGCTGGTGCAACGATGACTGCTTTCGTCTCATCTCATAGAGGGTGGGAGGTTATTGGAAAGAAATAAGGCGAAATGTAAAAAGAATGGATTCAACAAAGACACTGGGAACATGATAAACAAGGTTATTCATGAATTTTAGGCACAGAGCTGAGACCAAATGATCTCAATTTATTTTAATTTTTTTCTTGTGCTTCACTGATTATAGTTGGAAACGGGTCATTGCCGTCAACAAGCAATGCCTGGAACAAGTATGAGCAAGTGTGTAAACCATAATCAAGAGTTGCCCCCAACCTGCTCGTGATCAGGAGGTGCAACAGGTATAGTAAGTGCTCAGACACTCTCTGCAAGAACACTCTTGCTTTTATTGTGCTGAAAGAGTTTCTTAGGGCTTGAACCCTGAAAATTCATGCTTTCTACATAGCAAGAGTGCACTTGCACTATTAAGTCAAGGGCACACTTGCACAGGAGGGGAGGATAGCAGATACTACACCTGTATACATGACCCTGCAGGGACCTTAGTCCAAAGTGTCGCAAAGCAGAAGTGTGTGCATAGCCTTTGGGAGAGGGGATATGAGGGAAGGAGTGTAGGGGATCAGTATTTCATGGTGCTAGAGGCTCTGAAATAGGACAGGAACTTAAAGCACAAGCTGACAACAAAGTACCAGATGTTTCTGGCCATTTGCGAACGGGCAATGAAGATGCGCCAGATAAAAACGACCAAGATGGTGTTGAATGTATAGCGAATGTTACGCAGCCTACAGGAAAAAAACAAATAAACAAGAAAAAACAAAATTGGCATGAGAAATGTAAATCCATACAGTTAAAATAATAATACAAAAACACTCCAAGCCTTTTGGTTGGTCCGAGTCAATTGCTTGGAGTTAAGAACACCATTTTTTTTTTTTTTTTTTAACAATATTATTACTTAGATACACAAAGCAATATGTTTGTGTCATAAACGCAAGTACCACTTTAAGTTCTAGCAGAAGTGGGTAAAAGGTTTCAAAATAGAGTGTTATTCAAGTGTGAAAATTCCCTGAAGGGGTGTTCACGTCGACAGCGATTTGTAGCGACAAAGCTTCATTCATTTTCAATGCGAGTTGACGATTTGAGGCAGCATTAATTACATTTATGAGACACATTTGAGCAGTAGTCAACTTTATGCAAACGTGCAGCAATTCAATGTGGAAACTACCGATGGGAGTCAAGACAGTGAACATGATACACATTCTGAGAGAATGCCACATTTGAGAATGAAGTCCTACTAGAAACATCAGTATAATGACTTGGTGCCCTCGTGTAATTATTTTGCCATCAGTGTGAACATCCCTTTAATAGTTAAAGGGATAGTTCACCCAAAAATTAAAACTATCATCATTTACTCTCACTCATGCCATCCCAGATGTGTATGACTTCATTCTGCTGAATATAAACAAAGATTTTTAGAAGAATATTTGTACTCCGTAGGCCCACACAATGCAAGTGAATGGTGGCCAGAAATCTGAAGGTCCAAAAAGCATATAAAAGCAGCATGAAAGTAATCAATGCAAAACCAGTGAGTAAATCCATACCTTCTGAAGAAATATGATACGTGTGGGTGAGAAACAGATCAATATTTAAGGACTTCTTTACTATAAATATCCACTCACTTTTACTTCTTTTTTTTTTTTGGCAATTCACATTCTTTGTGCTTATCACCACCTACATGGCAGGAAAAAGGAACTTAAATACGGATCTATTTCTCACCCACACCTATCATATCGCTTCAGAAGTCATGGATTTAACCCTGGAGTCGTATGGATCACTTTAAAAGTTTTTATGCTTTTTGGACAATTAATTTAGTTATATTATCAACTGGTTTAACATACTAACAGTAATTTAATTAACTGTTAGTTTGTTAAACCAGTTGATAATATAACAGTTCCGCATGCACTGGTGTGTATGTAGTTAAAAATTGCAAATGGAGAAAACTGTGTCATTCAAGTCTCCTGTCTGGGAACATTTTCGATTTGCACACAATTACAATAGCGACGGTCAAAAAAACATTGACGAGAAAAGCACTGTTTGCTGACATTGCTAGACCCAAGTGCCATATACTAATATAATACATTGATACATGATTAACCACTTATGCGGAGATCACCTTAGTATTAATAGTGTGTGGCGTGCAGAAAAGCGCAGGTTAGCCCGAAACAGAACACACTCCCTTTTGTTTTAAGCAGGCAATAATTTAGACAAAAAAAATAACTAAAGTGGGTGTTCATCGCCAATGATGTTATCCTACTCCGGTTTTACAAATGCCATTGCTAAACCATGGTTACTGTAGTAAAACCATGGATTTCTCATAAGTAATCTTACTTTGCATTTGGCAGTATTTTTTCCGAACCATGACCCTAAAACCGTTATACAAATCGAATCGTGAACATTTTGAACCGTAACACCTCTAGTTAATAGTTACACTAATAGTTATCCTCATGGTAACCATGAAGATTTCAATACTCACTTGTTTAAGTGTTTGCGTGCTGCAGGAAGTCCTGACAGCTCTTCATTAAGAACATACTTCTTAGTGCCCATGCAGTAATTCTCCATGTATTCTGCCCAATGTAACTGCCTGACATCAAAGTTAAATACCTGGGAAGAAAGATGACATTCCACAGAGCCACTTTAAGAACAGTCTGTGCAGAACAACATTGAAACTTAAATAGATTTAAATAGGATAGTTCACACAAAAAAGAAAAATGTGTCAACATTTACTCAACCTAATGTTCTTCCAAACCGGTAGGACTTTCTTCCACAGAACACAACTGTAGATATTAGGCAAAGTGACTGCCTCAGTCATCGTTCACTTTCATTGCATCTTTTTTCCATGTAATGAACATTATGTTGACCGAGGCGGTCACTCTGCCATATCTACAATTGTGTTCCATGGAAGAACGAACGGGTGAACTATTCCTTTAAAGCGTTGTGAAAATTCAGGGCTGTAACCCACTTTGTTTTCTATGTGAAGGATTAATTAACAATACACAATTTTAGATTTTCATTTAGAGTATCATACAAAAATTGACACATTTCAACCGATATAACTCAGATGGGATTCATTTAACTACTCATAGCATGTCAATGGCAGAAGGAGAGTGTATTTATACATATAGAAAAAACCCACTTTCTTGTCCTCAGCTCCCATCTGGTTCATGAGCATGGTGACGTTGTCAGTGTTCCACACCCACGAGTGGCTCGTGAAGTACTCCAACACCATCATTGCCTTGTGCAACCGAGTGATTGTCTTCATCATCCTGCATCGCCACAAATACAATGCATAGAGCCAGCAGGAGAAAGGAGAGACACATGAGGGTTAGCTGCAGTTTGTGCAGTTTATTTTTCTTGTTTAATCACTAAAAAGACATTCAGTTTAGCCACAGCTCAATAATGACTTTGATTTGAATGTTTAGCAAGTGTAACAAAGTGTCTACTAGTACATGCAGTGGGGTTAAAAAGTTAAGACTAGTGAAAATGCTTTATTTAATATTTTTCTAATTCAACACAAAATTTCTCTATAAAAATATTAGCATAACATTGAGTGAGAAGGTTAATTATAGAGATTTTTTTTTTTTCTGTATTTTGCTTTAAATGACAGCATGCACTCAAGCTACAATGGAAGCACAAAAATCTGTACATTTGCTTATTTAATAAGTGACCTAATAAAAGAACAGAATTTGGTCAATTTTCTTTTTCTTCAAATTCTAAAGCATTTTTTAAATTACAGGTTTTAACTAGATTTTGAATCCCATATTGTCAATGTATTCTTTTGAACTTTAGAGCCCACTTATGTACATCTTAATGTATACTAAAATACAGGTTAGCATAACAGTAACACCAGGTATAGTAATAACAGGTTAGTAATACCCCTAGTTAGTAAACTGCAATAAATTCACATTATGCTAATTTGCTCAAAGCATTCATTTAACCTTTAGTTTATTGGATTCAGGTTAGATCCCGCTCCGGCACTGCTGACCTCACCCAAAAACATACCTTTGGCAAACACAACTGAGGATTCCATAATGATTTCGGTTGACCAACAAAACAAACGGTTAAAAGACCTTGACTGATCTTGGCGGGCACCTGGTTAAATTTTGTTTTGCTTGAGATATTTGCTGTTTGTATAATTTGTACTGCACATCCATTTAAAGTACCAGATGCATGCCAAATTTCATGCTTTATGTAACATCTACAAAGTACAACTGAAATTCAATTAAAATTTCCCAGTTTCCCACCAAGATGTCTAAAGAGTTGCACAGGGGGATGACAATAAAACATGCATGGCATCAGAACAATGAATAAAAAAAAAAACACTGTCATGGTGTTAAAAAAACATTCAAAACTTCAACAGCATCCGTACTCGCATTTCCAGATATCAAACACATCTACTCCCTGTAATTATATGTAGGTTTGCAATAATGGATGTTTGTCAAACTGAAAAAATATTGCACAAGTATTAAGAGCCTTCTCATTTGTTCATGTAAAATCTGAATTCAGCATTCTTGAAATGTTATTATGATTGCTTAAACCAATTGCTTGTGCAGAGTGTTTGATATCTGGTCCCATTATTTAAAGGAATAGTTCACTCAAAAAACACATGAAAAGTGTGTGTAATTTACTCACCATCATATGGTTTCAATCTTGTATGACTTCTTATGTGAAACAGAAAGGGAAAAGTTAGTCAGAATGTTAGCCTCACTCTAAACCTATGGAAAAAAAGATGCAATAAATGTGAATGGTGACTGAGGATAACATTCTGCCAAATATCTCCTTTTGTGTTCCACATAAAAAAGAAAGTGTTTTTTTTTTTTTTTGTTTGGAACAAGATGATGGTGAGAAAATGCATACAGAATTCAATTTTTTGCGGTGAACTATCCCTTTAAGAAAGCAAGTGCTTTTCTCTTATCAGCTTGCCATTTTCGGCACTTAGAGGAATTTATAGTAAACAGTCAGTTATCTGATCTGAGCTTAGCACTCCCACTTGCTTTGTTAATAGAGGCTGTTGTGTTGATAAAAACATCATTCCCAACTTCCACTATTTTTTTCACAAGAGCAGACCAAAAGACCTCTCTTGAAGACTTGATGGGATGGCACAGAAAAAACAAGAGCTGAAGGGGGATGGATCCATCTCCTTGACATCACAGTACAGGACTGCATTAAGCACCCAAATGCAGTCAGATGTATTCAGAAAAAGCAAAACACAAAAAAAAAAAACGTGCTTGCAGTACTCCCCATGCACCTCATGACATGGTAGTCTGTCAGCAGCGTGTCCAATGCCATGAAGTCAAGCAGATGGCCAGACTGGAATCCTTTCCAGCTGGCCGACCGGCCATGCCACACCACACCACGCCCAACACCAAATGGCGGAGGTGAGGGAGAGGGGAAAGGGTGGAGGAGCGGGTACTGAAGGCCTTACCGGGGCTTCTGACCCGTCAACATGAGAAACCCGTCATACAGCAGGGCAGGTAGGGTGTGACTCACTGTGGTCCAGTACTGATTGGTAAAAGGGTTGGATCGCAGATTAACATTGGGGCGTCTGAAAGCCTGTTCTAAGGGATTGGTCTTGAACGTCATGTTTATGCAGTACTCTGCGGAGAGGAATACAGGCATACAACATACAAGAGGATTTTAACACAGAGCTACAGGACACACACATACACGGCTAAGCAAACACGTGAATGGGAAGCTTGCAGAACCCAGTCTCTGAGTGGGTTGTGCATCCTTCCCCAAGACACTGAGCGAAACGTGATGGCACATGGGGGGCGTGGAGGAGAAAGAGGGGTAAAAGGATGTGGACGAACGGGCTGAGCGGTCGGATTTACCTGGGTTCTTTCCCTGTCATCCTGAGGAAGAGATCATATAGGAATGCTGGTGCCTTGTGGCTTACAGCAATCCAATACTGATTGATAAGGTGATTGGATGTGAGATTAACATTGGGCCGCCTGAAGGCCTGCTCGAGTGGGTTCCTCTTGAAAGTGGATATAACATGGTATTCTATGAGACAAAATGGGGTTCAACAGAGTAAACTGCACAGCTGCGCATGACTTGGTTAAGGGGCAAAAAGCAGCATTCTAATCTAGAAGGCACTTTCTACAATTTATAAACATTGGGATCATTTGGAAGCACCTTGTCAAGAATACTCCTTTTCCACCAACAGGGTGGCTGTGCTGGTGCCTGTACACAATCTGAGCCCCTTTTTGCATGGACCCTTAAAATAATAACATCTCGAAAGCCAACAAAACTAGATGGTACATAAATGCACAGGCACCAAGTGGTAGCATTGGGTTCATTTAGAAAGCATCAATGTACTCATATACTATTGCAAGACTCAATAAGTATGGCTTGCATGGGTGTTTCGGGCCACTTGACGAAACTGTGTCTTGCCCTATTGGGCCAGCGTGATCTTACATTCATTAGCCCCTTTCACACATGCAACCAGGTAAATAAAAGGAAAATCATTGGCTTGCCTTTACTGTTAAATGTCAATTTTTTTAGGGTAATAGGAGTTAAAGAATCACAATTTATGATTCCAGCATTGTCAGATTTTATTGCTGATTTGAAATATGTTCTTTGATTGTAATCTTGACCAACTGTTTGTTAGATTTTGGTCTTTCTCCATTCAAGTAGATAGGAACTCTACTGGCATGACTGGTAATGGCCTCCTGAGAGCGTTTCTAGAGGTGGCCGACAGGGGACTGACTTGCTAGAAAGACTTGTTAGAGCGCAGAGTAATAACATCATCTCCATCTGAACTTTCTAACATTAGCATGTCTTGATCTTGTCTGAACTGAAACCAGTAATCTTATGGCTCTGGTCACACATGCCATCAATATGGAATTGTATAGGTAATGATATAACTTCAACATAAAGGGAAATTGCCAGAGCAACATTTTACACTGTTATCATAAGGGTCATGTTCTCACATGACCTCCAACCTGAAAATTGCAGTACATTTTCTGGAAAAGGCTGTATGTGTGAATGAAGCTATTGTAAAAGCGTTACGCCTTGCATAGTTGCACATTTGGTTTTCTGTGATCATCAAGGTAATGTTATTTACCTGGCTAATATACAGTAGATGACTAGTCGTAAAAGCATCGGTAAGAATGTGTAGGAAATTATAAACCAATCAGTACATTTTTGTAGAAAATGTTTCCAACAACAGTGTGATTATTAATATATCTGTTATATATTAATTATACATCATAGCTGTATAATTTCAAACTATTATTGCAAATTAAATGTTTTTTTACTGTAATATCGGGCCAGTAGAAAAAAATCCTTACGGTTGAGCCCTGTATTGTCATGACTATTGTCAAATTCATCTCAGTAATTCACAATACAAGGAATGCTACATATACAACAGAAAGCTAAATATAACTATATCAATATCAAACCAAACTAATTTGTATTTTAACTAATAATTTATTCATCTGGATTAAATTTTTTCAATATTTAGAGCCTACAAACTAGATAAAATACTATATTTCCAGCACAAAGACAGTATTAAATTGCTTCTGTGTAGCTTTTTGCATACAGACAGATTACGATCTACAATCAGATTTTAAGGTCATACCATTACTAGTAATGGAGGAAGACAATGATACCATCACAACACAGCTGCTGCTAAACCTATCATACCTCCTTTGCTTATCATTACAAGTTTTTTCTTAATTTCAGTGGAAACCTGACAGCTAGATGTTGTGATTGGCTCTGCCGCATTTGACTGCAAAAAGCAGATAACCCTCTTTAAAAATGTGTTCTAACAGTTTGAATACTCAAATCTTATTTGCAAGTGTTTTCACAACTAACAGGGCAAAACAATGAGCCAGATAACGCCCATACTGTGCAAGCATGCTCAAAATGTTAAATGAATAAGTGTGGGAATCTTTTGATCTCTGATGTTAATAGTTTTTCAATTTGCAGTCAAGGGAAAAAAATGAAAAGAAAAAATAAAGCACTAAAGGACACAATGGACATCTGGCAAATGCAGTGATTTATGTTTGAAAAGGTGACTCGTACCGACTTCACCCCAGTGAAATGGGTTGATCCCACCCGTTGTGCAGTTGTACACCAAAATACTTCTCGGCCTGCAACAAAGAAACAGTGTTGGAAATGTAGTGGCATCCCTTTTATGACTTATTTTCCAGTAGTCCATGTGTGAAGGATTTAGTGTGCCTGCTGGTGTTTGTGTAGTTGTCTGACCTTGTATGCTTCTGTGATCCAGAATACCAGGCAGCTGCTAAAGTTGTGTTTATGACTACATCCACTGGCACAAGGTCAGCGACGGCATTATTTGAAGCCCTCATTGTTCGCAGAATCCCTTTCCCTGCCTGTTAAAAAAGGCTGCATTTTTCTAGTCTCTTAACACCATCAAGTACCAATAAGCAATCATTAAAAATGTATGCATTTAGATCTGCTTTAAAAAGCAAAGTAGGTACTCACAGCGATGAATATTCCACTGGGCCCATTGAAATTATCAATCCAGCCCTTTAACAAAGTGCAAAGAAACAGAAAAATAAAGACCGGTGTTGAAAACTCAGACCAAAACCTACTGTGTATAGGTTGTATAATCGAAAATGTACCCAATATGCATTTATGCCATGTTTTTTTTTTTTTGTATCACACCATTAACTTAGAAACATGGTAATGTCAATTGCTGTTGTTCCATCCCAGGACAGTTGTTTGCATTAATTGTTTAATTGTGGTCTTTGTAGTGCTGGGGTTGGAGATGGGAAACCTCTTGACCTGTCTGCTAATAAACTTTTTGTTACTTCTCTCAAACCCTATACTGGGGAAGACGTAACACTATTAAAATCAATTGAAAGTCGAGTTTCCTATGCAGAGTGTTATTTGTGTAGCATGCTATTTGAGTTGCTGCCTACAAATATTATGAGGTTCCACAATGGTTAGGGTGCTGCCTTTGAAGTCAGCTGCCTATGAAGGCAGTAAGCAACAAGGCAGCTCACTAGGTTTTGTAACCGAGTAAGCATCTTTTAACAAGTTGTGAGGATAGAAATTAGCATACTTACAGGGAATGGTTCTTTCCAGCTGGCTCCTACTATAGAGGGCCTGACGATGGCAACATTGATATTTCCACACTCCTGCTGGATTAACTGTTCTGCCAAAGCTTTAGTGTACGTGTATGTGTTAGGCCGCTCACCTAACAGCTTTGGTGTCATTAAAGAAACAAGCTTGTCGTCCATCCACCTGTCAGTGTTGTACAAAACCAGTAGGTGAGGGACAGTTAAAAAAAAAAAAAGGGGTTTCATCCAATTAATGCTGCTTGAAATAGCAATTGTTCTACCCATATTAATTCTGTATGATTTCCTATGAATGGTTTTTTAATGAATCTGTATGTTTATGTGAAGAGCAGTACAAGATAATTTCTTTGCATACAGGTAAGACTTAAAGGCACAGTTTTAGAAAAAATTAATTCAATTAAAATAAGTGTCAAGGGTGGAATAAATGGTCAATTATGACTTTTCACACAAAAAAAACTTTGACTAAGTGTGATCTCAGGGAAAAAATATAAAACGAGAAAAAAAAAAAAATTACATTCTGTAAAATTTACAGCAAAGACAAATAATGTGTGAAAGGTATGTGGTAAGGTATGTGTGAATGTAAATGTCCCTGGCATACACATTTAGTCTATTAGTGTAAAGGGGAAATGGTACAGCACAATGTTTGCTTGGCAAGGACAAAAAAGGTGTTATGCAAAGACAAGACTTACTCAAGTGTGTCTATGAGCTTTCTGTAATCAACAGGTGTTGGATAGACAACCTCTTCGATGAGCTCCCTGTCACAATGGGCGTAAGCTGTGGAAACGTGAAGAAATACCTCCAGATGCTTCATTTTGTGGGCCAAGCTTATCATCTTCTGCGTGGCCAGCACATTCAACTGCATAGCATCTCTGCAGCAGACATGGGACAGAAAGACCACTGAACTGCAAGTACTTACTAAACGTAGGTGGATCGGATTATTTAGAAATAAATGACTTAGTAGACCACAGTATGACATCAAATAATTATTCAATCAAGGAGCTGTAAAAGAACCAAGCAACTTCCTGTGATGTAGCCACTTAATAATCCAGAGGCATCTAAACCTTTAGATGTAGATAAATATTTGTGCAGTGCAACCTTGTAGGAGGAGATTATGTCTTACTTCAGAGGCTCATTGAAGCGTATAGTGGCAGCGCAGTGAAACACTATGTTAATGCAGCCTGTAAGAGTCTCCTGGTCTTCTGTGCTCAGATCCAGATCTGGCTGAGTCAGTTCACTGTTAACTGCCACAATCTTTTCTGCAAAGTCAGGCTGCTCCTCTCGCAGTCTGTCAAAAAGCTGAAGCACAAATTTAAAGGGACGTCACCACAGGCCCAAGATAAATTTTCACAATAATCAAATACAAGTGTCTAGCCCAGCATTATAGCTGAGGCTTTATTTCAGCTTGTGACAGATATGAATTCATATCATGCACAGGGTTGTGTAACAATGCTATCGACATTAACCAGAAATGGCCGGATGTGTTTATAACCACACAGTGTAAAGAGCAATTAGAGAAGACTTATTGGTGCAATTTCCAGCACTCGAAAGTACCCTGATAGTCAGCCTGCAAATCTGGTCTAACATGCTACAATGTTGTATAGATGTGATTTGAATAGTGCATCTGTGGTTTAATTTATTAATCCAATTATAGCACAATTAGGCGCAAGAGGCCTAGGTTACATCAGAGTGGCAGTAAACTAAAACACATTCTGTAGTTTAGGCACAAATTGCAGCTTCATTAAAGGTGTTCCATTCTGGAACTTTTATTAGATTAGCCATTGAAATAGCCAGGCTAGTAATGAATGTTCCTTTAAGTGCAATTTTGCACAGATGTGGACCGAACACTAAAACAAACTGAGTGTTTCCTGCAGCCCAATTGAGCGGCAGCTACTGAATCTACAGTGTGAAAACACAGCACTACCTGTGTATTTTGATTCCCGAACAAATTACTCTTATCAGCCGGTTCTTTTGAATCTACAGCGCAGAACATACGGCGCTTCTGGTATAGTATGATTCCCGAACAAAAGACTCTAATCAGCCGTTTCTATACAGTGAATCAAAAACACAAATACATCAGTCATGGGCTACATCCGAAAACTTAGGCAGCTGACTTGCTAACTTGCTACCTCATCAATTAAATGGCTTAACTGATAGCTGTTTTAAATGAATGGAACCCTTAAGGAAGCTGGTCTCCAAACAGTTTGCAAAGCACCTTATTTTCATCCTACTGCTGTATACAGCCTTCGGAGGCAGCATTTTCCTGGTTTCGGACGCAGCCTTGAAGTTGCACTCATGCACTTGTGTGGATCCAGTGCAAGCCTCGCTTTTGATCCTGAAGTTTTTGATTCAGGCTTATGGAATACGCACTTCAGAGGAAGATATTAGAAGAGCGCTCGATGGGCAGAAAACACACGTCACTCTGCTTACATTTAATATATCATTTACAGTCTATAAATCAAATTAATGTTAACAAATTATACATCTTTTCAACGGTCTAAGAGTTCAACATTGATATCCTATCTCGGTTTCACAATAGCAATGCTCCAGAAACAGCAATTTAGTTATTTGTGCCAGGAGTACAAATGAAAAAATGCAATATCAAAACGGGACTTCACGTGCCAAGCAGTTGATTCACGGCGCCCTCAAGAATCATATCGGCCAAACTGGAAAATGTATCGGTCGATCAGGAGTTAGGATAAATTATTATATTGCAATTATGCCTCTAAAAATTCTGCAAACACATCTTTTACAATAGTTGTTTTAAAGGCATTTCTGATTTGTTACATCAGCCCTGTAGAAACATGAAATTATCTCCTCATTTGGCAACAGGCTGCTGAGGGCAGTAAATGCAATAAGAATGGCATCTCTTATTTCTAAATAACTCTTCCGCAAAAGTACAAAAACATGATTACTGGAATCATTAAGGAACCAGAATTGTAGATAACGGATTACAAATGTGTTTGTAACGGTTTAAAATGAACAAGGTGGCGGAAACTGTCTGAACAGTCAAAGTAACAGTATATCAACAGTTTATTTAATTTTCATCATCAAAATGGTGTTTAAATAAATATATTCATTAAAACTTAAATTACATTTTCAACATATTATATTATTTTTGTCAAATGAACTGCTTTTATTCAGAACCTCACAGCACTATCTAAAATACAATGGAGTTATTTTTGTCAAATAAAGTGCTGCATAATGATCATCACATAAGATGTTGCTTAAATATAATCCAATTACTATTGATTTATTATTAGTGCAACATGGAAATCATAGGCCCTGTAGCACCAAAACTTCAAGTTCTCTACCAACTCTTCAAGCATCCACCTACTCACCTTGCAATTGATCACGTCAGCAATACGGGCATCAGGAGCCTGTCCTGCTTTGGGCCGGACTAGCACATAGGCAGCTTTGACACCGGGACAGGAGCGTAGCAACTTCTCCAGAAGAACTTTCCCCATAAAGCCTGTAGCCCCTGTGATGAGCACATTTTTTCCTTCGTAGTACTCTGGAATGGTGACCATCCTGAGTGCACCTTCCCTCCACTGTTACACCCCTGAAACACAAAATGAGCAGAAACATGGTTGAAAGTACGCTATCACAATTGGGTTGTGTCGATAGACGATGGTCACAGTGATCACAGCTGATGCCTTTGACGATAACAAGATGATATTTGGCTCATTTTCCCATGAATGTATCAAATTCTTCTTATTATAAGGCTATTATTATTATCATCAAATTAATATTACAAATAATTTTCCATGTGGCACGCAGACACGTGCTTGAAGAAACACTTTATTATTAAGAACAGATGACAGAAAAGCCATCTATCCGCATGTATGACACGCTGTTTGAGTGGAGCGGTGCAGTCTTGTGGAGCATAAGCATGTAAAGGTTCTCACTCTTTCTTTGTTTCCGTCTTCTGAATTTTTTTTTAGCAAGAACAATATAATCTCTATGAGTGCTGCAAATGACCTCAGACATCTCAGCTCAGGAGGTGCTTTGAGTTCAGTCCGCTTTATTTCCACAAAGCAGTTTATATATCGGTGATTAAAACAGAATAATACAAAACCATTTTCACCTTGATCCATGATTTATATTTCAGTAATTATTATTTTCACCATTTGAATTTAGAAATGTATTTGATTAAAGTAAAAAAATAATAATAAATTAATAAGTCAAATTCAAAGTTTGAAATCAAGATGTCTTGCTATATTGTGCAGGCTTAACCCTAACCCTGCTTAATAAAATTGACCCCCCCGCCGCGATCATATCGGGTAATGGCAATCTTGCATGCTGATGATAGGACGATCGGAAGATCACCCAACACTACATCACACCTTCAGCCTTCTACATTGCATGTAAATCACTCGCATATGCGAGCAAATTTTGCACTATGCGACCAAAAAACATCTGTTATTAGCCACTGGCAAGTAAATATTAACATTTCACTCGCCAGTGATAGATAGTGTAGTGCCGAAGCACCGAGGCCCTTTTACTGAATAAAAAGCAGTTGATTAAGAAGCTGGATTCAGCCTTGTCTTTCCCTGCATGCTGTCTCACGAGCCCGCAGGAAAAACCACTTGAGTCTCATTCAGTTGAACTCCGAGCATCTCAGGGAACCACACCACGGACGTCACAAGAGCAGCTCTCTTGAGCGTGCGAAGATGAACCACTTCTCAAGTGCACTGATGTGCACGCCGTCTACAGAGGCTTGCGCCAAACTCCCGCGAAAATATAAACAAGGTATAAACGCATTAATGTTGTGAACGCAAAGCACTCTTGTTTCTCTTAAAGGCCATGTAATGTCAAATATCCGTGGTCATTGTGGGTTTATTCACACAGAGTTAATAACATGCAGTGAGACAGAGGAGATGCCCTGCTCTATTTCTATGGAGATGATAAAATGCAAGAAACAGAATCTCAAAGTCTTCACAAGAAATAAGGGCTTGTAAGTTAATCAGAGAGCGTTAAAATAATGTGAGAAAGTGAAGAATTTAAGGCAGAAATATTTTACTATTGCATAATATAATATTATAGCTATACAGGTTGGCTGGTTACAAAAGAAGCAAAAGAAAACAAAACATTGAAAAAGTCCAATGGATCAAAAGTAAATCGGACAAATAAGAGATATATATTTTAGTTATAGAGACATATTTTGATAATTAAAATATTATAGTAATTATTTTCAATGTCATAGTTTTATATTTGACTGTCATTCATACGATTCTGAAGCCTGAAAAGTAAATAATATACCCTTATTTTATTATATGACCCAAGCTAAATTTGTATAAATGACTTGGTTGCGTGCAAGAAGCACACATAGTGAGTTTGTATGGTAATTAATAGTCATAATCGTGAAACAGATAAAACAGGCAATTAATCGTCATAATCACAATTATTTGTTTGACATATATTTTGTTCAGACAAATTTCACAATCTTGACCCCTAATTTTCATTATTAGGTTCCTACCTTGTGAATTGTTTTGTTAAAAATGTGTACGAAATTTCAAACAGTGACAACAGCTTGTATCGTCATTAAAAATTTGATTTCATGATATCATATAAATTGATAGAATGTGAAATTTGTTTAAAAAAATTATAATTATAAAAAAAAATTACAATATACTATATTGCATGAATATATATAAAGAGGCCCCCCTCTCTCAGTTTGCTTAATATATTTTTAGTTACATTATGCTTACATGTCGTCAAAAGTCTCGCAAGTAAAAACAAACATTTAATAGCCAATGAAGATTCTTTCTCCATCATGATCGTAGAGGGTTGCACCTTGCAAATTTCATATTATCACACACATTTCACAGGGGATTGAACTCAAAGAGACCTGTTAAGAAGCCAAAAGCTTTTGCTTGAGAAATCGTGCCTCTAATGCAGTTTCATCAGTTTGCGGTAAATATTTCATAGAGGTGACTTCCTCCCCTTTCTTGCCAAGATCTCACTGGGCTGCATTACTCAATGACAATCAAGTCTTAACTGCGTAATGCACACTTAAGAAGCTCTATTGCTTTATTATCCTGAACCGCAATAAGATTTTGACTTAATGCAGTGAATAAAAATGCATTCAACCCCAAATGGCCTTAAGGTGCATTGACCACAAAAGGCTTTATATTTCACTACACCGCATGCACAATTATTAGGCAAGTGAGTATTATGATCGAATCATTATTTCCATGCACATTTTCCAACTCCAAACCATATAAACCTGAATGCTTATTGGGTTCAATCATTTTCAGGTGATATGTATTTGTGCAATAAGGGAGGATGTGGCGAAAGTGACTAACACCTTATATCAAGGTGTGCATAATTATTAGGCAGCTTCATTACCTCAGGTAAAATGGGCCAAAAAAAAAGAGATTTACCTGACACTGAAGAGTCAAAAATTGTAATTGTAAAAAAGTACTCTACTGCTTGGCTAGCCAGCAAGGGCCTCAAACATATCTAAATAATGACTTGGCCCCCTTCCTCACTTGACTTAAATCCTACTTGTGGGCCCTTCTCAAATGTGAGATTTACAGTGAAGGAAGACGATACACCTCTTTGAACAGCATTTGGGAGGCTGTGGTTGCCGCTTCAACCGATTTCTTCGATTGAGAAGAACAGATCAAGAAACTGACAAACTCAATGGATGGAAGGCTCATGGGTGTAATTGAAAGAAGGTTGGCTATACTGGTCACTGAATATTTTTGAAAGGCCAAAAAATTTATTTAATTGTCATTTTGTTTTACTTATTTTATGCACTTACTCTAAAAATTGAGAATAAACAATTGAGTTGGGAGAAATTATTTTTGTAATTTAGTTGCCTAATAATTTTGCCCACTAATAGTTGCCTAAAAATTGTGCACACTTATATATTCCCCTGAGAAAGACAAAACTCACTTTGACTTTGTTAAACATTCAGGTTTGAGGTACAATAACATTTTGGATTGACAGAGCATTGTGTTTTTTCAACAATAAAATTAATCCTGAGGAATACAATTTGCCTAATTATTGTGCACGCAGTATAATTGATTGGACAAATTTAATAGCATACAAAAACTGCTGCCACTTCAATTCATTCTTCTTATCGCTTGTCCACTGATAACAAGCCAATATGGCCCATTCAGACAGTGTTTCATCAGATACTGGGTTAATCAGTAACATATAAGAGATAACTTAATCTCAGCAATTGATAAAGAAAATCAACATTGTAGCAAACAGCTCCCATTCCAATATTTTGCATTGATGAACCTTTACAAAAACACTATTCAAGATATCAGTCAACCACTTTCTTTCTGATGTTTTAAATAAACTTTAGACGCCTACTTCAATCCTTATGCAAGCTTACGAAGCCACTCAATATAACAAGTTTTGCTGGTTTTTGAGAATGCTGCACAGCCTCCTCCTGTTCAATGCTGCAGCCTTATATTGTTAACACAGGTGCCAAGTCCCACAGCTTTTTTAGGATAAAATCATGCATCATCTGCATACATTTAAATTTTATAAGATTAGGTCACCCAAAAATGTAATTTCTGTCATAATTTACTCACCTCCATGTTGTTCCAACCCCATAAGGATATGTTACAAACCCAGTATATTTAGTTGCGGTCACCATTCACTTTCATAGAAAACTAATTTTATACAATAAAAAGTAAATGGTGACTAAGGGTAACATTCTGCCTAATATCACATTTTGTGTTCAACAGAATAAAAGGATATTTCATAGTTTAGCTCAATCGAAAGCATTTGTGGCATAATGTCGATTACCACCAAAAATAATTTAGACTTGTCTGTTCTTTAAAAAAAAGCTAAAATAGAAGTTACAGTGAGGCACTTACAACGCAAGTGAATGGGGACAATTTTTGGAGGGTTTAAAGACAGAAATGTGAAGCTTATAATTTTATAAAAGCACTTAACTTCATAGCTCAAATAAAACTTGAGTTTTAAACTGAAGAATGATGTGTTTAAATTGTATTTTTACATTGGTTTTAGGGTCTGTTGACATTACATCGTCATGGCAATGAAGTTGTAAAACTGGATAGAACTACGTAGAAATGGTTAGTAAGTGATTGTATCACCCTAAAATCATGTTAACACATATTGTTTATGTAATGTGGCTATTGGCCCCATTCACTTCCATTGTAAGTGCCTCACTGTAACCCAGATTTTAGCTTTTTAGGGGCAATCAAAATAATGTTTTGGTAATCAATATTATGACACAAATGTTGTCAATTGAGCTTAACTTCTTTTGAACCTGGAAGTCAATGATAACAGAATTTTCATTTTTGAGTGAACTATCATTTATGTCTCCCAAAATGATTTATTTTGCTAGATGGCTTGTTTTTTTCCCTCTCACTTGCATCAAAGGCAAGCAGCCAATCTAGGCCTACAAGGGCTTATAAATGCCAGTTTAATTTTAGGGGTCAGGTGGATTATTCTGGATGCCAAGACAAGACGTTGTGCAGTGCGATTTATTTCCAAAAGCCATTTGGCACTTCTGTAAGTAAGGGCAGAAAAGCACCAATTTAGTGACAACAGCACTGAACTGCTCCCAACTCTGGAGAGCTGATCTAAAAAGGGAGCTCTGGGGCTTTGGCAAAAAAAGAAGAAATATTTCAGCAGCCTCTATCGAGAGGTTGGCATTTTCTAACCCCGAAAGCTGATCTCTCGGCAAAGAGAAGATGATTGGGGATCTGACTGGAGATCCGCCTCCTACTGTATCCTCTATGGGGCCATCTGACATGATCAAGACCCTTTCATGTACACTAGATGCAAGTTGATCCTGGATCCCACATCCTCAGTTTGAATAATTGATGTTTCACATAGGCTTGTAGTACTGTAACAAGTATGACGCATGTAAACAAATACTAAAGCGAAAACAATAACAAGAGATTAGGATTGATTGTGGTCAGGAGTGCATTAGCATAAAGGCTTTACATTAAGAGCCGAAATAATAGTACTCAAGTTTAATGGTGCAGCTCAGATATCTAGTGTGCATTGCAAATAGTGATAAGCCTCGGTACTGTAGGACAGTATCAAAGATACAGTGAAAGTGATAAAGTTAAAGGTGCTGTAAGTGATTTTAGCCCTTCTGGAATTTCCACAAGAATGCAGCTGGATTAGCCATGCCCCCTCTTTCCAAAACCCAGCACTAAAAAGAAACCAAATTATCTTTATTTGCCACGCTTCCATTATCGTGCCAAATTAGGGCGTGCTTGTGTGTGCCAGTTGCGTTTCCACTGTCACTTCATCGTGCCTCCTCTGGGCTTTCTCTGGGCTAACGGCCTGCCGATTACCCTTAGGCCAAACAAGGCCAACCAGAGATTGAGGCGGGTTCAATGTCAAAGGCTTTGCCGAACTTCCTAGGTTGTGTATCCAGCGCACAACAGTATAGGTTCAAGGGATAAAATGCAGGTATAGTACATCTATAGTATCTGTTAAAATGCCCAATGGACAAAGCGGTGTCCAAAGAAATTACTCTCCAGGGTTTGGTGAACTTTTATAGACTGTGTGCTGGGACATCATCTCACTGTTAGTGGAGAGATCACTCGGGACACCATAGCAGTTACAGTCAGTGAGTTGTCAACACCAACTTATCTTGCTGTTTACATTCGATATAAATCCAGTATTCTAGATAACTAGATAGCATGATACCTCAGCTTGAGTTTCGCTCTTACTTGTGAAATGGGCAGGTTGTGTGAAGTTGGCACTGAAGCAGCGTATTAAGGGGCAAAATGCTGTGGAGTTATGTGCTGAGGGCCATTAGTGGAAAAGTGTCTATAAAGCTGCGTACACACTGCCAGCGACATCGCGCGTGACAGCAACTCCATCCCATTCATTTTCAATGAGAGCACAGCAACTTCCGGCGACACGAGCTGTCGCGATCGTTGGCGACTAGATGTGGGCGTGTCCAGCGACAAAGTTGAGACAAGTTCAACTTTATTCAAATGAAGAGCGACAACGGAAGCAACAGCCAATAGGAGAGAAGACGGGAGAGCTCACGTGATCCTTCTCTCTCTCTCTCAGCTCCTGCAGTAACGGAAAGATGGATGAAAGGATAATTCTTGCTGTTAGAAATTTTCCAGTGCTCTATGATATGGATATGGTATATCCAGCCGCAGCTCTTGCACTCGCCGTGCTGTCGACTGCCGACATATTTTTATTTGTTGTTTACAGAGTTTATTGCCATCACAGAGACTGAAGATATCTCAAGACACTTTATTTCATTCTATCTTTCAAGCAGTAAAATAATGTTTTTTTGCATGCCTTTCCATGAACGAAAAATCGCTTACAGCACCTCCAGCCACAGGGTGAATAAATTGGTGTTGTCATGAGACTACACTGCATTCACGCCTTGTGACCCTCATTAAAATGACAGCAGTAAGGATTGTCAGAGAAATGAACTGACTTAAAAACACAAATATTTCAAAAGCAGAAAAATATGTCTTTTTAAAAGGATAGGCCTATATATGAAACATTTCCGAGTCCATCATGTCAGACGTTTATTTCCTTGTCTGACATTTCTGAAGATGACGAGTAGACACTAAAAACTACAAATAACGTTTCCGAATCTTACAAAATAAACAAATAATATGATTTCTTACATATATATAAAAGTGAAAAGCAGATAATCTGCGAGTGTATTTTGACCGCTTGAACAAAACGCAGTTGACTGAACGTTGAGCGCGAACCACATGCTTCACATCGCGCCCTGTTCCATTACCTAAACTTTAATTTGATTTTTCAAAGCATATGGGAAAAACACATCAAAGTCAATAATGTTTCACAATTGCACACCATTTATTTGACGTTTAAACGGTGCAATAAAAGTCTGGAATACGAGTATTTAATAATTTCACATTAAAGAAGTGAGACTGTAATAAAACTGCTACATTTCAAGTCGAGCTGCCCATATAGGCTAATATCCACAAGCTGTGTATATGCGACACAAAATGTCTTCATGGTCCCCTATATTTACAAAACAGAACTTTTCAATTAAATATTCCATTTAACTCCTGGCAGCATTAGGAGAAAACCGGCAGCTTTGAAATGTGGATCCCGTGGTGCGTCCGAGTGCTTTCAGGGAGGTTTCCTTCACACCGGCGTAGAAAAAACAATTCCGCATGCGAAAGTGTGCTAACAGCTAGCAAACGTGCCGAACTAAAATATCGCGCAGAAGAAAACGAACAGACAAACTATTTGATTGTGAAGCACGCGAAATCTTACCTGAGATGTTTACTATATTCCCTCAGCTCTGTTGCTGCGTGACGACCGTTGGGTTACAGTGATCTATCCAGCAGTGATGGGAAATGCAGTGAGGGAATGGATGTAGCCTAGCTTTGCTGAAAAGGAACTGTAATGGGTTGCCAGATGATGCGTTTCAATGAAGATCTGACGACACAACCAAGTGTAGGTGAAGACGTCACGGGAGATCGCTTCGTGATGATCGCTTGTGCAACGAGTTTTTATTTATTTTATTTATTTATTTATTTAACTCTCTCTCTATAATGCAGTGCAAACTGTTCGTGCTTTTGTGATGCAGTGATAATCGTTCATTTTTTCCGTAATTTGCAATAGAGTGCAACAGTGTCCCACCT
Source organism: Xyrauchen texanus (assembly GCF_025860055.1). Taxonomy (NCBI): domain Eukaryota; kingdom Metazoa; phylum Chordata; class Actinopteri; order Cypriniformes; family Catostomidae; genus Xyrauchen; species Xyrauchen texanus. The sequence continues at coordinate 17,167,391 of NC_068321.1, forward strand.
ACTTATTCAGCCTCCTGGGTCCCGGAAGTATTTTCCCCATTTATAGAATTTTAATAAAATCCTTCATAAAAGAGTTGTACCAACTCTTGAACCAAACCAACCAGCTCAGAGGTAAATCACATCACAAACTTTGTTTTGAGGAACAAGGCTGTGTACTTACCGTATTTCATGAGGGCACAAACTACAATTCCATGAGGCATTGCAAATTATGTAAATGAATATAAATGAAGGGAATATATAAACTATTGATTTTAGGTTATTGATTTTAAATATAGAAACATTATATTTTTTATGTTTATTGCAAAATATTCTGATATGTACAAATAGATAACTTGGGTTGAAGAGACACTGGCTTAGTTCAGAATGGCATAGACTACTGCCTATACTATTCTTACTACTTCTGCCATATGGCAGAAATAATATGAGTAGTATGGTAGTATGCAATTCTAAACTTAGCCACAGACTCTATTACGTCATTCACAGTGAATCATGGGAGTGGGCGGTCGCTCTGAGGCACCTTTCGCAGGCTTTTTTGGCTGTGTTTCTCTGATTGGTGAATCTTTCTCTGCTGTATCATGGGTAACGATTAAAAAAAAATGAAGTTTAAATAACGCAGACTGATGGCTTCAACAGAAGCATTAACCATTGCTAAACAACCTCGGAGCTCAAGGTAGGTCAGTCTTTAAATGTTTAAAAGTTATCATTGAAAATAAGTTAGTCTATGGAAAAAACGAATGGGATTTTTACTTCCAGACTGTTATGCTTTATGAAACTTCTAATAAAAAAATAAAAAAATAAAATGTTGTGGAAAAGATTTTCTAATATTTACTTTTATTTTATATTTTTTTATTGCATTTTATTTATCTATTTGTTTTAAATATATTATACATTATGTAACAATATTTCCCCCAGATATGCTGGCCTTTTTTCCTTCTGCCCTCCTGTATTTATTCAATGCAGTGTTCACTGTTCTCTACCAATAAGATTAGATTAGATTAGATTCAGCTTTATTGTCATTGTGCAGAATACAAGTACAAAGACAACGAAATGCAGTTTGCATCCAACCAGAAGTGCAAAAAAGCTGAAAAGTGCAATGTGATAGTCAAGTATAGACAGGTGGTGCATAGGCAGGACAAGAAATATATTGCAGTGTTATAGTGCAGAATAAATATGGAGTATATGGAGTATTATGAGCAGTGTATGAACAACATGTACAGATATGTGCAATGTAGTAGCAGTGCCATTTGAAATAGTAGTAGAATAATATAGATATATGCAGTGTATTAGCAGAATATATTGTAAGAAAACAGTAAATATGGATAATCTGTATGAACCATATAGATAGATATGTACAGTACAGCTATGTGCAGTGTGGTAACATTATAAGAGCAGTAAGAATAAGTGTAAGTGTATGTACAGGATGAAGAGTAGTAGAATATGGCTATGTATAGGTGTAATTACAGTATGTACATTTAAATAAATAATAGAACAGAATGGGTGGGGTAGCGTAGTGTTCTTTGGGGGAGTAGTCAATTGTATTATGTTGTATTATGTATGTAAGGGGGGGGTTGGTTGGTTGTATACTGTACTTGCTAGTGAGAGTGACTGACTGGCTCTGGAAAGTGATCAAATAGTGAATTTGGAGTATTTAAAAAGGATATAGGGTGTAAGATTACCCTCTCTGTGTCGGATTGTAGGACTTTTTTCCATAATCCCTCAAGGGAGTGGCAATCTCTCTAATGTGTTGCTGTAAAATCCAATAGCATTAAGCACCAATGTGTGTTAGCCTATAGGTCAATCCCTGAACATTGCCAACAGCTGTGTGTTTTAAAGCTAAATAGATTGGCCATTTCCTTATCAATTTGTGATGTCGGCATACTTTTTACTCTAAAAGCTGAATGAAAGGGAACAATTTACATATGGAGGCTTTAAATATTATGCAGATCGCAAGTGAGTAAATCACACCATCTGAATGCTACAATGATGTTGTTTACTGGTATTGTAAGTATATTGGAATGCACGTGTATTTTTAGGAGTCATACATTCCGTTGTACATAACATAAATTAAATGTTCCTAAAAACAAACAAACCATTCTGATTTATCCATTATGTGCAGATCTTTTTAAATTTCACATTTTCTTTTCTATACCATTTGCAAGTGACCTTGGAACATGAAACCATCCAGCAACTCTATTTCTCTGGTTATATTGTAGTGTGTGTTATTAAATTTTATTTATGTTCCAAATAGATGCTTTTCACCAAAGTAACATACATAATTCAGTGTACAAAACATGTTTTTGCAGACACTACAGAGGCTTATGAGTTCTGAACAGTAATGCATGACATGAATTAGCAACAGACAAAGAAATTCAGGTTTTTCTGGCTTTCTGTAACTGCTATAATGTGGTTTATTGCCGTTGCCAGGTAACATGACTGTAGGTATTCTACTTGGGTATCAATGCACAAAAGAGAGTTTTATTTCACTTACAAAACTGTAATGCCACACTAAATTAGAATGTCGTGATGGCTGATTAGATTTAATAGCAGTGTATGAATTTAAATCTGTCCCTCACACTCTGCTCCTCTGCGTGGTGTATGTGGTCATGCTTGAATGAACTGAGATAGACAAGTCAATTTGTCTAAAACATAACTGTGTTGTTAGAAAACTTTTGCCTATTTTCTCTAGACAAAGACACAAAAACCACTGACAAAATGTTGACATTTAACAGGACACACAGCCAGTGGTAGGCTACATATCGTCATCTAACTGCTGTTGTCTTTTGTGTCAAGAAGAACTTCCCCACTGTTTACTAGCCTCTGCAACCAGGCCTCTGGTTTGTGTAAATTCTCTGACACATGCTAAATGGAAGGCTTAGAGAATCAGGCTGATTGTCTCTTCTTTAAGTCTAATATGTGAGTTTGTGGGTTTTTCCTTTGAGAGTGGCACTGAAAGTAAAAAAGTGGTGTAAAGACATGGCACAGATAAAACTAAAAGGAAAAATAAAATACATTAAAATGTTTTAATACTTGTTGATCAAACAACTTTATCATATTTAAACAACACATTTAAAAACAAGTATAATACTAATTTGTTTTATTTTACATAAAGACTCCCTATACCTTGATATAGATAACTTGTAAAATTTTTGAGTGTCTTGTCCATAATATAGTTAAAAAAAGATGACAAGTGAAAATGTTTTCTGACATATTCCACATTATCCAGCTGGGATGCAAGGATGTCAATATCTATAATATACATAAATACAGACATAGAAGTTAGAGATAAAACAGAATAGAACAAAGGATGCCATTCAATTTCCATTTATAATTTTCTGGAATTGGTGAGCCCCTCCTCATCCTACATTAATCATATACGTAAGTATCTTTATGTATTTGTCACTTTAAAATACAGTCACTGAGCACTTTATTAGGAACACTATGGTTGAAAAAGTGCCCAATTTATGCTGTTGTTGCCCATCCGCCTCAAGGTTTGACGTGTTGTGCATTCTGAGATTCTATTCTGTTTACTACAATTGTACAGAGTGATTATCTGAGTTACTGTAGCCTTTCTTTCAGCTCAAACCTGTATGGCCATTCTCCATTGACCTCTCTCATCAACCAGGCATTTCCGTCCATAGAACTGGATGTTTTTTTGTTTTTGGCACAATTCTGAGTAAACTCTAGAGACTGTTGTGTGTGAAAATCCCAGGAGATCAGCAGTTAAAGAAATTCTCAAACTAGCCCATCTAGTACCAACAATCATGCTACAATCAAAATCAATGAGATACAATTTTTTCTTTAATGATTTTACTGCACTGCTGCCACACGATTGGCTGATTAGATGATTGCATGAATAAGTAGGTGTACAGGTGTACTTAATAAAGTGGTCAGTGAGTGTGTTTTTATCTATTTGTCACTTATTTGTCATATATTAATTAATATATATAAATTATTATTTTACATAGTATCTTCCTTTTATTCTGTTTAGTTATCATTTTAATTTAGCAGTTTTTGTTATAATTGCTAGATTATAATTTATAATATGATTTTATAACTAAATAATATTTACATTTATATTAATACAATAGTTTAAGAAAAATACCAAATAATACAAAAATGTTTTCACATTTCAAAGAGAGAACTTGAAGAAATCCAAAATCCAGCAACTTCCAATTAAACGTTAGATTAAAAGGTCATTCTGGTCCTAAAAGGAAAACATCTTTGTCAAAGGAGGAGCTTTTCTCCTTCAGCTGAATCACAAGTAGCTGTAAAACCTGTAAAATGTCAGACAGGAAACTGTATAAATGAGACACGCACATACACAAAATATTTCTGTATTTATTATGATGGTGTTAAATAAAGTATTCTTCCTAAACCAAGCAGGTAAGATGATAAATATAGCTAATTTAATCATTTTTGTTACTATACTGCCATGCCATCCTCTACTCACCATGCCTATTTCCTTCCTCAATAGACTTAATGAGTACAAGACATTATAAATGGGGTATTTGTGAAAGAGACCATCCCTAAACACTTCTATAAATACCCCAGTCTTAGCTTTTGGCAGCACAAGACACAGGATGTCTCATTTATCCTTCAGGACCTTTGTTGGCTTTCTCAGCTTGCTGTGTTGTCTCCACATTACCTTCCCTGTCCATCTCAATGGTAAGAAAATGCTTAATTCAATTGTAAACCACTGGAATGGGAACATACCACACACTTTTTCCTAATGTCTAGATGCAAAATGCGGCTTTCCAAAGGCAAGAAGCATCCTTGACCGGTCTTTGAGAGTTGTCGGAGGGTTAGAGGCCAGAAAAGGTTCCCATCCATGGCTGGCACGTAACAATATTGCAATATTGAATATTTTCCCTTATTCAAGGACAAAAGCTTTTAGATGTCATTGTAGACATATCAGCTATTCATCAAACATCTACAGGTATCTCTCAGGATCCGAGGATCACATTTTTGTGCTGGAGCCATCTTGACAGACCACTGGCTGTTGACTGCTGCACACTGCTTTGCAAATCTTCCCTCGTAGGTCCATTCATTTAGCCATGAGTAATCATACCTTTTTGACTTTCAAATGTCAGTGCTACACTGACTTCAATATTGCCTGCCCTTAGGGATTTCCTGCACATTGTTGAGGCTGTAGCAGGTGAATTCAATCAGAGAAAGGTTGACAGAGGGGAGCAGAGCTTCAGCGTAAAAACAATGAAGTTCCACGAAAAATATAAACGTTTCTCACCAATGAGCTATGACATTGCTTTGCTGGAGATCAATGGACACATCCAATTTGGCAAGTCTTTCCATGAGACAGTCCCATATATATTATCACAAATACATGAGCCATACAAACTAATATAGTTGTCTGTTTCCTTAACAGGTGAATTTATTAAGCCTGTTTGTCTGCCTTATCCTGGTGAGATGTTTCCACCCAAGACCATGTGTGTTGTTGGTGGTTGGGGTCGAATTAAAGAGAGTAAAAGTTATTTAAAATGATTAACGGAAGTCCTCAAATATCTCTAACCACTACCAGCATGAAGGTGAAAAGGTTTGTCTTCTCTTTAGGAGGTCCACTTCCAGCAGTTCTTCAGGAGGTGCAGCTCGACCTGGTAGAGCAAAGCAGGTGCAAACATGTCCTGCAAACTCTCAGACCTGGACAAAAGACATTCACAATCTTGTGTGCAGGCCCAGAGAAAGGAGGGAGAGATGCCTGCCAAGTAAGATGACAAAGCTCTTGGAACACACTGTTTATGCCCAGAGTGAAGAAATTAAGATCTTATTTCTGGCCATTTTTATTTCTCCTACAGAATTTTATGACAAACATCAGATAAAGTTAGCTAAATGAAACATAAGAGAGATCTCTAGTCTCCTGAGCTATGAAAGCGCAAACTCTGAGCAAAAATATTTAACTCTCAAAGTCCATCTTTAACAGCTTTTTAAAAACCTTACAGTAAGTCCTTTATTTGCCTTTGCTCCAGGGCGATTCTGGGGGTCCTCTCCTTTGCCACAGAGCAGATGGACGATGGGTGGCAGTGGGGATCACGTCTTGGGGTAAGGGCTGTGGTCGGAGCTGGAATAACAACAGAATCAAACATTCATCTAGAACAGGCTCACCTGGAATCTTCACTGATGTCTCAATGTTCTTGTCATGGATCAAGTTCAATCTTAGAAAAGGTACTGTAGGTATTGTTATTGTAGTTTGAGTTCTTTAGGGAGCTATTTCTATTTGCTTTTACACTTCTTGGGGTTATGTGGTGAAGACTAGGTTATAGGTTATGAGGGTCTTTTTCATTATAGGGGAGTGCAGTGAAGCCATTATCTGTATTTGTATCTGCCCGCCAGAGACATCTGACAAACCCTCCCAATCCAATGAAGAGACAGCCACTTGCCCAAACTAAAGATCAAAATGCCTCTACAAAGATTGCATCTTAGTACCGCCCCTGCTGTAAGTGTTAAACAGACAAAATATTTGGTGTAAAAAATTCACAAATCAGATTGGTCAAGTTGAGCATGATTTCACACTTTTAGGGGTTCAACTTTTGGAGCCATGTTTTTAGACTCCGTGTCAAGTTTAAAATATATTGAACTTTAAAATAACATGTCTCGAGACACCTGCGTTCTATCTTATTTTTTGCGCTGCTTGTGGCATTTTTAGAGCAAGAACACGTTTGGTCTGAACTATTACTGTACGTTTATTGTAAGTTGGAGTGGTGGTGGCGTAGTGGGCTAAAGCACATAATTGGTAATCAGAAGGTTACTAGTTCGATCCCCACAGCCACCACTGTTGTGTCCTTGAGCAAGGCACTTAACTCCAGGTTGCTCCGGGGGAAATGTCCCTGTAATAGGTGCACTGTAAGTCGCTTTGGATAAAAGCGTCTGCCAAATGCATAAATGTAAATGTAAATGTAAGTTGCTTAGGATAAAAGTGTCTGCTACATGATTTATTTTATACTAAACTAAATCTAGGTGTGGACAGGTCTCTGTGCAGTGTAGCTGATGGAGTTGTACCTGGAAGTGAAGGCATGATCAGAAATCCTGCTCATCCAGACCAGAGCTACAATAACAATGAGTGAGTCATGTGTGAAGTATGTTAGATATGTACTGCCCAGAGGCAAAATCTTTTCACAAAATCTTTCTAATCAGAATTTGATCGTCGTTTATGTTTTATGTTTTGGTTGGGCAGAATTTGTTGGTGGTCTATTCAAGTTGATTCTGGTCAAAGTACTTTATTGGAGTTTCTGAAGTTTGATCTGGAAAATGACGCACTATGTCAAAGTGACCATCTGACTGTGTATGTGGGTGAAGACAGACAAATAGGTGAGGAGGAGAAACAGTAGGACAAAAAGGACAATTCAAAATATGTACATTTCATCCTTCTTGGACATGGAATCTCAAAAATTGTTGGTTGTATGCAGGGTGACACAAAAAACCTTAAATAATGTACTAACATTTGCAGTATTACTGAATATCTGATCCTGAGCTTGTAGTAACAATAAGATTTGCTGTTGTATTAAAGGGAACTATCCCTTTAAATTCAGCTATTTTGCCAAGTGTCTTATAGAGGAGTTTTAATACAGGATTATATTCCCTGTTAATACTAAATGTAATGCTTGTTTCATTTGAGTATGTTCTAACGTATGTCCATGTTCACTAGGGAGATTCTGTAGCAGTCAGAGTCCATCTTCGATACTTATTTATGGTTCCCACAGTGTAACAGTGCAGTTTGTGTCCGATGTAAGCAGTACAGGAGCTGGATTCACCATGCAGTTCAGTGGTGTTGGGGAGAACTATAGATTTGGTGAGTTGAAATGGTCAGACTGGTTTCTCTTGCTCTTGGTTTGTTGCACCCAACAGTCCCTGAAAAAGTCAACAAAGCTAAAAACTGTTTGTCTTTATAGGTCAAGCCTGTTTGGTGACAGTCCAAAGACAATTAAAGACATTTCAAAATGTACTCAAACCCATATGGCTTTCTTTCTTCCATTGAACATAAAAGGAGATGTTAGGCAGAATGACAACCTCAGTCGCCATTGGCTTTTGACCTTTTGTGAAGAAAGATAGTCAATACAGGTTTGGATGGAGAGGAGAGATTTTTTGCAATTCCATTTGGTAATGCTGTTGGCACAGAAATTACACATTTCACCTAAGGAGGCATGCTGTTGTTTACCAGAATTGTCTCATTTACACGTCTACCGTATGTATCCATACGATTCCATAATTAGAAAATGTTTCACCCTAATTGCGCTCTCTCAGGTTGGGCACAACTGTTGTTGGTTTGATCTGTTATTCTATCACCTAGTCGGCAAGGTCTGATTTTTTTCTCCAGACTGGTGTATAGGTAAAGAGAACTAATTTCCCCCCAGAAGAATTCTGTTTTTATACTGCAGCCGCTCAGATAGGTCACTCAGAGAGAAGAGAGCTTATCTCAATGGGACTGTTTCCATAGTCACATGTCTAGCATTGGGCTGTCTACTAGAGGCAGGTTTGAAAAAGACAAGAGCCAGATTCAAATCACCATCCTGCTCCCCTCAGTATGAGCCCTTGCTAGACAGAAATGCGACACCATGCTGCAACGTCACCAGCCGGGCTCCATTTCACCAGTTTCTCCTTTTGTGTTTGTGCAGGAGCTGAATGTGGAACAATGGTGCTGTTACAACCTGACAGGGTTGTGCAAAGCCCCTCCTACCCACAACCCTACAGCAACAACACCCTATGCCGCTGGGTCATCTATGCCCCAGAGGGCCACATAGTCAAGGTAAAAACCTCTTTGCTTTGGCTCAGTCAGTGCCTGGCATTTCTTGTCTGTCCAGTCGTGACCCGTCTGTCCGATCATGAATGCATGCATGCAGTGAGATTAGAGGAACTGATGTGATCGGTTTCAAAGCTAGAGAGAATGCGATACTCAATTAGACTCCAAAAAGTGACATCATGACATCAGCTCAAAGTCATCCTAATGTTATGGCATGTTACCTGATAGTTACAAAATGTATTGTGCATTGTTTCTTACCATAACCCTTACAAAAATTATTTTCTTGCAAACTAGCCACAAACTTGCCACCAATTTGATTCAAGTTTGCCACTCACATTTTTTCTCAAGCAAATGAGCTTGTGATTAGCTGCAGATATTTGCCAGAAGTTTGCAGCTCTTCACCGGTATTGGTGAATATGCAGCAAACATTTGGGAACAGTAGACAATTTACCGGAAATGTGCAATGAACTCTCGATTTTTGTAAGAGGAAACCTTCTCAAGTAGCCATGTTTGTATGTACAATGTGTAGTATCAATCATAGAACTCTATCTGCTAAAAGTAATAACAATAGTATTACCTTACTTTGTATCTTAAAGCTTGACTTTGATGACTTTGATCTTGAGGAATCAGAGAACTGCAGATATGATTCAATTACAGTGTTCGGTGATATTGATGGTGAGGATGAAATAGGTAAGTACAAACAGACACTGAATCAAAAACTATAGCATTGCATTTCATCGTTCTGTATTAGAGTCACCGAGAATGTAAATATTGCATTGTTACATTTTAATGTTACACTGAATGTGTTACACTGTCAGGCTAGTACACAACTTGATGATTTTTCAGTAGAGCATTGTGGCAAATGTAGAGAAATGTATACAGTATTTTTGTGTTTTTAGTGGTTGTATGTGGCAGGAGCCTCCCTCCAGCTGTTCTCAGCTACGGTCGTGTAATGAGTCTACAGTTCAGCACAGACAGCAGTGTTTCTGCCCGCGGTTTTAATGCCTCAATGTCTTTTATCAGCAAAAAAGGTAGGAATTTCAACATGAGCAAAGAAACGCAAACAGCAGGTGTTCAAATTTGATCTAAACTAACCTGCACCACGTCACCCACATGTTCAAATATAACTATGCCGCAATATAAACACACTATTTAACTCAATATTTGCACTATTCCCAAAGGTCAATAATAAAATATGTTGCATTTTATAGACTATACATGCATTTATAAGCAGGGTTGGAAGGGTTAATTTTGAAATGTATTCCACTACAGATTACAGAATACATGCTGTAAAATGTCATTTGTAACTCAAGGTCAGTAATTTATTCTAAATACTTTGGATTACTTCTTCAGCACTGGTAGATTTTGTTGTGGCTGATCAGTGTTGATTTATTTTGTTATTTATTGTTACAACTTTTGGTTAAACAAGTTAACAAAATAAAAACCACACAGGCATACATTTAAGCAAGGGTCAACTTACTATATAATGAAGGTAGATTTTAGCCAAAAGTTCAAACTGTGTTGTAAACTGTGATACATTTTTTATATAACATTGACATTTTTATAAATGTCAGGTCGGGCAAGTTGTCACATAAATGTGCAAATATCCTATTTTGAATAATTCAAATAAAGTAAATTACTCATAAAGTTCTTTTATGTAAATATACTAGAAGGTTACAAAATCTTTTTAACTCTGCGGACTCGCCGGCGGGTCCAAAAGGGGGCGCTATGACAAAAAAAGTTTACGCTTAAAATTTTCATGTGTCTGGATACATAAGTCAGGAATATTTGGTATTGATTGAAAGCTTAGAATCTGCAATTTTCATAGATAACCATCATTTCTGCATTTGTGCTACATAAAAAACCAAATAAGGCCTGAAATCATCCGTGTCACACATCAATGTCTTAGTAAGCACCACTAATGACCAATAAGATCTATGCTTAGTGTTGGATAAGTTATGCTGTTAAATGCAGAAAGTACTTTCTGCATTTAACAGCATAACATACCTGAGGCAGTTTTCAAAAAAATTAGCAATTTTTCACTAGTATGTAAGCTTGCTTGTGCAAATGGGTGTGGGGGTGCATGAACTGAAAATTAGACTGAATGCCTATGGAGGAGCACATCTGTGAGGATTGAAATGCGTTAGAGCACCACCTACATTTCAGATCGACATTTTGTGATGGAAGGTGAAAGAGGAGAATTTATTTTCTGTAGTACTTGCTGCCATCTAGTGGAATAAAATAAAAGAGTGAACTGAGCCAGAATTACATCATTACAAATTTAGAACAAAAAACAAAAAACTTTTTTTATATTTCTATTCATCATAAAACTGTAAACATAAAATATTATTGATGATTAATTGGAGATTTGTTTTCTTTTATTTGGGGAGGGGGTTCTGAAAAATTAGTCCAGTATGAGAATGCTGTGCGCATCTGGCTGTCTCTTCACATTAGGACTTTATGTTTTGCATGTTTGCGTTTTCTCTTGATTCAATACTTTGTTAACAAAGTTAACATCTTATTGATCGGGATCTACTGGACTTATTATAGGTTTGGAATTGGTTTATATATCTTATTTCTGGAGTCTCTCTGCTCATCAGAGAAAAACAGCGTTTACCTGCCGTTGGAGACTGGACAGTACTGTTGCTCCATGTCATGAGCCCTCTCTTTGTCTGTCATTCACCTCTTTCGGCATGGGTATTAAGCGCAACTCTCTTAACCACTTGTCATCAGTTCTTTGTCTGGTTGGGTTGCCTTCCTCTCGATTAACTGTTAGGTGTAGAACTAGGCAAGGTTCTGGCTAATGCAATATCGTTGTTTTGTGGCTGTTGTGTTTGGCATCTTCCTGATTCGTTTGCTCCACACCTCATTTACGATCATGCCTTGAATTTCATCTTCTAAAGCCTGTCTCTTCTGTCTTGCTCTTGTACTTGCCATACACATCATGGAAATGAATCTCCTAACATCACAACTTAAAGTCTTAAACTTTTGTTTCTAAGCTCCTGGAAAAAGTTGTAGCTTCCCAGTTATAATCACATCTAGCAGCCAATCATCTCTATCTCTATTCAATCTGGGTTTCGTCTATTCCACATTACTGAAACTGCTCTCTTGAATGTTGATAATGATCTTCTCCTCTAACTCTGGGTCCTTCAGTATTCTGATCCTGCTTCATTTGAGCTCTGCTTTTGACACTACCTGTATATGCCACAACACACTCCTTTCCCGACGCTTAAGATATTGGTATTACTGGCTCTGCCCTATCCTGGTTTTCTTCCTACATCACAAACAGACAAACATTTTTTCTCAATTAAGAAACACAAATCCCTTACTGCTTCTCTCACTCAGGGTATCCCCAGGGGTCTGTTCTAGGTCCTCTATTATTCACAATTTATGTTCTCCCACTTAGTCAGATCATCCGTCATCATGATATTAGTTATTGCTGCTTCGCTGATGACACACAGATTTGTACAACCGCCTATTTAGATGTTCATGCAATCATCTTATTAACAGCCTGTATCAATGATGTCAAAATGTAGTTAAACAGCAATTTCCTCAAACTCAATGCTAACAAAACAGTGATCATGATTTTTGGACCACAAGCACTTACAAGAAGACATTTGTACTGATATTGACGGAAATCTGACCAAACCCTCCAAAACCATTAAGAATCTGAGCATCACTTTTGATCCATCTCTCACTTTTGAAGCCCACATCAGAGCCATCACTAAAACGGCATTCTTCCACCTACGTCACATTGCATGACTTCGAATCCTTCTTAGTTTGAAGGATGCCGAATCACTAGTTCATGCTTTCATAACATCACGTCTTGATTACTGTAACTGTCTCTTTGTTACCCTACATGCTAAAACCATTGCATGATTACAATACTGTATATCCAAAACTCTGCAGCTAGAGTTCTCATAAACACTAAGCGGCCTGCACACATTACTCCCACCATGTTTAGTCTTCACTTGTTGCCTGTCTTTTGCCCTTATGTTAAAAATTCTTCTCTTAACCTACAAAGCTCTCCATGATCTGGCACCTCATTATATATGTGATCTGCTGCATCCATACACACCTGCATGTTCTTTTCATTCTTCTGATTCCAAACTGATGTCTATCTCCAGATTTCGTCTGTCCACATTTGGTGGTAGATTCTTCAGTGTAATTGCACCTAAACTATGGAACTGGCTGCCTCAGAGCCTCTGCAAAATCTCCTCCATTTCTATCTTCAAGTCTCATCTTAAAACTCATCTTTTCTCAGAGTACTACCTATCTATTGCTGATTGCTGAATTTAAATATTTTATTTCCCCTAACTGTGATTGTAACTTCTGTTAAAAAAGTATGTTGTTTGTAACCTTGAGCTTTTGGAAAGGCTCTATATATTATTAGACCACAGTAAGTATAAATAGTGAACTTTTAAATTTGAGTGTGATAAATTGCAGGTGACAGCCCAAAAATGCCCCAGTTAATGCTACATTTCCTCATAGATCTCATAAAGACGGCATATGAAGATCAGGAGGAAGAATTTGAATCTGACAGCAGAGTAATCTCACCACATTTACAGGCTGGTTCGTCCTGCACACACTTACCTTTGTCATTTCTGTTCTCTTGGCCCTCCACTATAGTTACAGTACATCAGATTTTTCCTTGTCTCAAAGGCCCTAGAACTATGTATGGAATTACACTAGTTACATTTTTTAAATGAGCTAACAAACACATATTGAGTACACAAATAACAATGCGTGTATCTCTGAACACAGATTGTGAGTGTGCAAATATTCATAGTCAAATTCCATTGACTTCTCAGATCCATGTGGAATGCCTGATGTCTTTGCTCTCTCTGGGCTGGACATCCTAGGGAGAGGAGAGTATGATGGGAATGTGCCCTGGCTGTGCCACGTGAGCATTAGTCTGGGTGCCAGTCATCATTGCAGTGGGGTGATCATCCAATCAACATGGATTCTTACTGCTGCAACCTGTGTCTATGACCTGTGAGCAACCAACATGCAAAAAACTGCAGATAAGACAGTTCCCAGTGCCATACAAATGAATAATTAAAGATGATACGTGTTGAAGTTTCAGTGTTAAACACAGACAACTCAAAGTAAGCCATTTGTGGCTTTGTAGTAAAACATGCTCTATTTGTTTGAGCATCCCAACCAGCCTGACACAACAACATTGGCACAACCAGCTTGAGTTTGGAGTGAAACTATCTTATCCGACTAATGAAAGATGGGGGAATATTAGGGGAAACCTGTTTGAAAACAATCCATATTTACCACTCTGTGGTAATGCTAGTGGTGCAGAAATCTCACTTTTCACAGTTTTAAAACACACTTAATTCTCATGAATAAACAGCACAGTATGTTAGTTAAAAACTATTAAGAAATGTTATAAAGATGGTCTATGTCTTTGCAGGGAAGAGAGATTTTTAAGCATAAGGACAGGAGGCTCAAAGGAACAGGTGAGCAGGAGGTTTGTTTGATTTTTGCTTCTATTATGATGAGATTTCACAAAATGATCCACCCAAATAGGACGTGTTCCTGGTTCAGCATTCTTTGTTGGTCCTGAAACAACATTCCAAACAACTGATCAGAGCTCTAAACCTAAAACTACCACTTAAATCAATAACTGCTTAATGGGAATGTTGATACAGTAACATCTTTGATACATGAACGTGCCAAGGAGAACTAGGGTGGATGTTAAGCTTCTCCGTGGATAACGGCTTAAATTTCTTTCTGTTCTGCACCTAAAATATTTGGATAATAAGGCATGAGTTGTATGGACTGCTTTTATGGTACTATTGCAACATTTGTGAAGCTTGAAAACTCCAGTCCCCATTCTTTGTAATTACATGGAAAAGAGCAACCAGTACAAACTTTTAAATGACTCCTTTTGTGTGCCACAGAAGAAAGTAAGTCATTTGAGTTTGCAACAACATGAGGATGAGGAAATGCTAGAAGTATTTTCATTTTTAGGTGTCTCTAACTATCTCTTTAATGCATGTGTTTCTTTCTCTCAGACCTGTGATGTTAGGAAAGTGATTATACACCCTCAGTTTAATTCATCCTCTCTGGACTATAATGTGGCTTTGCTTCAGCTGAGCTTTCCATTGACTCTCAGTCTAAGCACGCAGCCTGTCTGTCTCCCATCAACTGGACAGGAAATCCCACCTTCCCTCCACTGCTGGACATGGAGCAGCCAAATGTGTATGTCACCTGTCTACCTTCACAAATATGAGCCAATTAAGATGCCCGTTGTGAAGGGTTACTGGATATGTGTGTGGCTGTATGCAATGTGCAAACATGACATTTCACAACTGTTTGAATAAACTGAAGGTTTACATGAGTTTTGAAACTTGAATGTTTGACATTTTGCTTTTGAACTTATATGACTTCTTGCCTTCCAATGAACTTGAATGACTTTTTGTGTTCGTGAATGTTACTTTCTTTTTTATCATTCATTCATTCATCCTTCCTTCTTTACTATCTTCCCTCACTCCCTCCTTTCTTTGTTTCTTTCTTTCTTTCTTTCTTTCATTGTCCAACCTTTCTTTCTTTCTATCATTCTTTCTTTTTGTCTACTTCTTGCATGTTTTTTTCAGCTCTCGCTTATATCTTAAAATTAGAACTTGGCAGTGCGATGATGTTGTAAAGTTGTGTGTTATGTTCCTAATTTTTAAGCTGCTTTTGATAAACGCATCTGCTTAATAACTAAATGTAAGTGTTAAAAAATTATCACTAGGTTTAAAAGGCATTTAGAACTGCTTTTGAACTTGACTGACTTCTTGCCAACCAATATCATCTATCCGACGTTCTTTACCTGTACATTTCCTCTTGATTTAATTTCTTGGTTACATTTTTGTTCTGTGTATCTGTGCTGATCTCCAGACAAATGGTCTATGTATATTTTTAGCAGGACAAAAACACGAACAGCTAAAAATATCTGCGCTGGAAGGAACGATGTGTGAACAATGCATCAGTCGTAGACTGACATGTACTATGTTATATGCTGGACTGACTGAGCTGGAAAGCACAGAATCATGCATGGTAAGGAGCACACTGTAAGGAGAACAGTTTTTTTTTTTTTTAACAGTAGGAATAATTGAAGTAATTCTTCTCTCTAGTGGGTACATTTGGAAATGGCTTTTAAATGACTACTGGCAGGCTGCCCTTCACCGAAACAACACCCAGGGATAGTTCACCCAAAATGTTAATTATTTTATCATTTAATCACCATTGTGTTGTTGAATATAAAATCTTGCACTTGTTTGTTTGCATAAAGAATTTTATAAAATGCTGCATAGTCATATATGTGTCATCTCATTTATATGTGTGTAGTATTTTTGTAACATTTTTCAATGGTGACAAGGAAAAAGCTAGCGAGAGAGCAGGTGTAATGTTTTTTGGAATATTTATGTGATATCAACCGTTTGACCTTTTTTGACAGACTCAGTGGAACAACTCAGGTGGACCTCTTGTTTGTTTGACAAACACATCTGGTATTGTTTTGATGGGCATACAGAGTTGGGGAGAGCCTTGTGGAGGGATCCAGAAGCCTGCACTTTATTCTTCAATACCAGCTCTCATGCACTGGGTCTCACAACATGTGGACACTGAGTGAAGACACACACAGAAACTGCAGATCAACAACCAAATAAAATAATTATCAGTTTAAATACATGGTTTTCTTGTTTTTAGATAATCTTCCCCCATGACGGAGTTGAACTATTAAGCTTGAATTAGCTATTAGAAGTAAACATAATGACATACTGGTTAAGTTTAAAACATGTGGTCAAAAATTATAATGTATAATTAAAAATGGATATAATTGAAATATAAATATAATTTAAACCATTATTTCTAAAGGGGGTAATGCCATAGCACAACAGGGTCGAAAAGTCAGGGACAAATTCATTCATTCATATATTCATTCATTCATTCACTTCTTTTGTGGTTCTTTTGTATCTATCTTAACTTTCTTTCAAACTCTCTTTCAAACTTTGTCTTTCCTTTGAACTTTCTTTCTTTCAAACTTTCTTTTGAACTTGGTCTTTCTTCCAAAATGTACTTTCCTTTGAAGTTTTTTTTTCAAAACCTTCACAAAACACTGAGTCTAAATATTTTGAAACTGCAAATGCTTCAGGGTTTTGTTTTTTGCTAAATAATTGCTGTTCAGTTTAGCTATTTTTTTTTTAGAACTTTCTTTCAACATTTGAACTTTTTCCAAACTTTTGAAATTTCTTAAGAACTTTCTTTCATTCTTTCTTTCAAAACCTTCACAAAACTCTTTATTAAATAGATTTTGAAATGGCAAAGGCTTCACCGTTTTCATGCAGTGCTAAATAACTGCTTTTCAGTTTGGCCTTGTGTACTTGAGGGAATCCTTGACCCAACCCTCCAAGTGTGTGATCAGGCAGTGGGGTGATCCCACACCATTCACAGACACACACACCAAGAGCCATATCCAATCCTCTGTCACAGCCTGCTCATTTGAATCATTCTTTCCTATTGGCTAGGGCCCAAGTGGGGCCCACACCGATTGGCTGAATTGCAATAACTACACCCACTCACATCCCCTGGCCTTGGTTGGTATGCATGAAAAGATAAACTATGAACAACTTTTACCTCACATGCAGTGAACCCTGACCATATTAACTCATGCAGTACAGAAAGGAAAGACTGCAGCATGGATCAAGTTCTAGTGAGTACATATATTCCTTTTTACAAATTCTCAGTGCTTTGCAAAAAGCCTTACCCCCCTGACACATTAGAATGAAAGAGAAGGGGGAAAAGTTGAGAGGTAATTACAGGCATATGCATATTATCAATTCGATGTTGAATGTAGCTCAAAACGTCAAACGCTGTTTATTGTTCTTGTGCAATTTCCAATATTCTGTATTTATAATGAAAATTTTGTGCCAGTGGGTATTTGATAATGTATTTAGAGTGGACCTAAAAAAAAGTTTGACATCCAGAAAATGACCAAATATATTTTGTCCTCTTTTGAAACAGTATACCAAATGTTTAATTATTCAAAATCTTCCACGCTTGTGATACGTTTCGCTTGAAAAGCATTCTTGTGCTATATTTTTCATTCAAATGAATGCCACTTCATTATATGTTTGGTTATTTAATGCAATGACATTCATACATTTTTTAAGTGTGGCTTAAGTGTCTAAATTCATTTTAAGGTCACATTAATAGTTATGCTGTAGAATGTTAATATGAGATCATATATGGAATCAAGAAAGCATTGTGTAAAATATAACATAAGTGTGTGTTGCAGACAGCACCTGTATTAATTGGAGTATCTATAGTGGTGATCACGGTATTGTTCCTCATCCTGAAACCCGGAAGCTCTGATGGAGGACGAAAGCAGAGCAAGTTTCCAAAAACCTTGCAGGATCCAAATGTGAAATATCCATTGCAACTCAGAGACAAAGAGGTGTGTTTTAGCAAATGCATCAAACTGTTGCTTGTATGGTTCTATGTCTTACTAACTGCATGTAATAACGTTGCAATAACACTGCAGTTACATTTTTTTGGATGAAGTTTCTTAGTTTTGGTGAAGTTAAAGGGATAGTTCACCCAAAACGAACATTCGGTAATTTAGCAATAATATTGTAATATTTGTTCTGCAGCTGCAGCTTTTTATTTGTTTTACAATAGGAAATTACTCACGACACCAAAAAATTCCGCTTTGGTTTACCATCCTCCTCTCACGTCCTTGGTCTGCCAATCGGTATGACATTGCATTACTGTTTTATCACACCAGTGGTCACCTGACCCTGATATCTCACATACTTTTTTATACAAAGCAATAATCACAATAAGATCTGAGTTTCATGTTGTGATCCTGTACTTTTTCTCATAGGTCAGCATGTTTACCTGTCTGCAAAGGTGAATGGGAACCTGGTTATTCGTGCATACACACCCGTGTCCAGTGATGAAGACCAGGGATTCGTTGATCTAGTTGTAAAGGTGCTACATTACACCATTTAGCATTTTCAAATTACTCTTAAAGGGATAGTTCTCCTAAGTATAAAAATGTTGTTATCGTTTACTCACCATCATGTTGTTCTAAGCCCATATGACTTTTTGGAACACAGAAGTATTCGTTTTGATTGTATAAAGATTCAATGAAAGTGAATGGTGACTGAGGCTAACATTCAGCCAAACATCTCCTTTTGTGTTCAATCACAAAAGAATAAAAGTCATACTGGATTGGAACAGCATATATGTGAGTAAATGATGGCAGAATGTTTATTTTGTTTGGTGAACTATGCCTTTAATGATTGTATGTTGTGGTGTGGATGGATTTCAAATACCCTATTACCAAACCTAATTTAGCATTTTTAACAAGCCTGCACATGTTTGTATCCATATGTAATAATCACTGAAGAATAATTTCTTTTAATATCTCACTTCAGGTCTACTTTAAAAACTCTCATCCAAACTATCCTGATGGAGGCAAAATGTCTCAGTACTTGAATGACATGAAGATTGGAGACACCATTGATTTCAGGGGACCAAATGGGTTGCTGGTATACAATGGAAATGGCAAGAAAAAAACAATGATGTGTTAAAACCTCATTAAAAGCAACATTTGTAAATGGTTATGTAGGGAATTTAGTTTGTATTAATTATGGATAATTGTTTATCTTATTTAATTAATCATACACTATTGATAATTTCAGGTCTCTACAACTTGTTCAGAAAAAGGGTACAAAGGCAGTCACTTTATTCATTTTGGTTACATAATTGTACCCTAAGGACTTATTTTGTACCTATATATCCCCAGGAAACAAAAACAGACCTTTTTGTCTCCTTAAGGATACAAATATGAATCCAAAATAAGGGAAGCACATCAGTGCCAACTGTTCCTTAAAGGGTAACTAAACCCTAAACCAACTTTTTTTAGTTAATGATCTGTAAGCATGGGGCTTTATTAGTACTGGTCATTGATTCAAGTAATTTTTTTGACATTTGTGTATAAAGTGTTTTAATTCTACAATATATGGTGTAAAAATGTCTGAGTGCTGCCCTCTTCAGGTTGAACGGTGGCTACTGCAGTTGAATTTTCCTATTGGCTGTTGCGGTACTTCGTGACGTAAGCGGTGACAGCTGACGTAAGCAGGTTTCAAGCTCACCACGCCAGATTCATGTACATGTCGTCTTGCGACCGTGTGAGGAATAATAATAACATAGAGTCTGACAGCAGCTGTCAATTAATCCGTCACTACGAGTCTCAGGTGCCCCCTCCCCGCTCAGCCCCGCACTCGGTTCGTTCCCTCTATTTCTAGTGGGTGGAGTCAGACTCTGAGCAGGTGTTTAGTTACCCTTTAAATGGTACCTTTTTTTCTGAGCGTGAAAAAAAATATTGCGTTCAGCCACTAGAGGGTGATGGCACATTGTTTTATGATTACTGACTCTACTTAAAGAGATAGGTGACCCAGTATGAAAATTCTGTCATCATTTACTCACTCTCATGTTGTATCAAACCTTTATTGCTTTCTTTATCCTGTGAACACAAAAGGAGATGTTAGTCAGAATGTTAGGGAGTGACAGCCTCAGTCACCTTTGACAAAATGTAGTTCCTACATTTCTGCTTAACTTCTCGTTTTGTGTTCCATTTGGGTAGAACAACATATGGGTGAGTAAATGATGACAACATTTTTGAGTGAACCATCACTTTATGGTGAATGTGTGACTTGCATACACTTAATGCATAATAAAATATTTACATTTTGTGAATTGATTCAGATTGTAAATATATTTTCTTACTGATATTTACAGGACAGTTTGCTATCCGACCTGACAAGAAATCTGATCCCAAAGTGTCGAAGTTTAGACATGTGGGCATGATTGCTGGTGGAACAGGTAAGGATATGCATTATGGTAGGACTCTAAAGCATTTTTTTTTTTGCTATAGGCTTTAAAACATTGGTGCATTTAGCCAATGACCAATGTAATGCATCAAAATACTAACTAAAGATGGCATGTTCATGCTTTCAGGCATAACCCCAATGCTGCAGTTGATTAGGAGCATAACAGCAGATCCATCTGACACCACCAAGTGCTCCCTTATATTCGCCAACCAAGTCAGTCACATCCATGATGAAATATGGAATATAGAACCAACTGAATATATAAATAAGCAATATAATACTATAAAATTGAGCTTAATATGTATATGGATGTATAAAGGGATCGTTCACCCAAATAGGAATATTTTGTCATTTACTACCTCTCGTGTTGTTCCAAATCCATCTACTTTTTTTTTTCCCTTTGGAAGACTAAAGAAGAATAAGCAGAAGTTAAGCAGAATATCTGAGCTGCTCTCTCCAAGTAGATGGAGATAAGAGGCTGTCAAAAAGACATAAAAGCACCATGAAAGCATTTTAAAAGTAGTCCATATGACTTGCATTATATTTCAAGTCTTTTGAAATGGTATGGTAGCTTCGTAATGAAGAAATGACAGAAATTTAAATCATTATTCACTGAACATCTTGCTTTACAAACATGTTTTTTTTCCACAGTGTCATTTTGTGGAATAGGACAGCTTTGACTTAAGCAGAAGAAAGTCAAACATGTTTCAAAATGACACAATGATGATGAGTAAATTATGACAGAATTTTCTTTTTTTATTTGGGTGAACTATTCTTTTAAACATATGCATGATGCTTTCAGACAATGGAACTTGTGGCATAATGCTAAACTCTCTATGTTATTTTCAAAGGGAGTGTTAAGAGGTTGCATAGCTACATTGTGTATTTTTTGTACTGCCAAGATACACATTCACACATTGCTAAAAAAATTATAATAATGGTTTCTTTTAATGTTGGTTAGCTTTGTACTAAGACCTTGTGTTTAACTCCCACAGACTGAGAAGGACATTTTGTTACAGAAGGAGCTGGAAGTTGTTCATCAAAATCATCCTGATAGACTCAATCTGTGGTACACACTGGACAAGCCTTCAGAAGGTACAAAATACTGTATTTACCACTCCTTGTCTAAGTAGTATACCCCCTAAAGCATCATGCTTAACAGTGTCTTTTGATATAATTATCTTTTTTTATGATCATTTGACTGCCCTGCATTACAGACAGTTCAATAGATTTTCAGTCTCTGTGTTCTTGTGACAGGGTGGAAATACAGCAAAGGGTTTGTTGATGCTGACATGATAAAAGGCCATCTCCCGCCTCCGGCCAATGACGTACTCATCGTGATGTGTGGCCCACCCCCTATGATCCAGTATGCATGCCTGCCAAGCCTTGACAAGCTGGGCTACAAAACAGAGAACACTTTTGCATATTGAGTTTTTGGTCACTGATTTACTGTATGTGTTTGGCAAGCATGTATAACAACTTTTGTGGTTTACATCTTTGATGCACAATGTAAAATTTCAGATGTAGTTTTAATAATAAACCATTTTTAATACCTGATATATTTTTTGTTTGTGGAGAGTTAAAGCAGAAAAGTTAAATGTGCTTCAATGGAAGCAAGGCAATCCTAGCTAGATTCTTAGCCATTTGCAAAGCTATTTAAATAGGCTACTAAAACACACAGAACTCCAATGATTTGTTAGCAAAAATGTAATTATCATTAATTTAGTTAGGTATTACAGAGATACAGGGAGACACATGACACTAGTCATTAGGCATAATTGGCCTTTTAGACCAAATGCATTATTGAACTAAAAAAGAAAATAAAAAACCTAGATGCAATGCAATGAAGTCAGGTTTCTCGAAATACTTTTTTAAAAGTTGATGTACATTTGAGCTTTTCACACTGCACTTTACAAATGCACAATGTGAAACCTCAGAACATGAATACCCAGGATTAATTATTAACATAGGTATGAACAGTGTGAAACATGAAACAGGATAAATCAGGATTCCAAGTGTGAAAAGCCTTTTTTTTTTGTGGATTTTCTCCCCAATTTGGAAGGCCCAATTCCAAATGCACTCTAAATCCTCATGGTGGCATAGTGACTCGCCTCAATCCGGGTGGCGGAGGACGAATCTCAGTTGCCTCTGAGACCGTCAATCAGCGCATCTTATCATGTGGCTTGATGAGTTAGTGCGGAGACCTAGTGCATGTGGAGGCTTTACGTTATTCTCCGCTGCATCCACGCACAACTCACCACGTGCCTCACTGAGAGTGAGAACCACATTATATTGACCAAGAGAAGGTTAACCCATGTGACTCTACCCACCCTAGCAACCGGGCCAATTGGTGACTGGAGTCACTCAGCACGCCCTGATTCGAACTTGAGACTCCAGGTGTGGTAGTCAGCGTCTTTACTTGCT
The DNA here is from genome assembly GCF_025860055.1 of Xyrauchen texanus. Taxonomy (NCBI): domain Eukaryota; kingdom Metazoa; phylum Chordata; class Actinopteri; order Cypriniformes; family Catostomidae; genus Xyrauchen; species Xyrauchen texanus. The sequence goes on from NC_068321.1 coordinate 17,190,458, forward strand.
GAGCTACCCAGGCCCCCGAAAAGGCCTTTTGTGACATGGCACAAAAGCAGCACTCCTGCAAGAGATGCAAAAAAACAGTGGGACGATGTGCAGGGTCCCTTTATCGAATGTTTACAAAGAAAAAGAGCAAGATGTAATGCAGTAGTCAAAGACATCCATATAGCATAGACAAACAATTACAGTATACCATGGTCTACTGTATTCTAATGCTCTCATTTAGTAAGAGATAATCCACGGCTAAGTGTGCGTTAAATGATTTTAATGCACAATGTGGATGCAAAGTCAGGTGGTTGCCTCCATGCATTCATATCTTTTAATGCACAGCTAGCCATGGATTTTCCTGCTTATACCATTGTCACTTGCCAGCTTTGATTAGTTAAAGTTTTATTTTGCATCGCAAATTTCAACTGGAAGGATCTACAGGTCAGATCTAGAGATCTGCCTGTTCTAAATCAGACACAGAGATAAAGTAGTGAGATAAGATAACATTTATTTGAATTAATTAAATAAAAAGCTGTACGAATAATTGACCAAAAACTGTAAAAACTCGAACACAGACGTGAGCGCTTGGCCAACGCATGGCCTATGCCTGGTCCCGTTGTACATAATTTAAGTGCACTCTTGCGTTGATCTGGTGGTCACAAACCTCACACCACAAGAGGGCGATCATTTGACTCTGTGGTCTGGTGTTTTATGAAGTAAAAACCCATCCCAACATGTCCAAATTGACTGTATATATATATATATCTTCCTGGCTTGGACAAACCAATCCCGTAGTTGTTTCCATTTTCTCTGTACAGTGTCATTATCAGAATGACACTCAACTTGTTTGGCAAGACTCTTCGCAAATTGCTGCTCCTCCATGACAGTTCTTGACTGAAAACAGAAAATCCGTTCTAGCGCCCCTTGCGGCAACACAGAGAATAACCAAATACATACTTGCGTAGGGTTATGGAATCGAGCTTGAGTAGCAATGTGCGTTTGCGTTTGAGTATTTGAGTGTATTTTTAGTATTTTTGGGCATTTACTAATCATGGTGAGGAGAAAACCATCCAAAACTAATTGAAACCTGCAGACTTTGATGTCTGAGACATCCATATGTTATCTATTAAGAGTGTATTTTTGATTGAATTCAAGAAAGAAAACGCGATATGGCCTAGCACAATTACAAAACTGCAAAAGCTTTTTATAAACAATTCAGAACTCTTCAATCAAGGACCCGTAGATAAAGTTTACCATTATTTTTATCCTTCCATTCTAAATTTGCACTGCAAAAATCAATGACATCTTTAACTAAGCAATGCTGGAGAGTGACCCTTGTACAAGCTTCACCTCCAAGTCATGTATTAAAATAGTTTAACGCACACCTAGCTGATGCTAAAATGTGTTCTGTGTTTACAACCTTTTATAAGACCTGTGAAAACACATACAAAGCAGCATGTATACCCAGTGTTGCATTAAAAGTGTCTGTTACCAAGATGTTAGCTGCCCCTTAGATTTAACTAATAAACATACAGTAGCAAGATAATCTACTGTAAGTTTAAGCTGTTGGTGAATTTTTACTAGCATGATAAAAGGGTTATCACCCTCCTTGTCAACTATTGTTTGAAATATCCCACTTGGAGTGACGAAGCATTTGGCTCCTTTGAAGAAATGATCAATAAAATCTTGATCAATTCATACACATTTTCCAACAGCTGCATGCAGATTTTTGCTCAGTAACCCATAAATGTTCCTTTTATAATTTTTGCATCCAAAAAACATGAAAAGTGCATAACAGTCTCTGCCAATGGAAGTGCAGAGTTCCACCATCTTCTTGACTTGGGCCCATCCCAGCTATTTGCATGATCTCACTGTAGATATCTAAGGACAGTTCCTCAACGTTCTCCACCGTTCACTATGGAAGACATAAAACCTGGACTGCAATCTGAGTTCTGGGGTTCTTGCTTGGCTGATCCAAAACAGCCCAGACCCAGTTGGCACCCAGAAGTATCTTCTGTTCGGGGCCATGAAGTTAAAGCCATGAAGTTAAAGATGTTGGTGAAATTAAGTTGGCTGCTGCACTGGATGTAAGCCATTAGAATGATCTCGTTTAGGGTTGAAGAACTCGGGTGGAACTTGCTCTATGGGTCACTGGAGAGCAGATACTCCTTTGTTCTGAATGAAGCAGCTTGGATGCAGTCACAGAAGAGAGGGATGAGGTCTGGTGAGGTGGTTTTGTTGGGTTTAGACCATAAGGTTCTAAAAAAGCTGGTTTTGGCTTCATACTGAAAATCTGTTTGGTTCATTCCTAGTCAGGTCAAAGCGTTGTTTCCCTTATACACTGCAAATATTGTAACAATCATGTAACTTCATAACAAGCAGATGATTACATATACTTTTCCAACATTTACAAAGTTTGCTTTCAATTAAGTCAACTGGAACAAAATCAAGTTAAATGGATAAATCATCCAAAAATGAAAATTCTCTCATTATTTGCCATCCCAGATGTAAATGACTTACTTTCTTCTGCTGAATGCAAACAAAGATTTTTAGAAAAATATTTTAGCTCTCTAGGTCCATACAATGAAAATGAATGTTGGCCAGGATCTTGAAGGTCCAAAAAGAACATAAAGGCTGCATTAAAGGAATCCACACAACTTCAGTGGTTAAATCCATATCTTCAGAAGCAACATAAGTGTGAGTGAGAAACAGATCAATTGATTTGTGATTCGCATTTTTCATGCATATTGCCACCTACTGGGCAGGGAGGAAAATTTATATTAAAAAAAGGACTTCAATACTGATCGGTTTCTCACCCACATCAATCATATTGCTTCTGAAGACATGGATTCTTAAACCATCTTCACAAAGATCTTAAACACTTAGGCCTGGAATTGGAAAAAGAACATCTAATGCAAGAGGTCACCAGATTAGCAGAGGATAAAAAGTTGTGGAAGAGTATTGTCGTGCCCCGCCCGATGATGATGATTAAACCACTGGAGTAATATAGGTTACGTTAATGCTGCCTTTATATGCTTTTTGGAGCTTCAAAGTGCTGGCCACCATTCACTTGCATTGTATGATATTCTTCTAAAAATCTTCCTTTGATAAGAAGTCACAAACATCTGGGATGACATGAGGGTGAGTAAATTATGAGAGAATTTTCCTTTTTTTGAGTGAATTACTGGGGATACTTCAACTACAAACAATTATAAAATAACAGAACCTTAATAAATGTTTTATTACCCATGCATATACAAATATAAATATAGTACAAATGTAAGAAGACTTTACATTTCAATATAATTACATAATAATTACTTAACATTAATTTAATATGTATTTGCGTAGCTGACATGAAAAACTTGACATGTCCACTGTGTGACATGCTAAAATCCATCTAAAAATATTTAAAATAGAATTTTGTAAATAATTGTATAATTATTATGCATGAAGCTTTATATTCGCAGCAAAATAAAAAAAAAAAATGAAAAGAAATGATGACAATTAACTGGATCTAATACAGGATATATACACTGTCCCTTATTTATTTATATAAATTTTATCCTGAAATAAATATAAAAATCTATATTTTGCACCAACTACTAGAAACACTTGTTGTTAATAGACTCGAAATTTAAAACATTACCAGATAAAATAACTCACCAGTATAATTCTCTCCTTAGTGTTGGGTGAGAGTGAACCTGCAGTCAGATCTTTCTTCTCCTTTTTGGAGTCCTATTAAGATAAGTGCTAATTTAAGGGTCAACCATAGTGTAAGGACCACCTAAAGACAACGTTTGCCATTTCGGTCATGGGATCCACTGAACAAGAAAGAGATGTTCTTTTAGCTCATCTTTCACAGCATAAAGCTCCTTGTCCAAAAAAGCACCTTCTTACTCATTGGGTTGGATTAAAAGGCTGTATTGCAAGCAAACAGCCATTTATTCTTGACAAAACATACTGCTTTTTCCGTATCACACATATTTGAACTAGGTTTAAGTTAAAAAGCCTTTGAGATCTAGTAAGTAGCAAGGGATTTACTCGCATCCAGTTACAAGAATAGCTAGGCCAAATATCAAGACAATTTGACATTTTGACAAAACATAAGGGCTTGTGCTGGGTGGTGAAGAGGTAGGCGAAGTAAGATTGTGGCATCGCCCTGTTGTAGCACAAGCCCACCACACCCACAAATGTGAATAAGTTAATACTGTAGTATGACAGTTCAGTTCTGAAGGTTGGAAAGCTCAAAGCTGCAGGCAAGGAGGGGTTAGGCTGAGGTATGTGAGAGGTGTGACTCCGGAACGCTCTCACTGTGAAGGAAGAGATAATGTGGCGCAGTCCAATCACACTATGGCAGTTCGGCTGCGTCTCATTCCTCTTAGTAGCTCATCTTGGCTCAGTAAGTACTGTAAGTAAGAGGAGGTGAGGGGGCCTGTATTAGCATGAAGCTCAGCGCAAGAGTTAAACTTGTGACTTTAGTCTTTTCACATTTGTAGCTACCAGTTTCCACAAGATGATTCAAAGCTTTTCTATAACACAACTATATAACAAGACAAACAACAAAAGGCTTCACCACTCAAATGCTTAATAAATGTTTTACATCATAAATGGATCTTAAAGGGACAGTTCACCCAAAAAGGACCATGTCATCGAACTATCCCTTTAAAATTAGTGCTTAATTACATTAATAAAAAATATCAAGTCCCAATTTCAAAGCAATAAAATAAATGTTAGATTCAAGAATGTTTACATAGATTTTTTGGAATACAGATTGTAATAAGTATCATCGGACCTGATACTAAATTAGCAGATTCTTTTAGAGCAATAATCGGTTAATAAACACTAGAGTTAAATAAGTTGTCAGTATGCACTTACCGTGAGGCTGTTAATTCCGTTTGATAAGGCTTCTATCTGCATATCTGGTCCTTTAGTGTGCAAAATCTACAATGTCAAACAATTCATCAAACAACTTTATATAGCAGTTTATAGTCAACATTTGGACACACAATGCATTACAATGTGCATATTAGAGTGCAACGATGGCTATCGCCCTTTCGACATTTAATTATATGTAGGATATGAATTATAGATATCTGTAATTTTGTTTTAAAGCATGATAATTCTTGACATCAGTATGGAATTACTCCAAGTGAAAATGCTCTTGTTTATATCTGTAATTACATTTGCACAACACCGTTAATTACTGATATAAAAAAAATACATAATTACTAACAGAAATACCAATTCTTAGTATCAAAAATGTAATTGCAACTAGTAAAGAACATAATTACTGATATCTACTCGCATTTACAGTAGTAGAATATTAAAAAGATCTGTCATTCACTCCTGTACAAAACACAATTACAGACATCTATAATGAATTCCTCACTAGTAGAAATTCCAATTCCACATCATCATCAGCTTACTAGTTAAAACAATAATATTTATATAATTTATTACATTGTCACTTGTGCAAATGTCCATTCCTGATATCAGCAATTGAATAACTAGGAAAATGTTTTATTTTTGATATCTGGACTCTTTGATATCGATTTTCAATAGTGGCAATGCTAATATAAATATATAAATATATAAATATATATAACATAGTAACTAGTAAGAATGTCTGTTTTAAAGCTGAAGTATGTGACATTTTCAGTGTTAAAATACTTTCTTCTATCCCAGCTTAAGAGACAACTACAAGTAAGCCATTCATAGCATAGGTTAACTTTCTCGAAAACTGTAAATATGTTTGTTGTTTTAACTGACCGTTTAGACCCACCCCAACAATGTTACTCAACCAATGGCATGATTTGGGGGTGGACTAATCTCATTGTTTGACCAACGGTAGACAGGCTGTATTGAAAACAAAGTTAATTTTTGCAATTCTGTTTGGTGGTGCGAGTGGCACAGAAAAAAAACATACTTCAGCTTTAAGATATCTTTATTTACTCTTCAATTTTTAGATATATGAAACTGAAAGTCAAAAGGTCCTGTAACTGCACATTTTTGGAATTCTTTTTGTTTAACTGTATACAATATGCAGTCATTTGTTTTCATTAATATCTTACACTGACACCTAGCGGCTTGGATGCAGCATCATTTAAAATCAATAGTTTTTAGTTTCAGATGGCAATGTAGAGATGTAGTATTCACAGTCAGCCATTACTGTAATCAATGAGTGAAAGTCTCAGGAAGGTTACTGAGAATAAGCGAGTCATGTTATTCTAACATGGCAGGCCCCATGTGCGGACCCTCTCCATGTAGAATAAAACGGCTTTTATAAGGTAACTGATATGACTGGAGTCTTCATTTTAATGTGAGTGATCATGAATTACAATGAATGTCTTTAGGAGTTACATTTTTATAATTAGGAAAAAAATAGGAGTGCACCTTTAAGCAGAATGATAATGATAATAATGTTAAGGAACTTTGGAATGCAAGTAATGTGAATAGTAAAAATGTATATTAGAATGTACCTGGGCATAATGCCCTTCTCCTAAAGAGTATGATCCTTTCCTAGCATACATTTCTTCACATTGTGAAAATAAGCGTGGCCAGATGCATGGATGACATCCAGTTAGTGATTAATGCTTGTTAATCAAGCATGTCAATGGCTTTCTGCAAAGTTTGTTATTAAAGACATTTGCTTGACTTGGCAAGAGGATTTAGTCACGTATACAGCTGAGAAAACAATAATCAAGGAAAATTATGACAGAATTGTACAGTAAGGGGCCGTTCACACTGAACACATTTTGCATACATCTGTGCTGTTTTATCACTTGTTATTATGCAATCATGAGCTAGATGGAGGTCTTTGACCATTGTGCCACTGTCTTGAAATATTTTTCAGCATCTTGCACAGGAGTGTAGAATTGTTCAGAGTAGACAGTGTGACAGGTTGAAGGAATATTACAAGTTAAACTCAATCGACAGCATTTGTGGTTAATGCTGATTACCACAATATTTATTTTTTTACTTGTCCCTCCTTTACAAACTGAAAAAAACAAAAATTTGTGGTAATCAATATTATGTCGATTGAGCTTAACTTGTATTGAACACAGAATATTTCTAAAAACATGTCTTTAGACACAAGCTTCCTGTTCTATTCGTTGCACTGCATCTTACTTTTTCAGCGCAAGAACGCGTTCAGTCTGAATGGCCTTCTGAATTTTTATGTATAAGCCATTTATCTTGTATCATCCAGTATACTGTTTGTGAAAGTGTTTCTATAATTCTCTATCTAAGTGCTGTAAATAAAACAAAAAGTAATGATTGAGTGAATGATTGAGGAGGTTTATTATGTAACAAAGTTTTGGGGTATATCATTACAGTCCAAAAGAGGGTCCTTTTAACTGAAGAAGCAAGATATCTACCTATAAAAATAGTCTTGTGTGTTTTATTGTATGAAAATTACCACAAGTCAGGCCGTTCAAATTGTGCTGAACATTTAAGAATAAGTATTCTGGATGTGTACTTAAAATTCACCAACATAAATATACCATTAAATAAATCCCTAAAATATATGCAAATATTGCATAATATCATTGTACATACTGTCTTTTAAAACAGGCCAAAGTAGGTGTTATGTTATAAAAATGCAATACTTGTTATATAAATCTCTGATTATTTATAATACTTTTTAATCACAAAAACATGTATAAAGTAATTTTGTTGAAAATATGCGACTGTCCATCACAGTTGAAGTGGCACTAGAGAGTATTTAGGACTAAACCCTTTTGCCTTGATGAACTGATAATGATGTCATAATACAGTACTAAACCCTTGGATCCAAATACATTTCAACCCCTCCACTGAGTGTCTTTCTGAAATGCTGGGATGCTGGGGTGTTAGATAATGGCACAGAGAGGAACCAGGGTGTCGTTTGGAGGTTGGTGCGGTTGGTGGGATATGGGTGGAGGGTTATTGGCAGTAAGCACAACAGCATCAGTTCTGTAGAGGTCCCACCTGCTCCCGTCTCTCTGGGTCCCTGTCAAAGATGGGACTGAGGCCCCTAAAGCCACTGTAGGGCCGGTTGGCCCCGTTAAGCAGGGCCTGGGCTTGGGATGCATCCAGAGGGCAGATGTAGTCTGCAGAGTCATCAGCATGTTTCTTACGGTGCCCAAAATTGGAGAAACCCATTTTACGTGGCTGAGGAAGAAATAACAATGAAGATAAGAATGAATAGAATGAAGCAAAAAAAAGATATGATTATTATTCGTTACTAAATGATGTCATGCATCAAGAAATCTGACATTTAGTCATGATTTGATTTGCAGGGTTTCCACCCTTTTCACCAATACGTTTCATTGAACTTTCCAGGCGTTTGTGATATCTGGATCCAGATTTGTAAAAATAATTTTGATTCAGAATGATTAGCTACTCAATCAATTAGACTGATTTGATTCATTTTGACTAATTCATTGAAAAAAACTGACTGGAAAGAACTGACAGAAAAGAACGATTCACTGAAAAGAAGATTTTTTTTTTAACTTTACACAAGAAAAATTTCTAGCTCATTAAATATGTTAAAGCAGTGAAAAAATATGAAAATATATATTCATGGAGCCTGGGTAGCTCAGCAAGTATTGACACTGACTACCACCCCTGGAGTTGCGAGTTCGAATCCAGATTGTGCTGAGTGACTCCAGCCAGGCCTCCAAAGCAACCAAATTGGCCCAATTGCTAAGGAGGGTAGAGTCACATGGGGTAACCTCCTCATGGACACGATTAGAGGTTCTCGCTCTCAATGGGGCGCATGGTAATTTGTGTGTGGATCGCGGAGGGTAGCATGAGCCTCCACATGCTGGGAGTCTCTGCGGTGTCATGCACAATGAGCCATGTGATCAAATGTGCGGACTGATTGTCTCAGAAGTGGAGGCAACTGAAACTTGTCCTCCGGATTGAGGTGAGTAACTGTGCCACTATGAGGACCTACTGAGTAGTGGGAATTGGGCATTCCAAATTGGGGAGAAAAGGGGATATAAAAAAATAAAAAATAAAAATGTATATTTATATATATTCACTATAAAAATGTCCTTAACATTTGAGATTCAAATATAAATAATGCATTATTATAGTAAACTGAATTTTACAGTACGTTGCTATGCAGTTGCTAAAGTGTTCTGGGTGGTTGCTTTATAAGTTTTCCGAAACCCCTAACCCTAAGTATAAGCAATAGTAATAATAATGATTGCATTGTAATGCATTCATACATTTTACACCCCTAGTGCTGATGTCGAAATATCACAAGCTTAAAGTAACTCTTTGACTCTGAATAGCACTCAAAGGCGAAGCACAAGGACAACTATATAATATCCTTTGATGATGAAATGCTCGTCCTCCTTAGCTGAAAGAGTTTAACTCTCTGCAGAAGTAGTGCATATTTAAAGATACACTTTCTATTTCTCATATCAGGGAAAGTGAATGGGTGGCTAAACAGACTAAATGTGGACTTTGAACTAACTGTTTCCAATGCTTCATTGTGCTTAGTAAGTACAAAGACGGGCCAGTCGCTCAGCACATTACATCTAGAGGGCCTAAGCAAAATGTAAGTGTCAAAATGTATGTGCTGCATCAACTAAGATTAAATACAAATCAGCCTGTGGTGAATGTGTCTATTTCTATGTGTTATATTTGTGTGTTTAAGGGCTTAAATGTTCATTCTGAGGTGTAAGGTTGTCAGGTATTAAAGTGATAGTTCACCCAAAAAAATTCTCACACTCCCAGAAGTGCATGACATTCTTTCTTTTGGTGAACACAAATTAAGATTTTTAGAAGAAAATTGTAGCTCTGTAGGTCTATACCAGAGATGGTCAAACTAGGGCCAAAGTTTCCCCGCAATGACCTTTGATTTTGCCAGCCAAGAGTGAAAAAAATAAAAATGCTATTGACACGTAATTTAGCAGAATGTAGAGTAATGGAGGGGAACCAGGGCAACTTTAATATTTTAATATAATACAGTTTGCAGAGCCTGAAATTTGGCTAATAATTCCCTGCAATTTCCACGTTCAGAATGCGGGAAATTCCAGTGCACTTTTATTCACTTTACAGCTGCGAATTAGTAAACCAATAGATGCAGATGAACAAATCAAATCAATAAACTTATTTGTATTTGTATCAAACTGTATCAGTTCGGTGATGTGCTCACACGCTAAAATGATCAAATGCTACAATGTAGTTAATAATAATATTAACAAAAATAATATCTGGATGTGTTAAATGGCCTTGATATTAAATAAATCGTTATTAATTATAAAATAATAATTTTACAGAACATACTACTACTACTATAGAACTACTTCATATCTCTGACTAATGTTCATTGTTTTACTACACTCACTTAAAGGATTATTAGGAACACCATACTAATACTGTGTTTGACCCCCTTTCGCCTTCAGAACTGCCTTAATTCTACGTGGCATTGATTCAACAAGGTGCTGAAAGCATTCTTTAGAAATGTTGGCCCATATTGATAGGATAGCATCTTGCAGTTGATGGAGATTTGTGGGATGCACATCCAGGGCACGAAGCTCCCGTTCCACCACATCCCAAAGATGCTCTATTGGGTTGAGATCTGGTGACTGTGGGGGCCATTTTAGTACAGTGAACTCATTGTCATGTTCAAGAAACCAATTTGAAATGATTCGAGCTTTGTGACATGGTGCATTATCCTGCTGGAAGTAGCCATCAGAGGATGGGTACATGGTGGCCATAAAGGGATGAAACAATGCACAGGTAGGCCGTGGCATTTAAACGATGCCCAATTGGCACTAAGGGGCCTAAAGTGTGCCAAGAAAACATCCCCCACACCATTACACCACCACCACCACCAGCCTGCACAGTGGTAACAAGGCATGATGGATCCATGTTCTCATTCTGTTTACGCCAAATTCTAACTCTACCATCTGAATGTCTCAACAGAAATCGAGACTCATCAGACCAGGCAACATTTTTCCAGTCTTCAACTGTCCAATTTTGATGAGCTCTTGCAAATTGTAGCCTCTTTTTCCTATTTGTAGTGGAGATGAGTGGTACCCGGTGGGGTCTTCTGCTGTTGTAGCCCATCCGCCTCAAGGTTGTGCGTGTTGTGGCTTCACAAATGCTTTGCTGCATACCTCGGTTGTAACGAGTGATTATTTCAGGCAAAGTTGCTCTTCTATCAGCTTGAATCAGTCGGCCCATTCTCCTCTGACCTCTAGCATCAACAAGGCATTTTCGCCCACAGGACTGCCGCATACTGGATGTTTTTCCCTCACACCATTCTTTGTAAACCCTAGAAATGATTGTGCGTGAAAATCCCAGTAACTGAGCAGATTGTGAAATACTCAGACCGGCCCGTCTGGCACCAACAACCATGCCATGCTCAAAATTGCTTAAATCACCTTTCTTTCCCATTCTGACATTCAGTTTGGAGTTCAGGAGATTGTCTTGACCAGGACCACACCCCTAAATGCATTGAAGCAACTGCCATGTGATTGGTTGATTAGATAATTGCATTAATGAGAAATTGAACAGGTGTTCCGAATAATCCTTTAGGTGAGTGTAAATTAGCTATAAGCTCCTCTTTCCAAATCCGGAGAAATGCTGTCATCTACTCCTCTGTGTCTGTGCATTTGTTTTTTAGTCTGTTAATTTAATAGCCAAAATATTTGGAAATATGTGAATGAGAATAAAAAATGGTTTTAGTAACAATGCACACTATGCAATGTAGAGATCATACAATTTGGGATGGAATACAATGGAATTATTGAAGCATGGCATTTTAAAATTAAATTAATTGTTCAAATGAATGCATTTGACATAAAAAGATAATGGAGTCATAAGGCTAGGGATGCATTTGTAAAGTTAAAAAATGCCCCACATATGAGACGTGCAAGAGCTGAGATATTCTTCTAAACAAATCTTCATTTGTGTTCACCAAAAGAAACAAAGTCATACACATCTGGGATGGCATGAGGGTGAATAAATAATGTGACATTTTTCATTTTTGGGTGAACTATCCCTTTAAGGTGTTTTTAAAGATTTGGTCAGCAAATATGAACTCACCATTTTATGTGAACAAATTATGAGTTAATAGATTTGATACAAACGTCTTACCCGGACTTTTGCCGTTGTGGTCAGTGGTGTGTAGTTTGATGATTCCCTGTACTCTCGTTTTTCTTGTTGAGCCTGAGAGCCCACTAACGTGTTAAAGTTGGTTGCCAGGTGCCTCCTCAAAAGTGTCTTTTGAGGTGGGATATTCAGTAGCAAAGCAAGGGTATCTGCATTAAAACGAGGTTCCAAAATCTGTAAAAAAAGGAGAAAATTTAAGTCTAAGATATTTAGTTTAATTTACTGTATTTGGTCATTTCTAAATATCTCATGGATGTCATGATCTGAAGCAAGCAACAAATATTACCATATGTCCATAAGTTCATAAAAATTAGCTCATGCCAAGTCAAAGAACTGGACTTTTCTGAAATGATTTACTTATCTTAACACCATTTCAAACCTGTAAGCTGTTATTTGTTTCTATGTGATATAAACTTTAATATTTTATGACTTCAGAAGACTTGGAATATAGCACAGGAGTCACATGGACTACGTTTATACAGTAATTATTTAATAGTATATGTAGAATATGTAGAACATTTTCTAAAAAAGTCACCAGGTGAGTAGATATTGACAGATTCTTTGCCTCCATTGCTTTATAACATGCATGATGAAGAAAAATGCTGATTTGAGTCACTCACAATGAGCCCACCATGTACTCCACTTCCTCTTAGGTTGGGTGCGTATTCTGCTAAATCAACTGATCTGAGCCACTCCATCACACGGTGATTAGACCACTGAACCACCTCAGAAGGAGACGTCTTATTCTGTCAAGACACATTAATTAACAGATTGATTATGAGCTTCATCTGAAGGATGTGAGAAGTTAAAAAGTCTCCTTTTCTCTCATCCACACCTCATCTCCAGGTCTTCTCTTCAGGCAGTTGGGGTTGAACTTGTTCACATGCAGGACGTGGATGGCACACTTGACGCTGAGATGATGCAGCTGGCTGGTGACTTTCAGTAACAGTAGATCATTCTGAAATCAAATCCAAAGCAGCAATATTAATTATAAAAAAGTAACAACAGTGGTAAAGCAAGGCACTACAGGAAGTCAACACAGATATTTACCACTGTTAAGTACTGCAACATTCTGCCATCTACACGTCCTTCGTTAAACTGGTCTTTGTACTGTGGTAAGCCAATATCGTCCAGCCAGCCTGTAAAGAAATAACAATGTGCCTTTATACAGAGTGTGCCTTTATACAGAGTGTAACCACAGTTACTAATTGACATTATATGATGTATTTACGTCCTATCAACAAAGGCCCACATGGAATAAGGAGCCACAGAACTCCAAATACACAGCACTGAAAGTCATTGCCTCATAGTTGTGGTTCATTGGTACTTACGTGTGACCCAGACGTGATCCAGTTCTGAGGATTTCTCTGTCATCTTGTTGCTGAAGGAGTGCATAGCTAACTGGAGTTTCTTCCTGTGTAGAGGGTGTTTTATTCCCAGTTCCTAAATGTGAAAATCAATCCAGAAATAAAACTGATTCTGTAGCAGACATATTCTTTGTACATTGTTATGAAGAAATGCAAAATGCAAATATTTTTTAATTAATTATTACAAATGCTTTACAAGAAGTGGAAAGCTTCACATAAAAGCTATATGTTCTGATATACTGTGGACCAAATCTGAATATCTATGTATTTGTTATGCTTGGTGGCAAAGTAAATTGTTTGATGACATGTTTGAAGGCAGAGCAATTTAGTAAGTCGGACAGCATGACAAATGTGAAACAGGGGGTAAAGCTGGTCTGGCAGGTAGAAACACACAATTATATGAAACTGCTGGTTAAATGACAAGCGGATGCAAACCAGGATTTGAGTGGCACCGCAAAGTCCTGATGTGAAAAGCGTAAACAAATAATTTGATGTGAACGGCCAGGTGTTGCATGAGGATTTTAGGTTGTTATGACCTGGATGTTGTGTTTGTAAAAATGGGAAACACAAAATCCTCAGTCATTTTATCATGCAATCCAGAAGAAATCATAAGAATTATGTGAATTCTTATTTGCAATGAAATTAAGATGTTCATATTAATACAATCAATCTGAACACAAGGATGAACCGTGCATGATGTGGGCCGCTACTGTTACCAAACAGAATTGGAAAAATAATGACTTTTTTCCAAGCAGCTTCTGTTAACTTTTACAGTTATTTACAGTTGTTGCATATTAAGCTGGGATCGGAAAAATAAGTTTAACATCGAAAAAATGACACACTTGCCCTTTAAGAATTCATCAGATATCAATAATCACTGCATTTATGAGGTGTCCTCTTCTACAATATTACAATCTAAAAACTGAAGATTTAACCAAAGTTTTATAAAACGGAGATTGTCATTAAACAGTGCTATTACAATGAAGTGTGAGCTTTCTAGTGTGTGTTAAAACATTCGGTGACAAATCTCTCACCTTCTCAATGTCCTGTGAGGAGGCAGAGAGGAGAGTCTGACCACTTGTGACCCAACGTCTGGTCATATTTATGTACTGACCCAGTCCAAAGTCCTCCATCCATTCACACACCTGATCACATGACCACTTCGAAAAGGGGGCGTTCACCACACTGCAGGCCACATGGGAATGAAATGGAAAATGAAAACAAATGCGGTTGCATGCATCTTCAGAACAGATCTCATTGTAGGTGATGAGATACCGTGAAGAGACACCAATGCCGAGGCAGGTGAGTTGAGGGCCGGCTGTGGATCTGAAGCCTCCTCTCTTGAACTCAGAGTAAGAACCTTCTGCAGGGAGACTGCCCGACTGTGTTCTCCTGATCCTGTAAATCATAGAAGAAAGAAGGGAATTGCTTACTGTCAACAAGAAAGCAAAATGTATAATATTTTTCCTTAATTTTTAAAAAATATTTACTGTAATAAATATATATATATATATATATATATATATATATATATATATATATATATATACACAGTATATACACTGATGGACCAAAAGCGTGCCGCCAAAACAGCACCAACCCGCCGAGGCATGGACTCTACTAGACCCCTGAAGGTGTCCTGTGGTATATGGCACCACTACATTAGCAGCAGATCCTTTAAGTCTGTAAGTTGCGAGGTGGAGCCGTCATGCATCGGACTTGTAGGTCCAGCACATCCCAAAGATGCTCAATTGGATTGAGATCTGGGGAATTTGGAGGCCAGTGCAACACCTTGAACTCTTCATCATGTACTTTACAGCGTATGGTGCCACTTCCATTATATTTAATAATAATACAAATAAAAAAAGAATACATAAATAAAATACAAAATATATGTAAAATAAATACTCACTTTCCCCACAGTTTTCTGATGCCTTTATGGTGTTTCTTGTTTTCTGGTGAAACAGGGGACTGCTGGCCTGAATCTACCCCAGACGACATGGGCGAAAGATCAGACAGGGTAGAGTCATCAGCCTTCTCTCTCTTTCCTGTGAACAATATGTACTCCAATTACTCTGACAGTTCTGACTGCTTATGATTTTAGAGTTTCTCTACTGGGTTGAATACAAATAATCCTATTTTTACCCACCAACCACAAACTGATCATGCTTTCTCCGTGTTCCTGGGCCGAAAATTAGCCATGCAAGAAAGCAGAAGAAAACATAAGCACAAAATAAAATCACAACACGGCGGAAAAGCCATGAATTCACTTCTGTGAGACGTCTGCTGCGATTTCATGATTTTATACAAACTAGTAATTTATTTAAAGGTGAAGTGTGGATTTTTTTTTATGTTAAAATACTTTCTCATTTCCCAGCAGAGGCAACAATAAGTAAGCTATCCATAGGTTAACTTTTCCGAAAGTGTAATCACTGTGGCACTTTCAAAACATTGCTCTGTTTATTTGAGCATTCTGACAAGCCTCACAAAGCAACATTAGCTTAATCAATGCTGTGATTTTAGGACAAGACTACCTTTCTGACCTCTTAGAAAACATTCAAACTATTATTATTATTGCAATTCAGTTTTGTGACACAAGTGGCCTACAAATTACATACTTCACCTTAAAAAAAAAAACAGAAATACATATTGTTGCATTGTGTCCAATTAAAATTTCAGGGCACATCAAATTAAGAATTTTAAAAATAAGCAAACTATCACATCAGGGCTAAATGCTCGACAATTTTTTGTTTGCCTTATGCGCAGTACACCCAAATGGATTTTTCCTGGATGCATACATTAAATTTGCATCACATGGCACCAGTTTAAACTTAAAGAAAAGTAGCAGGGCTCATATAAACTAAGTATAATCTCTATAAGGGAGTGTAGAGAGAGAGAGAGACAGAGAGAGAGAGAGAGAGAGAGAGAGAGAGAGAGAGAGAGAGAGAGAGAGAGAGACTCTTTTGCTTTCTGCCTAAAAAGAATCAGGATAGCAGAGCTTAGGATAAATCCTATATGACACAGCAAGAGTGTGTTATGTGGTAGCATGCTAACTGGATATTTAGAGGACAATACCTAAAGCTGGAGCGCTGGCGCTTCGGCAGCGATCTTCATATGGAGCGAGAGAGGAAACACGCGTGGAGACAGCCACACAGCCGGAGAGAAGGATTAGTCAAAGAGAAAGAGTAAAAAGAAAATACAGAGTTGCACATGCAAAGATACCTTAGTGTTAAAGATAAGCTGAAAAAGATGGTTAAAGAAGTCCCAGGCAAAGCTGTTATGGTTAAAAAGCACAGAGGACAAAAGAAGTAAAGAGTACAGTCTGTTGAGCTCATCAAACAGAAGAGCAAACAAGCATAAAAGCAGCAACATGGCAATTGAAGATTAACACAGTGTTAATAAGTCATGAAATAAAACAGAAATTGGCATCATGCCTATAACTGAGCCCCAAGTGCCTTCTCAGAATTTTTTAGGGTGGATTTAAATTTCAAGTGGCTTTTGAATGAAAAATAATAATAATAAAAAATATATAATATTATATATATTATATTATATTATATACACTCACCTAAAGGATTATTAGGAACACCATACTAATACTGTGTTTGACCCCCTTTCGCCTTCAGAACTGCCATAATTCTACGTGGCATTGATTCAACAAGGTGCTGAAAGCATTCTTTAGAAATGTTGGCCCATATTGATAGGATAGCATCTTGCAGTTGATGGAGATTTGTGGGATGCACATCCAGGGCATGAAGCTCCCGTTCCACCACATCCCAAAGATGCTCTACTGGGTTGAGATCTGGTGACTGTGGGGGCCATTTTAGTACAGTGAACTCATTGTCATGTTCAAGAAACCAATTTGAAATGATTCGAGCTTTGTGACATGGTGCATTATCCTGCTGGAAGTAGCCATCAGAGGATGGATACATGGTGGCCATAAAGGGATGAAACAATGCTCAGGTAGGCCGTGGCATTTAAACGATGCCCAATTGGCACTAAGGGGCCTAAAGTGTGCCAAGAAAACATCCCCCACACCATTACACCACCACCACCAGCCTGCACAGTGGTAACAAGGCATGATGGATCCATGTTCTCATTCTGTTTACGCCAAATTCTGACTCTACCATCTGAATGTCTCAACAGAAATCGAGACTCATCAGACTAGGCAACATTTTTCCAGTCTTCAACTGTCCAATTTTGGTGAGCTCTTGCAAATTGTAGCCTCTTTTTCCTATTTGTAGTGGAGATGAGTGGTACCCGGTGGGGTCTTCTGCTGTTGTAGCCCATCCGCCTCAAGGTTATGCGTGTTGTGGCTTCACAAATGCTTTGCTGCATACCTCGGTTGTAACGAGTGATTATTTCAGGCAAAGTTGCTCTTCTATCAGCTTGAATCAGTCGGCCCATTCTCCTCTGACCTCTAGCATCAACAAGGCATTTTCGCCCACAGGACTGCCGCAATCTGGATGTTTTTCCCTTTTCACACCATTCTTTGTAAACCCTAGAAATGGTTGTGCGTGAAAATCCCAGTAACTGAGCAGATTGTGAAATACTCAGACCGGCCCGTCTGGCACCAACAACCATGCCATGCTCAAAATTGCTTAAATCACCTTTCTTTCCCATTCTGACATTCAGTTTGGAGTTCAGGAGATTGTCTTGACCAGGACCACACCCCTAAATGCATTGAAGCAACTGCCATGTGATTGGTTGATTAGATAATTGCATTAATGAGAAATTGAACAGGTGTTCCTAATAATCCTTTAGGTGAGTGTATATATATATATATATATATATATATATATATATATATATATATATATATATATATATACACACACGCACACTGGCGACCAAAAGTTTGGAATAATGTACAGATTTTGCCGTTTCGGAAGGAAATTGGTACTTTAATTCACCAAAGTGGCATTCAACTGATCACAAAGTCAGGACATTACTGATGTAAAAAAACAGCAGCATCACTATTTGAAAAAAGTCATTTTATATCAAATCTAGACAGGCACCATTTCCAGCAGCCATCACTCCAAAACCTTATCCTTGAGTAATAATGCTAAATTGCTAATTTGGTACTAGAAAATCACTTGCTATTATATCAAACACAGCTGAAAGCTATTTGGCTGAAAGCCTAATATTGTCTTTATGTTTGTTTTTGAGTTGCCACAGTATGCAATAGACTGGCATGTCTTAAGGTCAATATTAGGTCAAAAATGGCAAAAAAGAAACCGCATTCTCTAGAAACTCATCAGTCAATCATTGTTTTGAGGAATGAAGGCTATACATTGCTATACAAGATTTAATTCAAAGGTGTACACTACAGTCTTCAAAGACAAAGGACAACTGGCTCTAACAAGGACAGAAAGAGATGTGTAAGACCAGATGTATAACTAAACAAGAGGATAAGTACATCAGAGACTCTAGTTTGAGAAATAGATGTCTCACATGTCCTTAGATGACAGCTGCATTGAATTCTACCCACTCAACACCAGTTTCATGCACAACAGTAAAGAGAAGACTTGGGATACAGGCCTTCTGGGAAGAATTGCAAAGAAAAAGACACTTTTGAAACAGAAAAACAAAAAGAAAAGTTTAGAGTGTGCAAAGAAACACAGACATTTGACAGCAGATAATTGGAAAAGAGTGTTATGGATCTTAAACCCCATTGAGCTTTTGTGGGATCAGCTAGACTGTAAGGTGCATGAGAAGTGCCCGACAAAACAGTCACATCTATGGCAAGTGCTACAGGAAGTGTGGGGTGAAATGTCACCTGAGTATCTAGACAAACAAACAGCTATAATGCCAAGGATCTGCAAAGCTGTCATTGCTGCACGTGAAGGATTTTTTGATGAGAACACTTTGAAGTAGTTTAAGAAGTTCTGAACATATTTAATAGTAATTTTTCATGTTATTAATGTCCTGACTATACATTGTGATCAGTTGAATGCCACTTTGGTGAATAAAAGTACCAATTTCTTTCCATAAAAGCAAAAATTATATTTTATATTTGATAATTATACAAATTGCAGATAAAACAGTGTTTATCCAATATATGAACAGTCCAATCAAGTTGCACCTTCCATGGATGTTTTGCTTTAAGCTTAAATTTCTGTTATCTACCCACCCTCATGTCGCTCCAAATGCTTATTTGCTTGGTTTATACAATAAATAAATACATTTATAGTAATAATAATAATAATATATATATATATATATATATATATATATATATATATATATATATATATATACATATACAGGCCTATAAGGCCGGGATTTGAATCCAGATCAACTTGATTTCTTACTTAGGTTGAATTCGCTGTCTTCACTTTCATCTGGAGACAATTGTAGAGGGGTAGACGGCAGTAGTCTCACTCCATTCTGCTCTGGTCGACAAACCTTGCCCGGGAGGGTCTGATATTTATTATCTGGATTATATCGGTTCTGTGGAAGAAATATGATTACTAGTCTCTTTCAACAATTAAATATTTTATATTCTATGCTATGATACATTGTTATCTATATCGTTTTTTTTTCTCTGCAACACTTTCCATTACAGTGTCCACAGTGAGAGAGTTACGAGTATTACAAGTTAAGAGAATAATAATAACATACTAAAATAAGAACATTAACAGTATAATTAGAGGCAGCATTACGAAGCATTTCTACACATTTAGTATATGTTCTTATGGTAAAACTTTAAAAAAAGTTTCCATTCTATAACATTATAATTAACTATTTAGTTAACGGATTAGTTTTCATGAACAAACAATTAACAATATATTATTTACATAATTTATACATTTTTGTTAATGTTAGTTCATAAAATAATGTTAACATACACAACTTTAACTTTTTTTAAACTTTTTAAAAAATGTATTACTATATGTTGAAATTAACATTAACTAAGATTAATAAATGCTTAATAAGTATTGTTCATTGTTATTTCATGTTATCTACCGGTAATGTTGTTACCTAATGTTAACAAATTGAACCTTATTGTAAAGTGTTAAAGTTCTTATTAGTATTATCGATTCTTATTGACATAAACACATAAATGAACAAAAACGTCATGGTTACTGTTTTAACCTCCATTCTCCAAGGGAAGGAATGAGACATTGTGTCGAATAAAGTGACACAAGGGGTCTTCCTGGGACACCACACGTACCTCTGAACCTGAGAAAAGGTTGTCTGGCAGACAGAATTTGCATGCCCCGCCCCGGACAAACGGGTATAAAGGGAAGAGGGGCAGCGAGTGCCAGTCAGGATTTTGCACTGAGGAGCCGAAAATAAGGTACGGTTTTTTACAGTGGTAGG
Source organism: Xyrauchen texanus (assembly GCF_025860055.1). Lineage (NCBI taxonomy): Eukaryota > Metazoa > Chordata > Actinopteri > Cypriniformes > Catostomidae > Xyrauchen > Xyrauchen texanus. The sequence continues at coordinate 17,211,250 of NC_068321.1, forward strand.
TCTAGTGCTGTGGCAGGAGGGACACAACGTCTCGTTCCTTCCCTCGGGGAACGGAGTTTACAACAGTAACCATGACGTTCCCCTTCTGTCACTTACACAAGGGGTCCCATATAAAAACGCTACGCACTGACCGTGTTATGTGAACTGTCGAGACAGGTGCAAGCAGGCTACTGTGTCGGCTGCACATAGCCCTCCCCAACACCCCCAAAGAGATGTCACATACAGACCTTAGGCTCCCCGCATCCCTGAGGGGGGGAACAGGTGCTACATGACTAGCATGGTAGCAAGCCCAGCAGCCGCAGCCTTCTCTCACATAGGACGTGAAGCGGCTGGGGCTATCTTAACGGTATGAAATGCATCGGGGAAGGCGGTCTGCTTCAGGTTGCCAGGGATGTGAGTGACCTGAGTCGCGGCTGACTCCAAAGGAGGAGATGGCGGGCGAGTTGTGACATATGACAAGAGTGCACGCCGCCTTGGCGATTTATGTACGCTACCATCGTGGTGCTGTCTGAACGAATCTGAGTGGTTGGGCGGCGCCACGGCATGATGTGAGAAATCACCTCAGTCTGCTTCTTCACCGCCAAGAACTGCGGGGCGAAGTCGTCGACAGTTCGTCGAAGAGGCCAAACTGGGAGACAGGGACGTTGAGAAATCATGATTTGTCAACGTCGTGCATCTCGACCATGTTCAGCCAGAGGTGGCACTCCTGGACCATGAGGGTGGCCATCGCCCAACCGAGTGCCTGCGCTGTGACCTTCGTGGCTCTGAGAGCGAGGTTGTCGAAGAGTGCAGTTCCTGCAGCACGTCGGGGTCGGGACTACCCAGGTACAGATCTTTAAGTGCCTTGGTTTGATGGACCTACAGGAGAGCTATGGCATGCAGGGCGTAGTCGGCCTGTCCGGTGGCGCTGTAGGCTTTGGAGGTCAATGATGACGTCATCCTACAGGCTCTGGAGGGGAGTACCGGGTAGTCCCGCCAGGTGGCGACGTTCTCGTGACACAGGTGGATTGCAACCGCCCTATACACATGGGGGACAACCGTGTACCCGTGGACCGACCCCGCCATCCAGGGTAGTGAGAGCGGACGAGCGGTTAGGGGCAGTAAAAGGTGCCCTCCACGACTGCTCGTCATGCACTTCTGGAAAGAACTGTACGGGGGTTCCATTCCAAGCCCACGCTCACGGCAGCCCGGGCAAGCATGTTGGCCATCTGTGCGTCTGCCTCAGACTGGGTGGTCTGGCCCGAAGGCGGGTCTTCCGTGTCAGACGCCTGGGCGCTCTCCAATGCAGTGGCGATGTCATCATGCAAGTCCAGGGGCTCAAGGGAGAATGCTGGCTGGCTGTGAGGCGAGCCGCAACCATCCTGAGCTCGGACGGAAGCAATTGAGCGTGTCGGGGGGCGTGTGGTTCGTGGGGATTTACCCGGCAAAACCGAGCCCGTCATTATCCCCATATCGCCTTCATCGCCAGCCGGGTCGTCCTCAATCCCGTGGGAAGAAGGAGCGACGTGGGGGGCGGCTGAAGTGGCATTCATCTAAAGGAAGGAGAGCCTCGACCGCAACGCATGAGCCATCCACGAACGCCGCCTCAGTGTGATCGCTGCCCAGACACACAAGGCAGAGTCTGTGGCCGTTGGTCTTGGAGAGAAATCGACCGCATCCAGGAACAACACAGGGGCGGAAAGGCATCTTGAAAAAGAAGAGTGCTGAAAAGGACATTCAACGCCGCTGTGTATTGCTCTTTTGTGAGTGGAAAACTCAAACTCTTTTAGAGAAATCAAAACTCTTTTAGGAGGAGAACACTCTTTTAACAGTGAAAAGCGCTGTCAAAGTGCCCAGGGGCGTAGACTGCACAGCGTGCAGAGAGAGAGAACGCCAGCTGGAAACGCGCCGTAGATCCAACAGCATTGCTTCTCGCTGACAGAGGTGAGTGAAACAGTGGTGAACTTCATCTTGCTTGCTGCACAACTGTTCGGCTCCTAAGAAAAATTCTGACTGGCACTCACTGCCAGCTTCCCTTTATACCCGTATGTCCGGGGCGGGGCATGCAAATTCTGTCTGCCAACTTGACATTGGCCTTTTCTCAGGTTCAGAGGTACGTTTGGCGTCCCAGGAAGACCCCTTGTGTCACTTAATTCGACACAACATCGAGTGAGTGACAGAAGGGGAACACTGTAATCAGCCAGCCAAGCAGAGAGATTTTTGTATGCAATTTTAAATAATGCTTGTTTCTACACAGAGAAAGCTTTTGTTATGGTGTTGTGTTTGCTTTAGGTAATGTGTTAATGTTAGTTTGTAGTACCTCTAAAACAGCCTCTACTGGTTGGCGTACTACATGCTTAAGAAAAACCAATAGTACAAAAACACATACACACACTCATTTACTAAAAATCACATTATTAGTTGAAACACAGACAAAATGAATCTAACTACTGTTATAACAAGTCACGTTTTAGAGAGATTTTGGCTAAGTAGAGCAAGCAGGTTAAGTAGACAGATATTTCAATCGAGAACACTTAGAGAAGTATTTTGTAAATCAGATGTGTTAGTTGACAATACTTACAAAGACCAAAATAATATTTAGTTTCCATACCATCTGTAAGCTCCCACTTTGCAGTTCTTCCAAACTAGTGGACAGCATTTGCTGCATCGACCTGAAGACACAACCAGGAAACATTATATTAAACGATTTGTGGGGCTTGCCTTTGCAAAACCTGCCATCATGAGTTGGCCAGACAATTATCCACAAATTTCCAGTCTCTATGATTTTCTGGTTCTTAGATATGGCTGTGCAGAACAAGTTATGCACTGAAATTTAATACGTAGTATTAGGTGTTTGGTTAAGTCACTAACCCCGACATGGGCAACATACGGCCTGTGGGCCGTATCAGGCCCTCCACGTGGTTTAATGTGGCCCGCGGCTAATTTTTCATAAAAAAGAGTTTTTATTTTTCATTGGATATTTATTAACTTGCATTGGGACCGATCACATCTCCACAAGCGTTTACATGCTCAGGGTTGCCAGATAAGAGACGCAACACCAGTTTGAGATTTATACAAATTGGAAATATTCTGCCTAATGTTATACTTATTTTGTGTAATCTGGCAACCATGCTATCTCGCTTTCCCCTTTGAACAAATTTTGCGATCCGTAGTGCAATATTCTGCTCAAGAAAAAGTGTTATACGTGTCCATTCTTGAGGCTGCTTGTGACATTTGGTGCTACTTTTCAGGTGATTAAATTAATTTAAAAAACACCTTCTCAGTGATTAAATTAAATCTAAAAGTAGATCTAAGCATCATTGACATGTGAGCAAAAGCAAGCCAGAGACGAATATGTATATGTATTTTTTATTTGTGCAATTTAAAAATGTTCAAGTCCCTTCACACCTGTATGTTAATCTAACTCTTGCAGTAATAATTTATCATAGTCATGCAGCCGGGGTTATTCAGTTGTGTGCTGAAAGTCAAACCATCGAGGAGACCCACATCATGTACCTTTTAACATGTAGACGGGTAATGTTTTAGAAAAAAAAAAAAGTAACTCACCCACTTTGCAACAAACTTAATTTACTGGGAAGTAGAGATGGTGAAATAAATTTATAAGCTCAGCCTTTATTTAGATTTTTAATGCCTGATAGAAAAGTATCTACCTTTGTAGAGCAATACAATACTTTAGGCAATTGCAGAATAGTCCCATTAGTCACAGATACACTTCAGAAAATTTAGTATACAACTATTTCTGGGCTTAAAAGTTACAAAAACCAAATCAATGCAGAACATTGTTTCTCAAAATGAATACAATGTGGCCCCCCCATGCACTACTTAAAGCCGATGTGGCCCCTTTACCAAAATAGTTGCCCACCTCTGCCCTAACAAGAAACATAGTGCGAGTGTGAGTGTTTGGCAAATGACATCGCAACGACAAGGCTGCTGCTAAGTAAGAAAGCAACTCTTGATAGATAGTTCATTAAAAACTGAAAATGTATTTCATCATGCTCATGTTGCTCCAAACCATTTGACGTTCTTTCAGAAGGGGATGTTAGGCAGTATATGACCACGTATACATGACTTATGTGCACTTATGTGTACGTACGTATGTGTATAATAATTTTTTTATTATTATCTATGTCTTGCTGCTGTTTTTGTATTGTTTTTATATTGTTGTGTACTGGAAGCTCCTGCCACAGAGACAAATTCCTTGTTTGTGTAAGCATACTTCGCATTAAAGCTGATTCTGATTAAGAAATCAGTTTGTTCCAGTTTCTGCAGTAAGTGACATTTTGAAATGACATGTAAACGAGAACGCAGATTTCCTTGTAAACACTGTTTAAGGGATTAAGAGAAAGCTGTTTAACACACCCAGGTTTCTCCTCGAGAACGCAGCTTAACTTGGCCATGTAAACACACAAGCAGCCTTCTGATGGGTGTTTGAATAGTGATATGTGCACATACAATTGGGGAACCCCAGAGTTTTATGTAAAAGGGAAACCCCACTATTGCAGCACAATTCCGCTGCAGGTTGCGATGGAGAGTTAAGAAAGCAAACAGAGCAATTTATTTATATAAGCGTTGAGGGTAAATTACGTTATTGTGGATAAAGCTGCCTACTAACCAAACTGCATGTATACGGGAGTAAAGAGTACACCGCTTAAACTGCAACGTTGCTTTCTCGCAATAAGCCGCTTTCTGGTGTCCATGTAAACGTAGTCTATGAGTCTACATATCAGGCTGTCATTCTGACTAACATCTCCTTTTGTGTTCCATGGAAGTAAGTTATACAGCTTTGAAACAACATGAGGGTGAGTAAATGATGATTATTTTAAGGGTGAATTATCCTTTAAACAAGCACAAACCGTGCTTACAAACAAATACACACACACTCCACTTGCCATTGTCTGTTGTAAAAGCCCAATTCGCCAATGGATACCACAGAGGTCTCCATGGAGGTCTGTATACTGCGAAAGCTGGGCAAGACAAAGATCATAAGGAAAAAAAGGCACAAGGAAAAGGGAGAGAGAGAGAGAGAGAGAGAGACAGAGAGAGAGAGAGAGAGAGAGAGAGAGAATTGACAAAGTCAGATGGGCTTGTGTCAGATTGGGTCAGTGAGTTGACAGCAGATCCCTCCTGCCTTAAAGGACAGCAGTCAACTGGGGCCCAGAGACTCTGCTATCATCAGTTAATAATACAATCTCTCACTCACTTGGAGTCCAGATCCCTCTGTAGACATGGAGGAGAGACCAGGAGCGGCGATGGGCCTCGGGAAGACATCTGTGAAGATAACAGATAAATCATATATAGAGTCAGAACATTTTCACTAAGCAACTGAACCCTATTTACTTTACGTCACTTTGATTTACAGTTTTCATGTTACTATGTATTTACATAGTGTGGCGGAAAAACCCAGCCCTTGCTCTCTTCATCGTAGCCCCGCTTCTTAGGACCTTCCTTCAGCCAGGCCCATGAAAGGAGTTGGGCAGGAGAAGAGGCACATAATTAATAAGCCTCATTGGGATGGCATTTGATGAGGCTCGCCTGTATTGGTTGGAGCCTCATCAATGCTGCCATAAAATCGTAGAGCGCATCTCTTCTTGGGGAGCTGGCTTCTATCTCCTTGTGTGCACACACTGGCATCCTCGCAGATCCAGGAGTAGAGTGGGTAGGACGCCAGATTCCCTTTTATTTTGGACACTTTATTTTCCCCATTTATGAACATTTTAAGTTTATTATTATTTTCAATAAATGGGCTTGACATCACACCCACTGTGTCTGTCTCTTGCTCACCCCCACCCCACATAGACAATTACTGAGTAGAACTAATAATATACATGTAACCACTAGGGCTGGGAAATCTTCATTTTAATGATCTCGATATTGATTTTTAAATCCCAAAATCAATCTTTCACTCTATATGTTCGTTTCACAGAGAGTGAAATGTTTAGTTTGACTTGTTCTGTGTGTCCAAAGACGAGATCCACTGATCCATATGTCACTGAATAATGTCTCTTTTATTACCCTTTCTTTTTCCAATTAGATGTTGATTAAAAACAACAAAAAAGGAAACTTTTAAATTCTAATAAAACATGAATGTGCTAAAGGAACCACGCAAGTCTTCTCTTCTTATATGTGCTAAATCATGTGCCACCAGTCTTAAAGAGACAGTACAGATTAAGCACACATTCTACATATCAATGTAAATTGTAATCTTTTAAATAGCAGAAATTATGCAAGTAAACTATACAAATTTAACAAAAATATACAGTATATATGCAACATAACATATACAATTTAAAGACAATAACAGATGGAATAGACTGAATCTGAAACTTTTTCAAAAGCTAAAATGTGACCCATTTGATGAAAAACTAATGATAAAATATATTATGTAAAAATTTATATTTTCATTTCAATACCCAGCCCAAGTAACCACTGTGTAATTATTTTGTAGATCTGCTTATACGAACACATTGTTATTATTACTATAGTTATTTATTACTAAAACATGAAATATGTGTAACAGACACTGTTAAATACAGTGTTACCTACTTCCACCTATGATTTCACTTTGACTAAAGCATTACATTTACATTTTACATTTATGCATTTGGCAGACGCCTTGATCCAAAGTGACTTACAGTTCATTAACATGAAATTAATAAATATACAGTGGGTACGGAAAGTATTCAGACCCCCTTAAATTTTTCACTCTTTGCTATATTGCAGCCATTTGCTAAAATCATTTAAGTTCATTTTTTTCCTCATTATTGTACACACAGCACCCCATATTGACAGAAAAACACAGAATTGTTGACATTTTTGCACATTTATTAAAAAAGAAAAACTGAAATATCACATGGTCCTAAGTATTCAGACCCTTTGCTGTGACACTCATATATTTAACTCAGGTGCTGTCCATTTCTTCTGATCATCCTTGAGATGGTTCTACACCTTCAAATGAGTCCAGCTGAGTTTGATTATACTGATTGGACTTGATTAGGAAAGCCACACACCTGTCTATATAAGACAAGCAAATGAGAATCATGAGGTCAAAGGAACTGCCTGAAGAGCTCAGAGACAGAATTGTGGCAAGGCACAGATCTGGCCAAGGTTACAAAAAAATTTCTGCTGACCTTAAGGTTCATAAGAGCACAGTGGCATCCATAATCCTTAAATGGAAGACGTTTGGGACGACCAGAACCCTTCCTAGAGCTGGCCGTCCGGCCAAACTGAGCTATCAGGGGAGAAGAGCCTTGGTGAGAGAGGTAAAGAAGAACCCAAAGATCACTGTGGCTGAGCTCCAGAGATGCAGTCGGGAGATGGGAGAAAGTTGTAGTAAGTCAACCATCACTGCAGCCATCCACCAGTCGGGGCTTTGTGGCAGAGTGGCCCGACGGAAGCCTCTCCTCAGTGCAAGACACATGAAAGCCTGCATGGAGTTTGCTAAAAAATACCTGAAGGACTCCAAGATGGTGATAAATAAGATTCTCTGGTCTGATGAGACCAAGATAGAACTTTTTGTCCTTAATTCTAAGCGGTATGTGTGGAGAAAACCAGGCACTGCTCATCACCTGTCCAATACAGTCTCAACAGTGAAGCATGGTGGTGGTAGCATCATGCTGTGGGGGTGTTTTTCAGCTGCAGGGACAGGACGACTGGTTGCAATCGAGGGAAAGATGAATGCGGCCAAGTACAGGGATATCCTGGATGAAAACCTTCTCCAGAGTGCTCTGGACCTCAGACTGGGCGAAGGTTCACCTTCCAACAAGACAATGACCCTAAGCACACCGCTAAAATAACGAAGGAGTGGCTTCACAACAACTCTGTGACTGTTCTTGAATGGCCCAGCCAGTGCCCTGACTTAAACCCAATTGAGCATCTCTGGAGAGACCTGAAAATGGCTGTCCACCAACGTTTACCATCCAACCTGACAGAACTGGAGAGGATCTGCAAGGAGGAATGGCAGAGGATACCCAAATCCAGATGTGAAAAACTTGTTGCATCTTTCCCAAAAAGACTCATGGCTGTATTAGATCAAAAGGGTGCTTCTACTAAATACTGAACAAAGGGTCTGAATACTTAGGACCATGTGATATTTCAGTTTTTCTTTCTATAATGATAGAAATATAGAGATAATTCTGTGTTTTTCTGTCAATATGGGGTGCTGTGTGTACAATAATGAGGAAAAAAAATTAACTTGGCTGCAAATGGCTGCAATATAACAAAGAGTGAAAAATGTAAGGGGGTCTGAATACTTTCCGTACCCACTGTATATACTGTTTTAGTCCAACTGAAATTGGAAAAAGAATTGACTCTCACTCCACATTATTTCCTACTGAATGTTCCGTTTCACTCATTAAGACGTTACAATTTGTAAATATCTCTGTGAATGCAGTTTCATGTTCTTTTAACAGGCTATGTGCTTACCAGCGGTTCTGATGTGATGACATCAGAGTATGCTTTATGGGTCAAGGTTCTGATTTTTCGACTGCCACTAAGATCCTCTTCACTGCTACCAGACAGCAAGGAATCATTGGTTACTATAAAAAAAGAGAAACAGAATAACGATCATTCCAATATGACCTGTTTGAAATAAATGGATCATGTTGGTCAAATTAACTTGCAATGGTAACAAATTCAATGCTTGCTCTATGATTGACATGAGCTATAAAGCACACATTAAGGTTTCTCACGTACTTTGAGAGAGGGTTGACCCATCCTTAATTTTTCTGTAATGGCCTAACAGAGCACTGAGCTCTTCAATGTGGCGATCCTACAAGAAATGAAATGGAGGCTCTGTTTAGTTTGTTGGATTTACCACTGTACAACCAAGTACTAAAATGTGTGTTTAACCACACAGTGTATGCAAACTGTATCTTGCCATGTGAATAATCTTGCCATGTTGGACCATGCATATTGCAAATTTTAGAGCTGTTAACAAATGCAAAGTGCACAGATGCTTGCGTACCTTTTCGATATTGGCAGCTATTAGTGTCTCCATTCCAGTTTTTAGCCTCTGCAATTCTTGATCTGGAACATGTAGACCAACATTCAGATTGTATGCTGTAAATCATTGGGGTGACACAACCAAACAGATGGAAGATGTTGAGATTGCTCTCAAGAGGATAAAAAGCATCCTTTGGTCAGGTGAACCAGGCAACAAAAAGTTCAAAAACAGGTCTGAAAGACATGCGTTGATGTTTCTGAACAAAGGTTTTGCCAGGAGCAGTAAAAGATAAAGTGAAAGATGAAACATTCTCCTTTAGAAAAACATTCTCAGTAAGTGTATCCATGCTTGTCCAGGTTGGCATATGCTATTTAGCCAAGCATTGATTTACTTGAGACTTCATAGCAGAGCTTTGTGCTTCTTGAAATAAATTACATTATGGTCAACACTCTCAACCCCATCCTGCAATAAAAACAACACTGTGGTGTATCAAATGGTTTATAAGTGCCTAAAGTCAGTTTAGCTTGCAGTAGGTCTGAATTCCTCTTTAAAGGGACTGAGATGTTAGAAGTTATTTACACATAGTACTACATTATACATATCACTCACTATGTTTAATACTAAGGGGAATGTGTGTTTTTTTTTTTTTTGCCATTTAAGTTGAAGCAACATCACAAAATGTCTGAGAGGTGAATGGTTTGAGAGTACGTGTCTACAAGATTAGATTCAGAGTGCTTTTCCACATTTTTCATGGGAGGAAACATTTCCATCCAATCTCCAAGCTGCCTTATGCATGAGATCCCATTTAAGCATATTCAAATCCAAATCACTTGTGGAATGAACATGACAGTGGTTTCTGGCCGACGCAAGTTCAACAGCATTCGTAGAACAGATGTGAGAGGGGATTTTGCACTATGCACCGTGGTGAGATCGAAATCACTCATCAGAACGGACCACACTCAATTACTGGACTGGAGTGTGCATGTTCTTTGGGCCACTGTTCTGTTACTCTAGTGTTCCAAACATTTGTTTAGATGCACATATTCCATTGTATCTTCTCTGTTCATCTGATATGGACAGAATAACACGACGGCTTGTTCAAAAACAGAAGATATGATGGAAACCGAAAACTCAAAAGTCATGTCAACTTTCCTTTTGGTATCCATTACACTGTGTGAAAGTTAATAGGATTTACGCCAACAGGGTTTTCAGGCGTTACTTTGTCATGACAAAAAGTTGAAAAACTGGATAACTGTACACAGACAAGGTAAGTGATTTGATCATACTGCAGTCATGTTAACAAGTGTTATGTTTAAATATTGCGGCCATACTTTTGAAACCCTTTTGGTCCTGTTTACTTTCATTATATGTACCTTATTAATTGTGATTTTGTTTTTCTTTAGAAAAAGATGGATGAGTCTAAATTATATTCTGTAGCAATCAACACTGTCAATAGAGTTTAACTTCTTTGTATGAAAAGTCTTCTATCATCTTCATTCTTCAAAGTTTTTACATTTTGTCCCATGATTGACCTACAGCAAAGTGCCCTAAAACTCTCTTGTTTTTATCTCCATAAACATTTTGAAGTTCAGCCATCTCTATCGTGAGTGTGTTGTGGAAGTGAGTGAGTTTTTGTGCTTGACTCTTTGCCTACACCTCAAATGTGATGTGGTCAGAAAACGTTTTAAACCCTGTTTAGACCTGTATTCAGGGCTTGACATTAACACCCGACCACCCCCCAAATTTGGGTTGAAATTGCCAATGGCGGGTAACTCTGTTACTCTTACTAACTTAGGCCGGTGGCCTCAGATGATCAAATGTAATTGTATTAATCCCGCATTCAGCATCTTATAAGCACCAATATGCCTCTCATAACTTGCACACACATCTGCGCAGGGCGAATGAAGCGTACTTTCGCACAAACTGCTGTAGCGAATACCAGCGTGCTGCAGAGATACAGCGAGAGATCTGGGATAGCGCAGAGCTAAACGTGCATGATTCAGTTGGGCTTTAATCGATATTGCGGAGAACACAAAACTTATGTGGCCCATTTGAATTCTACTGAGAGTCTTCTACTTTAACTCGCAAAATTGAGGAAGTCGAACATCTCGAACTGACGAGGTAAAGAGACAAAAGTGTGCCATGCATCAACATCGATTAAATTTTTTTAAAATACACATTAACATCCAAACTAAATCGATTAGGCAAATCTACAAGACTTTTATTTTATTATTAATAATTATTTTGTCATCAATCACTCACCTTTATCTTGATCCAAATCCTTTTTCATATAGGCAAGTATAATTTAGAATGGCAAAAGGGGGTTGAATCTGGACTTCCATGGACAAATGGACACATTTTTGACAAAGTTTTCCACCTGTTCTAACTGGCCATGCATGTCTTTGGATATTCTAAGAGATGACTTAAATCATTAGGCTTGTGTCCAGCTGAACACATATCTCATATAAAATGCTCAAAACAAATGCATGTGGTTACAGTCTCCAGTATGTATTCAGACCCCTTATTTTTTTGCATTTTGTTATGCTGCAGCTTTATGCTAAAATGCTTTAAATTATTATTTTCACATCAATCTACAATCCATAGCTCATAATGGCAAAGTAAAAACCAGATTTTGTAAACTTTGCAATTTTATAAAAAAAATAAAAACATAGAAAATGAAATATCACATTGACATAAGTATTCAGACCCTTTGCTATGACACTTGAAATTTAGCACAGATTTCTCATCGTTGAGATGTTTCTACACTTTGATTGGAATCCACTTGTGGCAAATTCAATTGATTGGACATGATTTGGCAAGGCACACACCTGTCTATATAAGGTCTCACATCTAAAAATACATACCAGAGCTAAAACCAAGCCATGAGGTCAAAGGAACTGCTTGAATAACTCAGAGACAGGATTGTGTCAAGGCACAGATCTGGGGAAGGCTACAAAATGTTTTTGCTGTATTGAAGGTTTCCAAGAGCACAGTGGCCTCCATAATTATTAAATGGAAGAAGTTTGGAACAACCAGAACTCTTCCTAGAGCTGGCCGCCCAGCCAAACTGAGTAATCAGGGGAGAAGGCCCTGGTAAGAGAGGTGACCAAGAACGCGATGGTCTCTCTAGTTGAGCCCTAGAGATCATGTGTGCAGATGGGAGAAACTTGCAAAAGGACAATAATCACTGCAACACACCACCGAACTGGGATCTCCTCAGTGCAAGACACTGAAAAAGCACCTAAAGGACTCTCAGACTGTGAGAAAGATTTAACTATTTGGCCTCAACTCCAAGCATCATGTCTGGAGGAAACCAGGCACCACTCATCACCTGCACAATACCATCCAAACTGTGAAGCATGGTGGTGGTAGCATCATGCTGCAGGGGTGTTTTTCACTGGGGGACTGGTCAGGGTTGAAGGAAAGCTGAAAGCAGCAAAATACAGAGCTATCCTTAATGAAAACCTGGCCCAGAGTGCTCAGGACCTCAGACTGGGCCAAATGTTCACCTTCCAACAGGAAAATGACTCTGAACACACAGCCAAGACAACACAAGAGTGGCTTATGGACAACTCTGTGAATATCCTTGAGTGGCCCAGCCAGAGCCCAGACTTGAACCTAATCGAAAATCTCTGGAGAGACCTGAAAATGACTGTCCACTGACAGTCCCCATCCAACCTGACAGAGCTTGAGAGGATCTGCAGAGAAGAATGGCAGAGAATCCCCAAATCCAGGTGTGAAAAGCTTGTTACATCATACCCAAAAGACTTGAGGCTGTAATCGCTGCCAAAGGTGCTTCAGCTAAGTTCTGAGTTAAGGGTCTGAATATTTACGTACGTTAATGTGATATTATTATTTTTTCTTGTTAATACATTTGCAAAGTCTTAGTATTAGTAGTGTAGATTTATGTGAGAAAAACAATTATTTAAAGCATTTTAGCATAAGGCTGAATATGAAGGGGTCAAAATACTTTCTGAATGCACTTTAAAAGGACTGCAAGTGATGACTAGTGATGCACAGGATTTCTGTGATGACTGTGAATTGTAAGAGAGTCAACAGAAATTAATTGCTACACCTACTACTGAGCTGTTAATAACCAGAAAGATTTTGAGATCAACTGCTTAGCTGTGAGATGATCCTTAGTTGATGCATTCCAAGGTTTCTTGGAATTTAACCTCCTCTTTACATGAATGGATTACAGAATTAAATGTTTAGCTCACAGACCCATGTAGGGTTGGGCGTTTTTTCAGATTTTCTGTTTAATTACAATTTGCATTTTGACACAATGTTTTATTATTCTTAAATCAAGAAATGTAGATTTTGCAGAAAATATTGCAAAAGCTATAGTTAGATATGTTGTAAATCCACCAAAGGCTGAATAAGGAAGATCAAAAACATTCATAGCGCTTGTCTTAATGCCACTTCCGATATGATCAGCTGCACTTATGTGGTGCTCCAATGAACATGACAGGTTAACAACACGGAGACTGATATTAAAGACAGCGGTAATATTCCCAGTACAATTGTACACAGTGTTATTTTAGCTCAGCTTCGTCCAACATGCAGGTATACACTGGCTTAAGACCATAACTGGACTCGGTGTGCACATGTTAATGAACGGTCTCCTTTCTTTTCTTTTTATCCATAAAAAAGCATTAGTTATGTGACAGTTATGGGCACTTCATTTCAAATCATGGAGAGGCAATATATGGGGGAATCAAACATACACCACTCCTTTTGCCATGATGATTAGCTAAATTGCTAATTATTGCTTTTTCTGTTACGTGTTTCAAGTGTACTGCATCTATAGCCAACATTGGGCTATTTTGCTAGTTGAATTGTAATGATAAATTATTTCATGTAGCTGCACTGCTCAGCGTGTCTCTGTCTGCAGGGGTTTATGAATTTACACACAAAGTGTTTGATATACAGTGAGCACTTTCTAGATAAACTTGATAATTTATAGATATTTATTTCTAGATAACTTTCTAGATAGACTAGATAAAATTAAAACCTACACTGGCTAAGAATTATTTAGCAATTTTCATATTCTATTATTTCTGAACATCTGGGTTTATTAGATTTTAATTTACATTACACTCTGTTGATAACATTTTGGAGCATCTGTACATTTTTATGGAACACCTTTGTTTCCTTTAATGAAAATAACTTTGATTTCTGTGAATTTAAAAGTTGAAAACATTTAATCGTGAATCGTCCATAAGTTTGATAAAAATCAAGATTTTTTTACCATATCGCCCAGACTCATTGGGAAGCAAAGAGTGTGGCTGCAGGGTGTGACAACAAGCAAGAATGACTTAATAACTCCTCTCCACCCCCACACACACACACACACACACACACACACACACACACACACACACACACAGGTTGACATTGACAGGATGGGTGCGACAGCCTTGACAGCATGCCAGCGTAAATTAAGCAGACTGACAGAGAGTCGCTGAGGGGCTGTTGGATCAAACTGGGAACAGCATAGGAGGTTCTGAAACATTCAAATGTTGGCTTACATTTGTCTCTCAGCTTTTTCTTATACACTTCCTCTATAACAGAGTGCGGTGAAAGGGAGGGGGGACAGAGGCCACAATTATTGCCAAAACAGTCACATGTTAGTAATCTCTACACTCGCTAAACCACTCGCCAACACACACGTCACTCCCATGCAGCTTGTATTTACTGTATCAAAGAGCCCTTGAAATTAAAATGGGAGCTTTTAGATTTTAGTCCATGTTCATTAGATTTTAAGCCATCTATATGCAGTTGTATTCTAAAAGTTAACAAAATTAAGCTTTAGCAGATTTATGCATGAAGCTTAAATATGAAGAGAGTCACTCTCTCCTCAGAGTAAATGGAGCAAAAATATGGTGACATGTTGTACTTGAATGTTCTGCCCCCTATTACCACCTGCAACTGTGTAGCTAGTAGCAAATCATGGTTCATGGCTGTGGTGTAAACTAAAAGCCATTGGTTATTTTGAAAAAAGGAACGTGGCCTTTGATATGTGCTGCCCACACTTGTTTAAATGCATCAACACAGGAAAAAAGTCATCAAACAATTTCATGGGGTCTACAATGTTACGTTAAATGATTCTGAGCTAAGGCCTAAGTGGGTTGCTGTACATCCGCTAGGATTTAATCTGCTAAGACGCACCTCTCTCTTTGATGTCGTTGCTGACAGTTCCCCGGGATAGAAGCTGATTCTGTAGACACTCGATTTCAGCATCTTTCGTAGCAAGCTGTTGCTGGAGTTTGGCCATCTCTGCCTGCAAAACGAAAATACTTCAGCAGATTAGCATCCTTGAGATCAAAGTGAAAATATCTTCTGCCAAGACAATGAAGATTTCATCCAAACACAAAAGAGATTAACGAAGACCACATTTTGCATACGATCACATTAATGCTTTTGGGAAACAGGAGAATCTGACATTGACAACACAATACGGCAGGCACAGGTTGACCACAGGATAAAAATGTTGATGGGAGTGGTTGCTTATAAGGACTAATCTTGTCTAAATGGCTTTTTGCATCCTAATGCTGACAAAAAACACTTTCAAAGATGAAACCTTCTAAATTGCTGTAAAACACATAGATGTGCTACCACATCTGTTTCAACCACTTTCTGAGTTTTACATGTAGCCTATTGCTATCATTCAGACATCGCCATCAAAATGCAGCAAAAACTCTAAAGTAATTTGCCTGTAAAACTTTAACCAGCTGCATTGGATTTACAGCAGGCTAACAGGTTGACAACTGGCACAGGATGATTTATTTTCAGCTGAATGAACCATGTCTAATTTAACAACATTTCTTTCCACAACGTAGCTAGCTAGCTAATCAAGATAGGCTAATAGATTTTTCATTATCACATAACATAGATTTACAAGCAAAATCCTGCATCAGTGCGCCTTAACAGTGTGCATTCTCAAATCTTTAATATCGTGGCTTTTTCACACACAGGGTCCTTTACAAATCCTTGTGAGCTGCCTCCGCCGGAGACAGCATTGTAAGGCATAGGCATATTCAAAATGATAGGCATGTTACTTATGCTCCTAAAATATCAAATTTTGGCCAAATTCAAAGGTACCATCGTATTTATCCATCCTAAGGAAGGCAATCTCAGACTATACTGTGATGAGCTCTGTAAAATAAAATCCAAGAAAGGACCAAGCGAGAGAAATTTTTACTGTTTTACTTAAAATATGTGCGGTATATGGTACATTACTGTGCAAAAGCTTTAGGCACTTGAGAAAAATGTTGGATGTCTTCAAAAATAATACCATAAATAGTAGTGATCAACATATATGGGTTTTTAAATGGCCGATGCCGATATCCAGAGAGCAGGGTGGCCGATAGGTCTCTACAATGCAGATATCACACAATTTAATATAGTAAATAACAAAAACACAAAATTGCAAATAAACTCGTATTTAGCACTATATTTACTACATTTCACACAAAACTTTAACTTTGTAAAAAATAATCTAAAAAATAATATTGTATTTTAAATAATAAATAGCAGTTTCTTCTGATTTATGTTTAGTCATCAAATTTTAATAATTAATTTGCCCATGAAGAAATTGTTAATATATTAGGAAGAAGGAAATAACAGTTCACAAAGTAGTCCAGCAACCATGGATGGCATGTGCACATTAACAATCGCATTTTCTCAATCAATTGTACATACAGGGCATAGTGAATATGACACATTTACTTTGAAGTTGCACTCACACGCTCGTGCGGATCCAGCGTGAGCAGCAATCTCTTAACCGTTTAAATGCCCTGGATCGCCTGCTTAGATTGTCACGGAGTGACCGTCATGATTTGTGAAACAGAGGATCTTTTGATCCTGAAGTTTTGATTCTGGCTGATAGAATACGCGCTTAAAGAGGAAGATAAAAGATCTAAAGCTCTATGGGATCTAAAGCTCTATCGGATGAAAACACTGGATTTTCATGAGGTTTGTGAATTACATCTGTTTAAACGAGATACCTGCATATTTGCAGATGGTATATAATAGAAGTTTTATTGATATTTGCCTGTTATCATTAGAAAAGAAAGTTAAAAGTGACAGGGGACTGCTGAGGAGACGCTGATAGAATAAGTGCTTTAGAACATGCGTAAGGAGCACTTTTTAAATGGTATTTCAGTTAGAATGCTGCCTATTTAAGAAGGAGGCAGCGAAGCAGCTCACTAGGTTTTGGAACAGACCCATAGCATCAATACAGATGCTTTAATGATAAAAGCATTTCAATAATTAAATTGAAACATTTGGACAATGGATCCTGTTTATACATGACCTCTAAACAGGACAAATTTTATTAAATTCATGGTAAAGAATATATGTTTGAAATATACTGATATATCGGTTTTACCAATTAATCTGTGCCTATTGTTGATTAAATAAATCTGGGTTTTTATCATTTTGGCCTCCATGTCTGTGCCGACTAATAAATGTTGAAGCATTCTATGAATCGATCAGCCGATTCATCCGTTATGGGCCTTTTCCACCACCTTAGTTATTGGTATCTGCAAAATACACTATTGGTCAACCTCTAGTTTAAAAGTCCCTAATGACAAATAAGCTGTGAATGGCCTTCCCAACAACAGAAAGAGACAATAGTTAGAGGCCTGTAATGGGGACAATGGGGATAGTGCATTCATAGTTTCTCTACAGCATATAGAAAATGCCAAAGAACCAGGCATTTATAATGGTGTCTACAGAAAGTTTTGCTCTATGGACATGATCTGCTAGTCTGTTTACATCCACATGCTGAACTGCTCAACACAGGCTACCTCAAACATAGACAAACCCGAAAATCTGGATGAAGTCATGCATACTCGAACGAACACACAAACATATACATGCTTCTTCCAGAGATGAGCACAAGAGGCAAACAAAGATGGATGATCTTCAGCAGCCCACCCCATCGTATACTGCTCCATACACTGCTCACTTCAACACAACTTGCGGTTTAATACATTGCCACTGGACCATGTGGAGCTCTTGCTCTGGAAGCACTGAAGGGCAGTGCTGTCTCAACAGGTCAGCATCAGAACTATTTAAATATACAGTGGACTGTGAACAAAATAAATAATGTTGTACGAAACTGGCGTGCATGCGACGAGTTGGTCAACAACATCACAAATAATAAAGAGCAGCGATTGACTGAGTGCCAACAAATAACATAACACAAAACATATCCAAATGAAAGAAAAGGCAAGGTACATGGCAGAGGCAGGGGATGGGAATCAGCAGGAGGCATAACAGTCAAAGGAGTGGACTACTATTTTCAAGGAACTACAACAAATCATAGGCCCTGTCCCAAATGGCACACTGTTTGGTGGCCTTTGCTCACGTGTCTTTGAAGTCCAGAAGACCACTGGGTGTCCCATTTAATTTTAGGTTTCAGTAGAGTGCTCACTTTGTGGTCACTATGCGTCCTCCATTCACCCTTTTCCCGCACTCTACTGCACTGGCGGCAGAGTGTACAGGGTGCATATAGCCCTAAGGGTAGTCCAGAGAATAGGTTGGTCTTGATTTAGCACCAAAATATTGTGACATTGGCCCCATCCCAAATAATGCACTTGATGTGGACTTGCAGCCTTGTGGTCTTCACTTGCAAATGTCCATTAAGTCCACAAGATCATAGAGTGTCCTATTTGTCATTTTATGATTCAAAAGTGTGCTCATGGGTGCCCCATGTGCTCTTTTATGATGCCTACACTGGTGCAGACTTAATAGAGATCTACTACTGCTACAGGTCAAAGCATACTTCTGGTGGCCCTATGGCCCTGCATGTGACATAAACTTTGTCATCATCACAGCCCATGGGGCAGCCCAATTTTTTCCGTGTCTGTGCACATTTCGTTACCAAAGTGTGGACCACAAGGGCTAAGGGTGCCATTTGGAACAGGGCCATCATACCCCTCTCCTTTATGTCAAACAACTAACAGAGGACTACTAGGAATAAGCAGGGGGAGCAAGGTTAAGCACCTTAGCTGTCCGACAGCTCTCCTCCCAATGCTGTCGCTCTACCTGAGTGTGCTCGACCATGAGCTTCAGGGCAGAAAGCTTGGTCATGAGCGACTGGTAACAGACATGGAGGGAATAGGTGATAGAGAGCTGAAGAAAGAGAAACCCAGAGGGACAAATATTATGCTGAGAGTCTGTGAGAAGATGGAGATGGAGTCTAGTTAATATATATTGAGAGGAGATATGAGGAAAAGCAAGAAGTTTTAAGCAGCAAGTTCAAGAGTTTGAATTTGGGGTTAGACCAAGCTGAAAAAAGGACTGTTAGTAAATGCTGAAGAGAATGTGGTAGTTGGATAAAATTGTAAAGACCCCATGTAATCAAAATGAGAGTTTTGTGGCTTTTAATCAGTGTCTGCAAGCTTTGAAGTTTGCATATACTAATCTATATACTACTGAACTCCTAAATGTTGAAAATTCCCTTTTAGCAGAAAACCACATTTAAAACATACAGTCTTACTCTTCCAGGAAAATTGACCAAAAACATTGATGGATCAGCACTTCACAAATTTTTTTCCAAGCAAAAATTATTTGTTGAAAGTGATTTCATGGGGTCAACAAAGCAGTACTACAAGAACCTCAATAATTAGTTCCAAGCCTAGTAAGTAAGTATTTCATCTTTTTGAGAGGTCATGAAATATACTTTACCTTTGTGGCTTTGAGTTTCCTCTCATATTGCAATTTCTCCCCTTCCAGTTCATCAACTTTGCTCTTAAGAAGGTGAAGCTCTTGCAGCAATGCCTGATGAATAAACAATTACACAGGACAGTGATTACAAAAATATCCTTCCATTCTTGCAATAACTCATGGACACATTTAACTTTTACTCCATAACTCTATTGCATCAACAATTGTATTTTTCATGTTCACATAAAAATATAAAGCACAAGGTCATTCAGATAAATAAACTAAAGGAAATTCAAGGACAAGGGTTTGAATCAATTCATAAATGTCAGTTCCCACACACCAAGCAGTTAAAACAGAAAAAGCTTTCCAGGAAATCCTTACTGGTTTCTTAGAATAATGCATTTGCTACTCAAAAAAGTTATACAATTGATCAAGAAATATCTACTAGCAAGGACAAAGGGTAGTAACCCACTAAGCCCACAACCCTCTGCAAGCTCTCCAGAACTACTCAGCAACCGTTAGCGTTAGTGAACTTCCATCATGCAAGTAAACACCCAAAATAAGTTAGGACATTCTGTCAAAAACCAATGGCAGAATATAAGAACACACTACAAACACCAGCAACCATGAAATTCCCACAGTAGAGCCCGCAGGTAGTTAGTAATAATTCCTGTTGGAGTCTCCAAAAGTGCGATGGGGAAATGGTTAAAAAAGGAAAAATGGGGGGTCTTAATGGAAGTCCATCACATAAGGTGGATCTGCCTACATTATCTCCTCCGCTTCTACAGCTACATTCCTCAGCATCCGAGGCACCAAGGCCCACATCGGGGCTCTGGTCATGAGCCTCGCGTGTGGCACTGTCCCCCTGGCTCTCCAGAGCCCGCTGCTCCAGAATGCGATTGCTGATTTCCTCCTGGAATTTACACATCTGTTCCTGTAGCTCACTAATTAGATTAACCACACTCTGAGAGAACAGAAATAAACAAAGCCCCCCAAAAAAAGAGAAAAAAAAAGAGAGAAAGAAAATCAGTTTTGGAAACACAATAATGACATAATCTAAACAATAAGGATTCCATTCTACTACTAATTTAGATTTTTTAATGCCTAACAACATTTTCAATGATCTTACGACAAAAAAAATTATAAATTTTATTTTCAGCAATGTATTTTATGTGACATTTTTTTTGATAGATTTTGCATTAAATGTCAAAATAATAAAACAAATGAATGGTTTTATGACACTAATATCATTGGTGTGTGAGAGTGAGTGAGTATGTGTGTGTGTGTGTGTGTGTGTGAATGGGTGAATGGGACACAGTGTAACCGCTAAGGTTAAAAAAGTCGCTATATATGTGCAGACCATCTACCATTTACAAATATATTCTTTTTTTTTTTGGCCGGAAAAGCACAATAAGGCATATAAACAGTAGATATTTGTTTATTAATTTATTTGCTTAGTTATTCTTTAAAAAAAGTAACAAAATATTTGACATTTCAACAAGACAAAACACACTTCTTATCAAGATATATTCTCAAACACCCAAATGTTTCCATTTGCAAGGCATATAAAACGTCTGCAATTTTTAGATGTTGCGACAAAGCAGCACTGGCCCAATCAGATCTTTGGACAGGAGGGGGGGTTGGGGGATAATATAGAATAACGTATAACGGCAGCTGGTGGAGTTCCTGGTGGCCCCCTACGACAAGATGGTGCCCTAAGCAGATTGCGTAATATACGTATAGGGAGTGGTGGTACTGGGCTCAATTACATTTTGAGCCCTGAATGAATAGGCATAATGGTGAAATGATAAATCCTGGTTCTCTGAATAGGCAAATTCATTGTTTGGCCTTTTACAACAGGAGTCTATTTTATTATTTAATAAGCCACATGTTCAGTCAAGAAATCTATTTCCACATGTTGTCAGCATTAAAACTGAGAGTGGGCCCTATTTTTTAACTATAAGTTTTATTCTTGAAACAAATATCCTTTAGTGTAAATGCCAAAGACTCCAGGAGGTGAAGGGGGCAACATTGTGAGCCATTTTCTGCCAGGATAAATAAGTTACTGACCTACTTAGCAATTTAGAGATGCGTTTATGCAAGGGAAAACTTGTCTGGGGGCCAAGATACTATATTTCAAAGATTAAAATACACTGACTTATGATTTGAAACAAATGTTGAGGCACATCTGTACCTAATCCGAACTAGAGACCGATTACAGTACGATGTGTTGATTATAAAATCTGACTTGATCTGCAATGAACATGTTAATGTTTAGTTTTTCCCCCCTTGTAAACAAGTGAATGATTAGTCAGGCTAATATTGACCATACTGTCAGAAATGCAAGGCTGTCAGCCAAGGTAAGTTTCATATGATATTCCCTGTTGATGCTAAAGCTGATGATAAGGCGCACGTTTCACACTTATATTTAGCCGTGTTCAGAGATTTGTGAGTGGGTGGATGTCTGTGGTGAAAGTTTTTGTGCATGTGGTATGTTCGAAGTGAATGTCTGCCATTCCGTCCTGTTGAATGGAGCCTTGCAGCTGTCACACTTGAGGCCAGTGTTTGTTGATGCAACAAATGGCAAAATGGAATCAGTTACCACGGTACCAAGACTGCGTGGTGTGATGCTACTACATAATACATGATACTACATGGATTTATAGGAAAGATGCAAGACAGAATGATTTATGATATTGAGTCATCACTCTACAGCTACAAATCTATCAGGGTGTAAATAATGAATGTTTTGCCAATAGTAAAATTCCAGAAAATTTCAGCAGTTTTACATAGTCACTGAATACATTCACACACACTTTATAAAATTTGTGCACTGTGTACTGTACTTAAAAAAATTTTTTTTAATAGTTTTGTTAAAAATAGGGATGTTCTGAAAATGATACTGTATCAGAATCGGGTCAGATACCGCGTTCATACCGCCTTATCATCAGCTTTAGCATCAACAGGGAATATCATATAAAACTTACCCTGGCTTACAGCCTTTGCATTTCTGACAGTATGGTACTTGAACTTGTGCTCGTAAAAATGCTCAGATACTAAATACATGTACCATCTGTTGTATGAATGTTATTATGTGAACATTTAGCTCACAAATATAAATCATGATATGTCCTAGTGTGAATAAACCAAAGGCTGTGATTTAATGAAATAAATATACAGTTAGCATGTGCTGCGCACTTCAAATGTGAGTGTTCACAAATTTGTGGAGCAGGCGTTGTGCTGACATAAAGACACAAAGTGTTCATTCTTTTTAGGCTCACACACAGTAAACACTGTCATGAGCATTGCATGCCTTGAATGTAGCAGATGACAGGGAGCAGAGCACTAATTAACCACATTTTTTTATACATGTATTTAATTCAATAGCAGCCTTTTGCGGTTTAATAATCACATTGCATCACATAGTTTTCTGGAAGTGAGAAGCTGCCATCAAAAACACACAGAAACACAGAGTGCTTTCGCCAAAATAAAAGATCAATTTAAATTGATAAAACTTCCACTCGTTATCAAAAAATGGTAACGAGACATCCTCAGTTAAAAAAGTAATCTGTTCAAAACTAGGGTCATGACGGTCTGCAAGTGTAACAACAACAATAAGTGAGGTCTAGACTTTTTTAGCGGTGGTGCTTTTATAAGTGTGTAGCTGTTAGATAGTTTGTATGGTTAAACCCTCTCGGAAAAGTACCATTTTAAATTCATCCCCTTTAAAACATTGGCGCTAGACAAAAAAAATCGAATTGAACATCCATGGTAGTTGCATTTTTTTAAACGTCTTGGCCATGAGAATTGCGTTTTTAATCCCAACTATTAAATATGCATCTCGAGACCCCTTCGTTCTGTTCCATTCTGTTGCACATCTAGCTGTATTTGAATGCAAGAACGCAAGCGTCCCAACTAGTCGATTTGGAAAATATGCAGTTTTGCACATCCCTATTCAAAACATTGAAATATTAAATGTAAAATGTATGTGCCCTTTACCTTCTAAAGGTGAATGACACCCATTGTCGATTCATGTTAAAAACCAGTTGTGTGTTGTGTGTAGCTTAACGATTGTCAAGACATTTAAAGCAGTAAGCACTTCTGGCGTATGCCATTTCACATTCATCAAAATGTCTGTCACTGCCTCCCATTTAAGCCCAACTCATGCTTTTGTGTCTCTACCAATTAACATCTTCCCTTATCAGAGCATTGCCTTTTTGGCACTAGGAACATTTGTGGGACATTATTTTTGAATGTGTAAATGTGGGTGTGTTTACATCTGTAAATCATGCTTCTTTAAACACACTGTCTGTGTGGAAAGGCGGAATTTGTCTGATAGCCCAGCTCAAATGAATGATGTAGACATAACAATGAGATGGATGGCTCACAGTCTACTTCCTTCTTTTGTTTTTGTGTCCATGGTATACCTGTCTGAAATGTAACACCAAAAGAAACACAAACATACAGGCAGTCACCATTTCGAAAGGTCAGAATTGAATGGGAGCTCAAAATGGTAAAATATATTCACTATCAAATTTTCAAAACTTTTAGGCCTGGACAACACAACTTGAAAAATTCCCTTTGGAATCCTGTCCACTTGGATCAGTTAGTATTAGGTAAAATGCATGAATGCTCCTTTAAAAACAGATGCTCCTTTAAAGTTTTATTGCATTTATCTGAGGTTCTGTTTGGTCGGAGTATTAACTCTATATAGTTTGCTTTAGGGGCCTAAAGGTCCAAGAACCCAATAAGTAATTAGGTGTTAAGAGGAGATAAATCTACAATATTTACATAGACACAACACAAACAAGCCAATGTGACTTCCCGTCCCCTCATAATGTGTCCATACGTCAAATGGAAACATCATGAAATATCAGCTGAAAACATTTAAACTGGGATCAGCATGTTTAGTGAGCTTGCATTTCAAGAAGGCATTCTTTGAAACCTCCTAATATAATGTACAAAATTGTTAGGGTTACCTCGTCTTGTTCTCACTGTTACCCTTTGGTTGTCATTTTTGTCACTTTTGTATTCCGTAGTTTTCACTTTTGTCCCTTGTTTAACTCCACAGTCTCCCTGTTAGCGTTCGTGTTCTCTGTCATTGTTTTCACCTGTCCTCATTAGTCTACCATTGGTTTCTGTTTATTCACCCTGTTATCTTGTTTTGAGTTCTGTTGTTCATTGGTTCCTGTCTTCCCTTGTCAGTGTATTTAAACTCTGTCTGTTTGTTCAATCGGTGTCTATCGTTGAATGTTGTTAGCCTGGTATGTGTTCCCTGCCCGTTTTCTCAGTCTTGTGTTTATTTCCCCATTGAGGGTTTTTCCTTTGTTCCCGTGTTTTCCGTGTACCTGTCTTGTTTGTTCCTCAATAAAGTTGAACTGCACTTGGATCCGCATCTCCTCGTCTGCCTTCGCTGCCTCATTCACAACAAAAATATGGTTTTGTTCTGCAGAACTACACACCTTCCTATTAATATACACTCACTGAGAACTTTATTTGGAACACCTAGACACCTACTTATTGATTATGTGATTATCTTATCAACCAATCATGTGGCATAAAATCATGCAGAGATGCATCAGGACTCAGGAGCTTCAGTTAATGTTCACATCAACCATCAAAACAAAAAAATTTGATCTCAGTTATTTCGACTGTGGCGTGATTGTTGATGACAGATGGGGTGGTTATGAATTTCTGTAACTGCTGATCTCCTGGGATTTTCACACACAACAGTCTCTAGAGATTACTTAGAATGGTGTCAAAAAACAAAAACTTCCAATGTGCGGCAGTTCTGCAGACGGAAATGCCTTGTTGATGAGAAAGGTCAATGGAGAATGGCCAGACTGGTTATAGCTGATAGAAAGGCTACGGTAATTCAGATAAACCACTCTGTACAATTGCAGTAAGCATAATAGCATCTCAGAATGCACAACACTTCAAACCATGAGGCGGATGGGCTACATCGGCAGTTGACCACATCTGGCACTATATTATTAGGATCATAGTGTTCCTAATAATGTGCTCAGTTAGTGCATCTCGAAAAAGATAAAACTGCAGAAACACTGACGTGGCTGCTTTTTTGTGTGTGGCTTAAATTTAATTAGAGCCAACAGGTGGACTACAGAAAAAGACACACTTAAATAGACACATACACATCAAACAGTTAACCACTATCATTCAACTGGAGCTGTAACAACTATAAAAAAATAAATACAAAAACAATACAAAATGATAGTGAAAATAGTTGACAACAAATGTCATTATCAATTAGTTCAGTCTCTGCACTTAGCATTTACATTTGAAAAAAATTGGTTTGTTTTGTAGCCTTTAATTAGCACATTGTTCTAGAAGGAGCCCTGGACATGTGGAATAACACGTTTACAATAAACACTGGAAATAAAAGTTGGTTAATCAAACAAATAAGCAACAAATGAATCAATCATAAATATAGTTGTTAGTTGTAACATTACAGTTAGCAATTTTGTAACTCAGGGCCTCTAAATCAGTAATATAATAGGGAAAAGGAATACAAATAAAACGGTGTAGAAAATAATAACAGCTGTCAGTTGATGCAAGACAGACTCTAAATGGAGAGGAAGTCTCCTTGTATACTGATGTATGCTGACATTAACCCCCAAAGCCAATGGATTAAACCAATTTAATTAAAGAACTAGAATAGTGTTGTTATTGTTCTAGTAATATTTTATGGATAAACTCTTTAGCCTCTATGAACTGAAAGACATATACTGTACCTCAGCTTTATGATGTTTGTCCTCTTCATCTATGTTGTTGTGTTCCTCCTCCATACCGACCAGCTTGAGTTTCAGACATGAAACTTCATCCATCAGTTCCAGTTTCTGCGTCTCCAGTGAAGTTCGGCTGAGGAGCTCCTAAACCACACACACGTTAGTGAACACATGCTGTCACACAAACACAAACAGAGTTGTACTGTATACAGTAACAATTACACAGCACTCAGTCAGATCCTTGTTGATCCACTGGACAAGGTCTCGCACAGTAACATTTCAGCCAAAGCTAAGCGCCACTAAATATACTCACGCTATTTTTACTTCCTCTGCCTCTCCAGTGTGTGTATGAATGTGCGTGAGACCGAGGACGTCAGGAGGGTGGAAGAGGGCCAAAAGAGGCAAACTTTGATTCTCAGCATTCCTGATACTGACGGCTAAACTCAGCAGAGCTATGGGAACCGTCACTAACCAATATTTATAATTCCAAAAAGGTCACAAATTGTTTTATCTACATTATTAGCTACACAAAAAAAGTACTTTAGTGGTATCATTGTACAGTGATTGTATCAGATTATAATATTGTGGCATTTTGTAAAATATACTATGGTTAGGGGCCTGGGTAGCTCAGCGAGTAATGACGCTGACTACCACCCCTGGAGTTGCGAGTTCGAATCCAGGCCGTAATGAGTAACTCCAGCCAGGTCTCCTAAACAACCAAATCTTCACAGGTTGCTAAGGAGGGTAGAGTCACATGGGGTAACCTCCTTGTGGTCGCTACAAAGTGGTTCTCGCTCTCGGTGGGGCGCGTGCTGAGTTGTGTGAGGATGCCGTGGAGAATAGCGTGAAGCCTCCACACCCACTATGTCTCTGCGGTAACACGCTCAACAAGGCACGCGGTAAAATGCGTGGATTGACAGTCTCAGACATGGAGGGAACTGAGATTCGTCCTCTGCTCACCGTACTGAGCCGAGTCAATACGCCACTGTGGCAGCGGGGGCGTGGTCAAGCGCCCGTCCGGGAGAGAAAAGCGGTAAGGGCGCTCACACCTGAGCTAAATGATAACTAACACCTGTGTCTAATTTCAGTAACGTGAGGAGAGCGGCATAAAAGGGAGGAGCGACGGAGCATGGAGGGAGAGAACCAAGGAAGACTGTCTGATGTGTGATAAAAAACTTAAGAATTAAAAACTTACCCCTTAAGTTGACGTTTGTTTCCGTCCCGTCCTTGAACTATTTCACAGTGGTGCTGAAACCCGGGACTATTTTTTTTTGGTTACGTAATGGAACCAAGTCGCCCCATAGAGTCCTCCCAGCTGGCGGAAATCCTCCAGTCCCTCGCTAATCTCCATCAGGGCCACCAACAAACCCTGCTTGAGCTCCAGCAGGATCAAGATCGGCGGTTCTTCGAGGTCATGCGGGCTCAGGCAGAGGACCGACTCGCTATCCGGAGCCTCCTCAGCCAGGAGGCTGCGTCAGCCCCAGCCGCGACCCCGGACACCCACGCTACGCTGCCCCCACCCATGTTACAGAAGATGGGGGTGGCAGATGATCCTGAGGCCTTCCTCGACCTCTTTGAGAAGACGGCTGAAATCTGGGGCTGGCCGCCTGAACAATGGGCAGCCCGGCTAATTCCTCTTCTGTCCGGGGAAGCACAGCTCGC
Organism: Xyrauchen texanus; assembly: GCF_025860055.1. Lineage (NCBI taxonomy): Eukaryota > Metazoa > Chordata > Actinopteri > Cypriniformes > Catostomidae > Xyrauchen > Xyrauchen texanus. Next base: position 17,239,276 of record NC_068321.1, read on the forward strand.
GGCACAACAACTGCCAGCGACGAGCCTCCTGGCTTATTCTGACCTGAAGAGGGCCATTCTGCAGCGGGTTGGTCGGAGCCCGGAAGAGAATCGCCAGCTCTTCCGGAGTATGAAGCTGGAAAAATCCGACCGCCCGTTTGCGTTTGTTCAACGGCTCCGGGACGCTTGTCGGGACCGCGACGTCGAGGGAGTTATCGATCAGGTGGTACTGGAGCAATTTACGCAAAGACTGCCCAGGAGAACGGCGGAATGGGTCCAGTGCCACCGCCCGGCGTCGCTGGAGGCAGCTGTGCAGCTCGCGGAGGACCACCTGGCGGCGATCCCGAGGGCAGATGAGCCCTCCCCCTCTCTCTCTCTCTCTCTCTCTCCCCTTCCCCTGTGTCTTCCCCTGTTTTCCCCCCTGTTCCCTCTCGCTCTGCTCTCTCCCCAGGACCCGTTCCTGCCCCCCGCAGGCGTGGAGGATACAGTCGACAAGCTTCCCGGTCGTGGGAGAACCCGCCCAACCCTTCCCCGTCTTTCAGTCGCTCTCCTCCTCAGGTGGTGGCGCCCGCCAGCACGGGTGCGGCCGTGGCGCCTGGGCCGGTCTGCTGGAGGTGCGGGGACCCGGACCACTTCCGGGATCAGTGTCCGCTGATGGAGGTGGGGACGGTGGTGCGGGTCTCCGACGTCCCGCAGGCTGCCCCCGGTCGGGCTGGAGCCTACCGGATCCCGGTAAGGATCCAGGGGGGTACATACCAAGCTTTGATGGATACCGGCTGTAATCAGACCACCATCCACCAACGCTTGGTTCAACCCGGGGCTTTGGGCACAGCTAAACGGGTGAGGGTGAGGTGTGTGCATGGGGATATTCACAAGTATCCCATGGTGACTCTGGCAATTAAATTCCGGGGAGAAAAGCATAGTGTGGAGGCAGCGGTTAGTTCCCGCCTCACCCATCCGCTAATCTTGGGTACTGATTGGCCAAATTTTAGAAATGTATTAGAGGGAGTCTGTGCGGATGGGTCCTGCATGAAAGTAAAGAGATGTGTGATGTGCGATGCTTTGGCGGGGGAGGCGGAGCCGGGGCCGTCCTCGGCTGCTCCAGGTGACGAGGGAAGGGGCGAGGGGACACCCCTCCTCTCAGGGAGTTCCTTGAGGGGATTTTCCCTTGGAGCAGTCGCGGGATGAAACCCTTAAGCACGCCTTTGACCAAGTGAGAGTAATCGATGGTCAACAACTCCGGCCGGGTGTCGCCGTTTCATATCCGTATTTCTCAGTTATTAAAGATCGGTTGTATAGAGTGACGCAGGACGCTCAAACAAAGGAGGAGGTGACACAATTGTTGATCCCACGGAGCCGCCGGGAAATGGTTTTCCAGGCGGCTCACTATAATCCTATGGCCGGTCACCTGGGGGAACGGAAAACACTTTTCCGTCTAATAGCCCGTTTCTATTGGCCGGGCATTGGCGGCGACGTCCGCAGGTGGTGTGCGGCGTGCCGCGAATGTCAGCTGGTAAACCCACCGGCCACCCCAAAAGCGCCTTTGCGCCCCCTTCCATTGATCGAGGTTCCCTTCGAGAGAATTGGAATGGACCTCGTCGGGCCATTAGAACGGACGTCACGCGGAAATTGCTTTGTGTTAGTCCTGGTGGATTACGCAACGCGGTATCCGGAAGCAGTGCCTCTGAGCAACATCTCAGCACGCAGTGTTGCAGGGGCACTCTTCAAGATAATCTCCCGGGTGGGGGTTCCGAAGGAAATCCTCACCGACCAAGGCACTACTTTTATGTCACGAACACTTCGCGAACTTTACGAATTATTGGGCATTAAATCGATTCGCACTAGCGTGTACCACCCTCAGACGGATGGACTGGTGGAACGATTTAATAAAACACTCAAAAATATGATTCGTAAATTCGTGCACGAAGACGCTAGGAATTGGGATAAGTGGCTGGACCCCCTGTTGTTCGCAGTACGAGAGGTTCCGCAAGCCTCCACAGGGTTTTCCCCATTTGAGCTACTGTACGGACGACGCCCACGCGGGGTCCTCGACGTCATCCGTGAAACTTGGGAGGAGGGACCTTCTAGTGCCAAAAATGAAATTCAATACGTTCTTGATCTTCGAGCAAAACTCCACACGCTGGGGCAATTAACACAGGAGAATTTGCTCCAGGCTCAAGAACGCCAACGCCGGCTGTATGACAGGGGTGCTCAGCTACGGGAATTTGCACCGGGAGATAAAGTGCTTGTATTACTCCCAACATCAAGCTCAAAATTACTCGCCAAGTGGCAAGGACCGTTTGAGGTCACACGACGAGTAGGGGACCTTGATTATGAAGTCAAACGTACCGATAGAGGGGGCGCGCGTCAAATATATCACCTCAACCTCCTGAAATTGTGGAGGGAAGAGGCGGCCTCTGTGACGTTGGCAACGGTAGTTCCGGAGCAGGCGGAGCTCGGACCGGAGGTAAACAAAGCCTGCGATCCTAACACCCCGGTTCTGTGTGGAGACCACCTCTCACCACGCCAACTCGCAGAGGTTTCCAAACTGCAAAAGGAGTTTGCGGACGTGTTCTCTCCTCTACCGGGCCGTACAGACCTCATACAACACCACATCGAGACCGAACCGGGCGTAGTGGTACGTTGCCGCCCTTATCGCTTGCCCGAACATAAAAAAAAAATAGTTCGGGAAGAATTGGACGCGATGCTGGATATGGGAGTAATAGAAGAATCTCACAGCGATTGGTCCAGTCCGGTCGTCCTTGTTCCCAAGAGCGACGGGTCTGTCCGTTTCTGTGTGGATTATAGAAAAGTCAATGCGGTGTCTAAATTTGACGCGTACCCAATGCCCCGTGTTGATGAACTGCTCGATCGGTTAGGTTCTGCTCGGTTTTATTCGACCTTGGATCTAACGAAGGGTTATTGGCAGATCCCCTTGACACCAATATCCCGTGAAAAAACGGCCTTCACCACGCCGTTCGGATTACACCAATTCGTGACGCTTCCTTTCGGTTTGTTCGGGGCACCAGCCACGTTTCAGCGCCTCATGGATAGGATCCTCCGACCGCATACTGCTTACGCCGCTGCGTATCTAGATGATATCATCATTTATAGCAATGATTGGCAGCGGCTCTTGCAACATCTGAGGGCCGTCCTGAGATCACTGAGACGGGCGGGGCTCACGGCAAACCCGAAAAAGTGCGCGGTTGGGCGTGTGGAGGTACGGTATCTGGGGTTCCACTTGGGTCATGGCCAGGTGCGACCCCAAATTGACAAGACCGCGGCGATTGCGACTTGCCCTAGACCCAAGACCAAAAAGGGGGTGAGGCAGTTCCTGGGGCTGGCTGGCTATTATAGACGATTTGTTCCTAATTATTCGGATGTCACCAGCCCGCTGACTGACCTTACTAAAAAGGGAGCTCCGGATCCGGTCCAGTGGTCGGAGCAGCGCCAACAGGCGTTTACAGACATTAAAGCTGCACTTTGTGGGGGGCCGCTTTTACATGCACCTGACTTCTCTCTCCCTTTTGTTTTGCAGACGGACGCTTCAGACAGAGGGCTGGGGGCCGTACTCTCGCAGGTGGTGGAGGGAGAGGAGCGCCCGGTGCTGTACATTAGCCGGAAGCTCTCCTTGAGGGAGACTAAGTACAGCACCGTGGAGAAGGAGTGTCTGGCCATCAAGTGGGCGGTTCTCACCCTCCGATACTATCTGCTGGGGCGGGCCTTCACCCTCTGCTCGGATCATGCCCCACTGCAGTGGCTCCACCGCATGAAAGACACTAACGCCCGGATCACCCGTTGGTATCTGGCCCTCCAGCCTTTTAAGTTCAAGGTGGTCCACAGACCAGGGGTGCAGATGGCTGCCGCTGACTTCCTCTCCAGGAATGGGGGGGGAGTGGTAGGCAGGCCGGATGACGCCCCGGCCTGAGTCGGGCGGTGGGGGTATGTGGCAGCGGGGGCGTGGTCAAGCGCCCGTCCGGGAGAGAAAAGCGGTAAGGGCGCTCACACCTGAGCTAAATGATAACTAACACCTGTGTCTAATTTCAGTAACGTGAGGAGAGCGGCATAAAAGGGAGGAGCGACGGAGCATGGAGGGAGAGAACCAAGGAAGACTGTCTGATGTGTGATAAAAAACTTAAGAATTAAAAACTTACCCCTTAAGTTGACGTTTGTTTCCGTCCCGTCCTTGAACTATTTCACAGCCACCATGAGGAGTGCATTGGGAATTGGGCATTACAAATTGGGGTGAAAAAAAAAATAATATATATATATATACTATGGTGCCATATTATTAGCATGGTAGGTGTAATTTTTTTTTATAATATTACAATTGATTCTTTGACCAATATTTACAACCAAAGTGAATATATTAACATAATTTACTCCCTCCTCATGTTGTTACAAACCCGTATGACTTTCTTTCTTATGCGAAACAAAGGAGATGTTTAAATAAATATTCTGGCCTGTTTAGCGCTAAAAACAACGCAAGGTCTCACATGAAAACATACCACTGTATATGAGCTTTTCTCATGGTTTAAATTTCAGGCTGTTTCAGATGTATTCAGAAGACCTGGAATATGATCCACAAGTCACATGGACTACTTTTATGATACTTTTGAGAGACTATCCACCACACTGTATTAAAAGGACAGACCGAGACATTCATTAAAACATCTCCTTTTGTGTTTTACATAAAAAAGAAAGTCATACATTTTGAACATCGTGTGTGGGTACATTATGACAAAATGTACATTTTTGGGTGAAGTATCCCTTTAATTAGCTATTGGTTCTATAATATCAGGTCTTCCGATAAATGATGGGTCGCTAAAGAATAGCACCCAATAACGACATTCCACCACTATGTGATCATCAGGAAACAACAGTGCTCATAGTGAAGTAACTTCCTTAATTAATTAATATTGCATTCAAAATGCATATTATGTTTTTATTGTGTGATGATTTAATATAGTGGTGGCTCAGTGGTTGTGGCTCAGGGTTACTGACCAGAAGGATGGGGGTTCAAGCCTCAGCAACACCAAGATGCCACTGTTGGGCCCTTGAGCAAGGCCCTTAACCCTATCTGCTCCAGGGGCACTGTATCATGGCTGACCCTGCACTTTGACCCCAGCTTAGCTGGGATATGTGAAAACTAATAAATTTCACTGTGTGACCAAAATAAATGATTCTATTCCAAAAACCACTAACTACAGATTTAAAATCTGCATTCTTCCTTCCTATTCCACATTACAGATTTCTTTACAGTTTCTGAACCACAACACAAAAGCCACAAGTGTCATAAGTGAAAGACACCATAAGTGTCTACTTCTCTTAGTTTGTCTAAAGGTGATCTGTAGATAGTCTAATGTGTTTATCTAGCATCTTGGAAGTGTGTACAGCAAACATGTTGTACGATAAGCACTGAATACGAGTGCGACACAAGGTTCCCCGATAAAATCATGATCTCTTGGTTCTGTGAAACACAGTGGATATGAGTCACCCACCCCATGCCATACTCCAGGCCATTCAATAGACTAGTAGGTTATCTACCCTAACAAGATCACAATAACTCTTAAAACTAGCCTATAAAACATCAATACTCACTCAATGCATTTACATGTGCAGTTTTACTCAAGCTACAACAGGTTTTTGCATTGTCGAGCTACAGTCTTCATTTATGTGTACATTACACAGTGCTTAATCAAATATTTGAAGGAAAGACTTCTGCTAGTGGTAGTGTCAGTAATATGGTGCATTAGCACAATGCTGAGGCCAGTTGTGGTCTGATTAACGTGTATACATGCTGGACGAAGCCAAGCTACAATCACTTTATCTGTTAGTCTGACTTTACAATCGGGCCGGAACTCACACCCTAAGCTGTGAGTTTACATTTCCCATCAAGCAGGGACAACATGAGCGCTCCTTCTATCTAACTATAACATTCCATCATGTTATCATTGTTGGCATAGCAGCTCTGTTATGAAATCCTCAACATGCACCCAATAAGAGCTCCCAAGTGTGGCCACTTCTCACAAATAGGTATGGAATGCCAAGATTAATTTTAATGGGCATTCCATATCAATTATTATATTATATCACTTCTATAATAAATTGTAAATGTCTAAGCTTAAATCAATTAACCCAAAACAAACCTTTTAAATGACTGCCTCCGCTTTCAAATGTGCCTGAAGTTTAAAGAAACCTTCCATAGTGTAAATAATTTAAGCTTTTGTAAACATTGTTCCAGTTACCCAAAGCAGTTTTTTAGGGCGATTTGGTGAATTACTTTTCAGCAAGAATTGAAAACATGACATTTTAAATATCCTACAATGGAAACCCAAAAATAAGTAAATATGATGGCAGTTTCTCTTGGCAATGCTTATGGAACACAGCAGTTTTAAAGACAGTACCTTGGGAAATCAAAGAAAGGCTTGCCAGCGAACTGTGGCTAAAAACAAGCTGGCTAAAGCATGGTTACAGTTCAACCAGTTTAACACAATTAACCATACAACAAACAATACAACATTAAAAAAAAACACATTTATCACATTGTACAGTTATTATATTCATCAAACAAACAATTTCACAGAGATGATGTCTTGGTTTGGCCTAGTCACATGTGCTTGGGTATGAAGGTATATATGTGTGTAATTATGTTAGCACTGAGTAAATCACTAGCATCCTCAATTAAAAAATAAAGTGCTTTGACAACATGCACCAAGGATGAGGAGGATCTGAATCATAATTACACAATAACAACTTGTGCAACTGCTGCAAAACCATGAATTGCTCATGTTTCAGATGCTACAAATGCAAAAAAAAAGGGTTTACACTCCATCAAGTCCTATATCTAAACCAGCATGAAGAAGAGTCATTCATTATAAACTTCTCTCTCTTATAATTCTATGATTTCTATGTAACCTCATGATCTGTTTGGGGTCTAAAAAAACTTGCACTTAACAATAAAATATCACATTGATTTGTCATTCATTTTATGGTATTTTCTTATGAGAACTGATCACATGACAAAAAAAAGTCTGACATTAAAAAGTGTATATTACTTTTGTTTGGGAGGTCTAAGAGACACCATTAATTTATTCAGACTTTATAAACTGGTGTACACATTATAACAGTTTAACTCTAATTAAAATTAGATTTAGATGTGTCTTGCTGGGCTCTGTTTAACCTCAAACAGAAGCAACATTACTATATCGGACATCAAATATATAGAAGTTAATCTCAGATCAGAATATGACAGTTAAAGACTGAATTAAAAGCCGGAAAAATTACAGAGTATGCAAGCATGTTCTTTTACCTGTTGGAGCATTTCCTCAGTAGAAAGGAGTTTATGGTGATGTTCCTCCAGAGAACTTTCCAGATCTCTGATCTTTTCTCCTTGAGCTTCAACCTGGTCTGTGAGGACACACACCTGAAACCAACAGACAGAAAAATCACATTCAGACTAACCTAAAACCTACTCTCTCCTTTGCTTTCTCTTCGTCATGCGATTTCTTTTCACGTCCCTCCTACAGGTATGCTAATGAAGGTTGCAACACACGTCGGACTCCAATGTGTAAACACAGCAAAGGAATGTACCTTAAATCTGGACTGCTAGGTTAAAATCTGCCATTCTTTGATGTAGACCCACTTCCATGTGAAACTGAGGTACAATTGTTTTGAAAGTGCTCTTTTGTTCAACACCAACTGAAGGACTGCCAACCAGAAGGACAGGTAAAAGGAGAAGTAGAACACCTTGAGGGCTTTAGGAGCCAATCACGTTTATCAGTGTTTGACAGCACAAGATAGTTCACCAATCAGAGTGCATGAGGGGCCAGTATATGGACATTTGTCCCTTGTTGCAAAGATAAACAACCTACATTCTTAAAGGTGAAGTGTGTAATTTCAACATGCTAAAATATTTTCTCCTATCCCAGTTTAAAGTGTGACAACTATAACTAAGCCATTTGTAGGTTGATTTGTGTCTATGTGGCACTTTCAAAACACTGCTTTGTTTTTTTAGCGGTCCAACAAGTGAAATCTTGGCTTGACCAATGGCATGAGTTTGGGTGGGACGACCTGTTCATCCAAACAATGGAGGATGGGGTGGAAGGACATTTAGGAAACCATTTTGGCTAAATGAATTAGTGGTGCTTGCTAAGGCAGACATTACTATTATTATTGCACTACTTTTAAAAGCCCTTAGCCCAAAGAATTCATCTTAAGGTCTGTTCACACTAGGGCTGGGTGATATGACGATATATATACATTGTGGCAGTGATATAAAGTATAAACCTATAAAGATTTTGCTATATTGTGTATATACAGATAAGTAAATATCCATGTGCGCAGTGCGTGCGTATGCATCAGTGGACATGCTTCACGTGAGACTGAAACATGGCTTGAGCGGGGAATGAGTTGCGGCTGGTAAAATCTGCATGCACTGGTGTAGCGGCAGATTCACTAAAGGAATTATGCAGATCAGGCAACGGCGCAAACATGCCCACAAACTCGGTGTTGATTCTTTACCATTCTAATTTTGCGGGCCGATTGTAATTGCTCTATAGCGGGGGAAGCAGCAGTCCACCGTGATCTGACACACTCTACTGGGACAACGTCACTTGATTTTAACGTTCCGGTGTTGTCTGTCCTATGTTCTCTGTTTTCACCCATCACGTTTATGTCATGTTTCCTGGTCTGCTCCGTGTTTTCCGTCTCACCTGTCACTGCTCCCATTCCATGTCATGTTTTCCCTGTTGTCCGCCCGTAGTCTCACTGTCCGAGCGTAAAACTGCAATTCCCACAATTCCCGGCCCCTCTCACTTGTGTCTCGTTGAGTCTTCATTGTGTTTGTGTATTTAACCGTGTCTGTTTCTCCTTTCCCTTGTCGGTCTTTGATGTATGTGGACGTCTGTTATCCGTGCTCTTGGTCTTTGTTTTCTCCCGTGGAACCCTTGGTATGCTCTCCGTGTTTGGTTAACCCTTTGTATGCCCTCCGTGTTTTGTTTTCCCCTTTTTCCCCTCGTGGATGTTTTCTTAGTTCGAGTTTTGTTTTTGTGATTTAATAAAAGATTCCGCTGCAAGTAGATCCCTTGTCCCGTGCCTACCTTCACCGTCATTCGTGACAGAAAGACCGACCAGCAAATGGATCTAGCAGCGGTTTTCACCACACTGGCCCATGCAGGTTTTCCCGTTCGCGAGTACTCACGGCTCTTCTCCACGGTTGCCATCCACACCGGGTTCGACGACGCTTCCCTGAAGCTCATCTACCGGGGCGAGTTATCATCAGCCCAGGGGCGGGAAGCGCTGGAATTCGGAGAGCACACGTGGAGGGAGTACGTGAGTCTCACCCTCAGAAAACTCGCACCCGAGGAAACACCCCTCGTGATTCCGGCTGTCGAACCTGAGCCCCTGCCTACTCGGATCGATGAGCCAGCGCTGCCAACTTCTTCCGCCCGGAGGAGGAGGAGGAGAAGGAAAGCCTCCGCTCTCCAGCTCACGTCAGCCACAGTGAGCGAGCCTGCACCCACGTCAGCCACAGTGAGCGAGCCTGCACCCACGTCAGCCACAGTGAGCGAGCCTGCACCCACGTCAGCCACGGTGAGCGAGCCTGCACCCACGTCAGCCACGGTGAGCGAGCCTGCGCCCACGCCGGTCACGGTAAGCGAGCCAGAGCCCACGCATGTCACTGTGAGCGAGCCAGAGACCACACATATCACTGTGAGCGAGCCAGAGCCCACGCATGTCACTGTGAGCGAGCCTGAGTCCTCGCCAGCCACGGTGAGCGAGCCTGAGTCCTCGACCGTCCCCGAGCCAGCGCCTGTAGCCTCAGACGTCAGTGAGCCAGCGCCTGTAGCCTCAAGCGTCAATGAGCCAGTGCCTGTAGCCTCGACCGTCCCTAAGCCAGCGCCTGTAGCCTCAAACGTCAATGAGCCAGTGCCTGTAGCCTCGACCTAACCTGAGCCAGCGCCTGTAGCCTCGACCGTCCCTGAGCCAGCACCTATACCCATGACCGTCCAAGAGCCAGCGCCAGCAGCCATGACCATCCAAGAGCCAGCGCCAGTAGCCATGACTGTCCAAGAGCCAGCGCCAGCAGCCATGACCGTCCCAGGGCCAACGCCAGTAGCCAGGACCGTCCAAGAGCCAGCGCCAGCAGCCATGACCGTCCCAGGGCCAACGCCAGTAGCCAGGACCGTCCAACAGCCAGCGCCCCTCGAACCTTCTACGGCTCTGCTCCCAGGGACTCCAGAGCTTACTAGGGCTCCGCCTCTCGAGCAACCTACGGCGCCACCTTCCTCGGCTCCGTCTCCTGAGCCTCCCACAGCTCTGCCTCCTGAGCCTCCCACGGCTCTGCCTCCTGAGCCTCCCACGGCTCTGCCTCCTGAGCCTCCCACGGCTCTGCCTCTAGAGCCTCCCACGGCTCCACCCCTGATCCTCCAGAGGTTTCCATGGTTCTGCCTCCCTCGGCTCCACCTCCTGAGGCCCCAGAGCCTCCCTCAGCTCCGCCTCCTGAGCCTCAAGAGCCTCCCTCAGCTCCGCCTCCTGAGCCTTCAGAGCCTCCCTCAGCTCCGCCTCCTGAGCCTTCAGAGTGTCCCTCAGCTTCGTCTCCAGAGCCCCTCGCAGCTTCGCCCCCGGGAACTGTCCCTGTCCTGAGGCCGCCTCCCAGGCCTCCTGGACCTGTCCCTGTCCAATGGCTGCCTCCCAGGCCTCCTGGACCTGTCCCTGTCCAATGGCTGCCTCCCAGGCCTCCTGGACCTGTCCCTGTCTTGTGGCCACCTCCCAGGCCCCTTGGACCTGTCCCTGTCTTGTGGCCGCCTCCCAGGCCTCCTCAAACTGTCCATGTCCTGTGGCCACCTCCCAGGTCCCCGGAACAGGCCCCTGCTCTACGGCCATCTCCCAGGCCTCCTAAATCTGTCCCTACCTGGTGGACGTCCCCTGGGCCACCTGACCCGGTTCCCTGCACACACCCCAAGAGACTGCTTACCTGCCCTCTCGGCCTCCCTGGTCTGCCTGTCTGCCCTTTGTGCTCCCATGGACTGTCTCATTTCCCTTCTTGCCCCCGTGGACTGCCTTTCCCCCTGTGCCCCCATGGACTGCCTAATTGTTCTCTGTACCTCCTTACTCTGTCTTTGTGTGCCTTGTGTCCCCTTTGGTCTGTTTGTTTTTCCTCCCTTCTAGCCCCTCTCGCCCTGTACATCTGTTTATTCCTGTTGGTTTTTCCCTCCTGTCTCTTAGGACTGTCTGGAATCCGGTACTTTTGAGGGGGGATTATGTAACGTTCCGGTGTTGTCTGTCCTATGTTCTCTGTTTTCACCCATCATGTTTATGTCATGTTTCCTGGTCTGCTCCGTGTTTTCCGTCTCACCTGTCTCCACTCCCATTCCATGTCACGTTTTCCCTGTTGTCCGCCCGTAGTCTCACTGTCCGAGCTTAAAACTGCAATTCCCACAATTCCCGGCCCCTCTCACTGCCTGCACTCTTCATTGTTCTCAACTGTGTCTCGTTGAGTCTTCATTGTGTTTGTGTATTTAACCGTGTCTGTTTCTCCTTTCCCTTGTCGGTCTTTGATGTATGTGGACGTCTGTTATCCGTGCTCTTGGTCTTTGTTTTCTCCCGTGGAACCCTTGGTATGCTCTCCGTGTTTGGTTAACCCTTTGCATGCCCTCCGTGTTTTGTTTTACCCTTTTTCCCCTCGTGGATGTTTTCTTAGTTCGAGTTTTGTTTTTGTGATTTAATAAAAGATTCCGCTGCAAGTAGATCCCTTGTCCCGTGCCTACCTTCACCGTCATTCGTGACAGATCTAGACACCTGAATCATCTCTTTAACATGCCGAGGTTCGCTTGACTGCACCACACATCTATACTTCTCCATCTTTTGATGAATTATTGCTGATATGATCAATAGAAAAGTCAAGAAAATGAAGGGGGCTTGTTGTAAAAACAGGTGCAACATCTGTGGTGTAGGTTCACAAAAACCGACACAGATTATATGAATGTAATCTGCAAACTGTGTCACGCAACGATAATCATTTGTGGTAATACAAACAATCTGTTTTACCACCTCAAAATGAAGCACTCTAAAGAATATTATGAAAGCCAAAAGATGCGCTGCACATTAATTCCTTTTTTTTTTTGTTGTTGCAAGAAGTTTGCTTCAAGACGTGTAATATGTTGGTCAGCAACATATCAGGCCGAAATGTGGCATAATGTGAAATTGAGTAATATAGAAAGTTTGACATAAAACCAAGTGTTTATTTTATTTTTAACTTTGACTGCTTGTCAATGTTATGATCCCTTGTTGTCTGCCCCGTGTTTTAGCCCCTCTCTCTTTGAACATTTTAGTTGTTGTTTTGTCGTCTTTGTTATTGTTTTGTTCTTTAGGACCGTCTGGAATCCGGTCCTTTTGAAGGGAACTATGTTATGATCCCTTGTTGTCTGCCCCGTGTTTTCTGTTTCACTCGTCACTGCTCACGTTCCATGTCACGTTTTTCTTGTTGTCCGCCCAGTGTTTCACTGTCTTTGTATTAAAACTACATTTCCCATCATTCCCGGCCCTCACTGCCAGCACAGTGTTATTGTCCACACCTGTTCGTTATTTTGCTATCACCGTGTCTGTGTATTTAAGCCCCGCTGTTTTCCCTTTCCGGTGTCAATCGTTATCGTTTCATGTTTGCTGTTCATGCTCCTGATGTTTATTCGGGTTCGTCCGAGGTTTCCTTGCCCTTCGTGGATGTTTGTCAACTTGTGTTCACCCGTGTGTTATTTTGTGTTTGAGTTTACTTTTCCCATCGTGGACCTTTTATTTGTTCCAATGTTTGTGTTCTTTCTATTGTTATTTAATAAAACCGCATTTGGATCCAATCCACCCGTCTGCCTTCTCCTGCATTCCACACGTTCATAACAGAACGATGAACATTGCTCCATGTCCAGCTGTTTTTCAGTGTCTCGTGCCGGAGTGCCGCAGTTTTATATGCCATATCAAGTAAAAAAGAATGTAAACTTTTAAAAGCAACCTACCAACCATCTACAACCCCCTTGCAATCACCTTGCAAAACCCCAGCACCCACCCAGACACCCTAGCATTATTATGAAAATCAAAAAATCTAGTTATTTTTGCATTTGTTTGGTGCCCATAATGATGCAAAAATTGCACACGTCACTTTTAAGACAGTGACATATGTAGGGGTTTTCTGCATAAAACATTCCAATGTTGTCAGCAGTTCAAAATAATCCTCAAATGTTATATTTACTGTCAAAACAGTGTCTGATTCAGAATAATCTCTCTTAAACACAAACAGCCTTGCTGGTTTACAGTAAACACATGCAATTGAAAAACTGGCTTTAAAGGGACAGCTCACTTTAAATAAATTATTCTGTTATCATTTTCTCACCCTCATGTTGTTCCAAACCATACTGCTTTTTTCCACCATGGTGTTAGCCACAGTCACCATTCACTTTCATTGCATATTTTTCCAAACAAAAGTACAACATCCTAACATCTCCCTTTATGTTAGACGGAATAAATAATTGAATATGGTTTAGAACAACATATTAGGTGAGCAAATGATGACAGAATTGAATGTTTTGGTGAACAATCCCTTTTATATGATAATAGCTAATCTCACACTTTGGTGGCTACTATGTGTCAGTAACACATATTAAGACTAACCTCCTAACCTTTCCATTATGATAGTCTCAAATGTATGTGATTTAGGGCTGTCCCATTGTGCATGAGACAGGGCAGCTATGTCACCCCGGGCTGTAGCACGTTTAGAGGTGTGACGTGTCTCTTTCCTTCACAGAGACATGATATTCACCTGGTTTAACCCTGTGAGGTTTTACGAGCATGTTGGCTAGTGTTGACATTAAGGCTATTATGTTGAGTTTTGCCTTCGAGGCCTGAGAGAAACCTCTCACCTGGAGAACCAGAGATTTTTTGTCCCCTTCTAATCTTGACAGCCGTTCCTGATAGGTCTCATTTTTGCTAGAGAACTGGAGATTAACCTGTGTAGACACAAAAGTGGAAACAACACATACTTATTTTTATATTATGGCAGGGACTTCCAATTTTTATTAGCAAAATTGTGATGCTTGTTTAAAGAAATTAAATGCTGCCATATTTTATTAGAAATTGTAAAGAAAACTACACATAACAGTAACTGACACTCTGAACTTTATCAAAACAACAGTTGTGGTGGGGAAAAAAATTGCATAATGAATGTCAAAGCTTGCTAAACTCACAATATTCAATCCCAAAATTATCAATATTAATGCTTGGGTCTCTGAGTGTTAATTGAGACATTATTTATTACCTATATGCAGGGTTGGGGAGTAACAAAATACATGTAACTAGATTACGTATTTAAAATACAAAATATAAGTAACTGTATTCCACTACATTTACAATTTAAATAAATGGTATTTAGAATAAAGTTTCATTCAAAAAGGATTTTGATTACTGAAGAGTTTACTTTGCATTTTATTGTAATTTGTTTAATATTTAGATGGAAAAATGTATACATATAAATTATTCGATCCATAGTGCATTTGAACAGCGGTGAAACACTTTTTTTATGATGTGTTACATTCATACGAGCAGACAGAGAAGTAAGTTTGAAGTAAATTAGGAGCAGAAGAAATAGAAATACATCTTGTGTAAATTGTCAGCTTTACGCCAAGATAAAGTGCTGTTTCTAGCCATGTTACATGCACATGTTACCAGCCACAACCATACTTTTTAATCAAGAAAATTCATTATTTGATATTAGGGCAAACATGTTATTCTTGATAATAATTCTTGTACTGTTTTCCTGTAAAAATATCTAAAAATCCTTAAAACAAGATCAATTTGATTTATCTTGTTTTAGAAGCAACACTGCATAAGATATTTGGGTTTTTCTGAGAATGTATTTTTAACATGTGTATTTTGTCTTACTGTACTGGCAGAGTTTTTATAGTCAAAACAAGTGAAAAAATCTACCAGTGCTGAAGAAATAATCCAAAGTATTTAGAATACATTACTGACCTTGAGTTATCTAATGGAAACATTACAAATTACATTTTACAGCATGTATTCTGTAATCTGTAGTGGAATACATTTCAAAAGTAACCCTCCCAACCCTGCTTTTACAAAGCTTTTTTCTTTTGGGGAAACACTCAAAAGTCCCCACATTGAAGCTTGTTTCAGGCTATACTGTCTTTGTAGGAACATTCAGTTCAGATAGGACAACCTGAGCCACTAAAACACAGAAACTAAAAGTAAACTAGGGCTAACCTGCTTTTCCACTTTTTTTTAAGAATGGATGGATCGCTGCTATTTACAAAAAAATAAACAACTGTCTCAAATGCATGTGTTGTTCTAAAGGTGTTAAATGACACGTTGGCCCCAAAACAAACAGTTCTAAACAAACATGTTTGACATCACTTCAATGCAAATGCAATAAAGGAACTCATTACAAATTAATGAGGTCATCTGCATAAGGTATTCAAGTCAAAATTACAAAGGAAAAAAGAACTGTTAATCCACTATAAATAATTTGGGTGGATGGATGGATGGATGAACGGACGGATGGCTGGAGATTTCAGTCTTAAGACTATCTCAGCAGAAATACTTTCAACAACAACTGCCCATGTCACAGTATGTGAAACAGGCCAGTGTCACTTGTCGGCATTAAACTAGGAGAGCTAATGCTTGCCACCCGTAAAAGCTCTCTTTTCAAAAGCTTCTGCTGTGTCCAAGGCTGTCACTTCCTTCTGAATGTTACAATTAAGCTGTCTATTTAGAGCTTACAGGGGCCAGTTGCCTGGAGGAGGCCACAGTCAGAGTTTCAGGGTTAAGCTTGTTTAAGGGAGACCCTCACTGCATGGTAATTACTCAGCTTGGAGCAAGTTTGAACCCAACTTGAGGTCTTTGTTCTTTTAGTCTTGAGTAACAGGTAATGAGAAGGAAGAGTTTGGAAGTTTCATCACCTGAGGAACCCAAAAATAACTTTAATAGTGTTATTACCCTTTATGCTTTGAATAGGAATATTTTGCATATTATTATGATGAATGCCCACAGATCTGTCTATCACTTCAATAAAGTTAAATACACAAACATTCAAAAATTTTTATACAAGTTTATAAACAATCACATTTACATTTAGTCATTTAGCAGACGCTTTTATCCAACGCGACTTACAAATGAGACACATAGCAGGAAATTTGTCATACAAATTTTAACAACATCTGCAGTATAGGACTGCCAATTTCTCACAGTGGCTAGAGTAGTAAAGATGCTAGCACAGAAGAAAGAGACACACAATGACCCCCCACATTAAGTGCAGGTTAAGTGTAGTAGTAAATGCAATTAGTGTGGATTGGTTAAGTGCTTGCAGAACAGATGAGTTTTCAGCGGGTTCTTGAATGTTGAGAAGGTAACAGCAGATCGTGTGGAGGTTGGAAGTTCATTCCACTACAGAGGAGCATAGAAAGCAAACAATCATGAAATAGACTTAGTCTCTTAGTGATGGGACCACCAGGCATTGCTTGTTCATAGACTGCAGAGTGAATTGGAGCATAGACCTGAAGAAGTGAATTGAAGTAAGCGGGTACGGTTCCATTGGCTGTCCTGAAAGTCAGAGTCAAAGCCTTGAATTTGATGAGGGCAGCTACAGGTAGCCAGTGGAGTGAAATCAATGACATGAGCCCTTTTTGGCTGATTGAAAACCAGACGCGCTGCTGTATTCTGGATAATCTGCAGTGGCTTAATTGTGTTAGCTGGAAGGCCTAACATACTTATTTGAGTGCTTGAATTTGCTTCACGCCAATTAGCATGCCACATAATTTATGCCAACTATCATTATAAATAAATAATTTATCTGTAAAAAAAAATTAAAAATATCAATCAAGTCCACACCATCTTAGCCAAGGTGGTCTACCAGCCCTAACCAGGTTAGCATTCGCCACACCAGCTAGTAGTTCCAGCTGATCAACTTTCTAAAACAGCTTAGCCTAGCTAATGACCATAAAAGGCCAGCTAGAAACCAAAAGCTAGATTGTACTTGGCAATATAAAATGCCCTCTTAAACCTAAATTTAAATTATCATACATTACTGTGGCAGGGCGGAGGGCGGGGCTGGGTCGTGATTCTACACACCCGGTCCCTAATCAGGCTAATCAAGCCTCCGAGAGGGATAAAGGCTGACTGCGGAGGATTGTGCGGGAGAGATTGTCCGTCATGTGTGTGTTTGTGTCTTTTTAATCATTAAAACTATTATTTATATTGTCAAGCCGGTTCTCGCCTCCTCCTTTCCATTGAACTACGTTACAACTACCAGTATATAAAGCTGACTACATACACTGTATAAATAAAAAACATGCAAAAATGTTTTCATCATTGTGATAAATTCTTTGTTCCCCTATACTTCACAATCATTTCTGTCATTTCTATTCAATTTTAAGAGTTTTTAACTCGATTTACTTCCATTTACTACACTAGTAATTAAAATGGTTGAAAAAGTACAAGGGTTGTAACTATGGGCACTCTGATTTTGGGCAGCATTTAACCTCTTAAGTTTTCCATTTTAGTGGGAAGAATTGTTTTACAGTGTAGAGTACCATGTACAAATGTAGAGATTCATGATGCACTAGAGCACCAATCCAATTTATTTCCCGATCAGAGAGACGTGTTTATTAGCAAGAAAACCCACAAGCCTTGGAATCCCCCCCCCCCCCCCCCCAACTAAAGATCTGAAATGGTTTCCGAGGAACTTTGAAGAAACTACAGTGACCATTATTACCCCACTGTCTAAGAATGTATGACATTATTGAAAGTTTTACAGTATAGCCCCTCCCTGCAATACAGTAATTCACTCTATTCCGCTTCCAAACTGGCTCCTACAAGATTTTTTTTTACTGTTATTACACATAAGCTATAATTACTGTAATTTCTTTTATTCTTTGGAATATAATAGTTGGTAAAGATTTGCTGCAGAGGGGCCCATTCAGTGATGGTGTGCTATCTTAAAATGTTATACATACCTGCCCTGTATCCCACTTACCACAATACTTTGTTAACTACATCATCCATGGCAAGCACGTGCTAGCTATCCAATGCCTCTTGCCTTCAAGAACAGGTGTGCACACTGGTGTTCTAACAACACCTCCTTTAAATTAAATTGCACTGCTTGATTTACTGCTCTAAGTATCAAGTATTGTATCACATTACGATTTTTGGTTTGTATTCAAAGGCATGATCTCAGAATCATTAAGGACAGCATAAAAAGACCTTTTGTTCTATTGCAAATCACAAGATCCCCGGCACACATCCACACCATGACAACACCGCCTGATGATTTTTGGATCATCCAAAAAACGGGTGCCATTTGTGTCTCTTACATACACTGACCTCAACATTTATTTGGACACTGAAGCAACATTTAAACATGTATGAATGTCATAAATGTTTGCATTATAAAAAAATATCAAACCATGACATTTATTTAAAGACATCAGCACAAAGACAACTTTCAAACAAAATGTCCCCGTTCATGTTCATACAGTAGTCAATTTTATGAACTACATCTGTGATTACTCTTCTGAAACACCTGTGTGAACTTGAGTGGAACTGAATTCAGAAAGTATATCCACTAAAAATGACACAGAGACCAGTTAGTTGGTTAAAAATCATTGCAAAAATGGCTCAGAAATGTAAGGTTGGTCCTGAGAAATGTTCTAGCATTATATGTTTGCAGACATCACTTGGTTTGATATTTTGTTATCTAATACATCCAAGTCCATATAATTTATGTGGGCTTACATGTCCAAATACATACATTTAACAATAATAATAATAATAATAATAATAAAAAGCTTATAACAAAAAACAAATCCAATCACTCACTTTTATAATTACATATTCAAAATCACTTAAATGGAAAAGCAAAGCAGTCAACAAATATATAAAAATTATGATGGAAAAATCCAATGGAAAATCTCTGTAATCACACAGCCAAACTTACCTTTTTAAGCCAAGTGAAGTGCTTATAAAAGTCAATTTCTTCATTCATACTGAAGTCCCATCTCTACCCTCTATAATGAGGGAGACACTTCAGCGGCAAGCTGAGATTTGAGCTCTGAGTTTTACCGCGTCACTATCTCCTCCTCCTTAAACTGGCTGCTGAAGTCATGCTTAGACAACTGCACAAACCTAGCTTAAAAAGCCAGACATCTGCTAGAGACCCCAGTTGAGTGTGTGTGTCCGACACAAAACATAATTTCCATGAGTTCTACTCCCACTACATGCTACCCAACACTGTCCTTTTCCCCTAAAAAGCTCTTCTTCATCTGCATTTCTCTTAGTGGTTTTGTTAAATAATTTCTCTTTTTTTCCTCCCACTCTCAACCTTTCAGTCTTTCCCTTTTCTTTTTGTGAGGCAGTGACTGTAATTAAGTTTATGTCCCAATGCAAGTCTGAACTGAAACAAGCCAGTGTCTCTGTTTAAGCACGAGAGAGAGAGATACACAGAGAGAAAGGGACATTAAAGGGCACACTGCCTTTTAGCACTCCCCCATCTGTTTCTACTCAAGACTGTAACTCATTAGCCTGAAGACCCTGTTTCCTGTGGAAGACATCCATTCATTCCTATGTGTCCTTTTTACCTTTACAAGCAACTGTCCAGTGGTATTCTTAATGGACAAACATAGAGGCGGAGACTATAAAGGGACTTAAAAGACATGCACAAACTAGCCTGTTCTGTCAATATTGGATAACACCATAATAATCTTGCAATGGTGACCTTAAAACTGTACTATGTAGAAGCTGGTTCAGTTAATTTGCACACACATTCTAGAGGAAGCAAAATATTTTTTCCGATGAGTGGTCGTCTTGTCTTTTTACATACAGTATGTCTCTGGTGGAACTCTCAGCTCTGTTTAACATATTCAAACATGTTTAAAAGCATTCCACATACAGTATTTTCTACTAAAACCAGTCCGGAAAATTTAAAAACTGGTAAACTAATCTGTCTGATTCTGGTGAATCATTATGACATGCTCCTAACGGGTCTCGAACCAGAAACCTTCTGATTAACAGCCCTAAGCTTTAATAACTACAACACCTTCCTCATTATACCATCCCTGCGTCCGAATATGCATACTTCCCTACTAGAATTCCAAATGTCTGTCAATTGAGAACTGTCAGAACCTGGGGTATTCATAAGGCAGTCAAGAAATAACAGGATGACCTGCTTCATCCGGCGAGATTCCAGAGTATGCATCAACTGGACACTTTATTATTCCATAAGGCCAAGGGAGCTGCGGAGACATCACATTCAAAACGCTGAATAAAAAATTTTAAAAAGTGGAGAATTGCGAGTAGGGCAGCTCTTTTCAACTGTTAGTTATATATATATATATATATATATATATATATATATATATATATATATATATAAGGTATATATATATATATATATATATATATATATATATATATATATATATATATATATATATATACACAATATATATACCATATACCAAATATATATATACCAAAAGTTGTTCAATGTGCTTAAATTGTGAAAATGTTGTTATTGTTATACGTCGTTTAACTATGCCCATGTTCCTATTTGAAGTATGTCAAAGAATGTATTCATACCATTCACCTCCATACCTAAAAAAATACTTTATTGAGTGCATCAGTCAGGTTCCTGAAGTAAAAGTTCCATACATTTTTTTGGTTGGTTTGGTTCATGGTTTAGAACTCTTTTATGAAGGATTTTTTGTCAATGGGAAAAATACTTCCGGAATCGACACGGTTGAAAAAGGGGCGAGCACTGTTGTGCTCTATTGACACCAAAATATTATGTTCTTCATCAAATGCGGTACACATTCTGAGAGTATGCAAATTTGGATGCAGCTCATCTCTCACTCTGCAATCTTCTCATATTGTACTGCTCTGAGCAGTTCCTGTTTGTGTCATGGAGTGTTTTGTGCACTATGTAGAGGAGTGTGGAATAAAGTCACTCTGGGGACTGTTGTCATAACCTTTAAATCACTACAGCTGGAGTTAATAAAAGACACTGTGGCTATTTTTCACATGGAAAATGTTCCATTGTAAGACTTAATAATGCTGTTGGAAGCTGAGATATGATGATTATGTCAGCTATCATGAAGTATTAGAGGTTGAAACCTGAGATCAAGAAGAGGCAATTGTGTCTTGTTAGTGTAGCATGCAACTTATCAAGAGCTTTGGGAGTGCAGTGCAGCACCTGGTTATTCCTCTGATCCTGACAGCTGCAGAGCTAAAGCCACACCAGACAAGACAAAAATACCGACTTTACCCACAAATGTGCACATAAATAAATAAACAAGCATAGACATATTTTAATACAATCAATCAGACGCCCATCATATTCCAACTGGACACAGATTTCACATTGGCTCAAGTGGCAACCTATACGCAAGCAAGCACATTTACATGAACACCCATACGCTGATAACTAGAAAAATAAGCAACAAAAGAAACCCACATTTACATGACATTTGAAATGACACTTGACACATGACACTTATGCACATGGGATAAGCAAGTTATAATGGCAGTAAAGGTGTTTTCATGCAACTTGAAATCAGAGTAATGAGCGAAAATCTACTTGTGCAGATCGGTTTATGCTTAAACCACTTATGACCCTACCCCAATAAAAGGAAAGCGGTAAAGGCGTTTACATGTTGTCGGCTTATTGAGTGCAAATGGTGTAAGAATGTGCATGAATACGTGCTGAATGAGACTTGCTATGAACCGCATGTAACACAACAAAGGCTGAATAGGACATTTGACCATTTTGTATAAACAACAGAAGTGTGATATGGACCAAACCGTGGGCTAAATAGCGTATTAGTGTATTAGCCATACAGTATTACCAAGTGACAGGCAAATTTGCACCAAACACTGCAGAGTTTGTTCAGAGGCAACAAGCAATGTGTAAAAGATTTTTGTGCTCCCCTATAAAGTCGAATAGTCGATAAGCCTATTTTGCTATCCTAAAGGCTAAAGTAAAAGGAAAACTTCGGTTTTCCAAGTGCTGCAACATCTCAAGCACATGCACGTCGCAATTGACTTACAGTCAAAAACCATCCTTTCAAAGGCTAGAGTGCTCGACCATGGGTGAGATGTTACGACATGATGAAATAAAGTATACCGTCGCCTTATGAACAATTATATAATTTGCATTTAATTATTATCACATAGCATTGTTTATTTTCGTCAATCTGTACCCTTTAAATATAGATTGATGGATTATATTGGAGTGGTGGTGGGTAGTGGGCTAAAGCACTAAATTGTTAAGCAGAAGGTGGTCGGTTCGATCCCCACAGCCACCACCATTGTGTCCTTCAGCAAGACACTTAACTCTAGATTGCTCCAGGGGATTGTCCCTGTAATAAGGGCTCTGTAAGTCACTTTGGATAAAAGCGTCTGCCAAATGCGTAAATGTAAATATTTAGGTTGCAATCCACCAATTGTGAACCCCTGCTCTAAAAACAGAGATGTGCACTCACACTTCTGAATACCTATAGCAGTTCAGACAGGCCTCAGATCAGAGATGAACAAAGCACCTCTCTTATCACATTTCTGCAGCTGCCACAAACATCCCCCACTGGTTGCTGCATCATCAACAAACATCATTACATGTAAACACAGGCTAGTTGCAGCATGTACTGTAAGAACAAAGCAAAATTCAGCCCCTCTAATTCTTAAGTTTCACAATCAGGGACTCGATCACATTTCCTGTGCTGTTTTTACCAACTGTAATTAGGAAGCATGTGCGTTTGATCCAGACAAGCAGAGTTCAGAAAACTACTGATGTGTGTGTTTGTGAGTGTGTGTGTGTGTTCTGTAGAAGGACCCTAGGGTTATGTGAGACCCCTTATGGTCAGATCCCAGACAAAACATCCCCCACTCTCAAAATAAGGCCCTTGATTGGTCTTAGAGCTCCACCAACAGGTTGCTTACAACTCTTTTTGTGATTTTCTATGTTCATTGAGCAACAAATTAATACAAGCAGCTGTCAAGAATCATGTGCAAGCAATCGGAATCCGAAAATAACTGCCTATGTAGGTCTTGTGACTGTTGCCAGTAACAGATAACAGCAAAACAAGAAAAACACTATTCTGGAAGAACAAATATACGTTCATGCCAGATTACACATAATCAAACTAATCTAGTGGCATAAAAACTCTAAAATGAGCTGTCAGCAGAGATGTCAGTTGTAGACTTACCCTGAAGACGAAAGGTGGAAGGCAAATTAAAGGTGACCAAATAGATTTTTATGCAGAGAAAGAGAGTGAGACTTTATGTGAGAGAGAAGTAATGAAGAGACGAGAGGGAGAGAGGCAGGAAGCACAGCCCTATCAATGTCTCAGAGGGGATCAGAACACTTTTAAAAACATCCAAGCAACATACACACATATGCACACAAAGCTGGGCCAGAAACTGCCTCTGAGGCAGGCAAGACCCACAATGCTGAAATAGTCAAGCAACTCAAAACTTAAAGGAATAGTTCACCCACAAATGAAAATTCTGTCATTATTTCCTCACCCTAAAGTTGTTCTAACCACGTATGCTGTTATATTCTCCAGTGGAATACAAAAGTCGAAATATATGAAGGATTGTTATGCAGGTCTTGCCAAACAATAGCAGTTTATAGAGACCAGAGACTGTTAAACTAAAAAAAAAGATTCATAAAAACTGTTCATATGACTCATGCATTATATTCCAAGTCTTCTGAAGACATATGATTGGTTTTGTGTGAGGAACTAACCGAAATTTCAGTTTAATAATGATTACAGTTTCATTCGGTTTCACATTATTGTATGGCTTTAGAAGATGTAGTCGTATATGGGATTATAAGTCATATATAATGTTTTTATATTGTTTTATAAGCGTCACAGCCCCTGTACACTATGTACATGTTGTATGGCAAGACAGTGAATAAATGACAGATTTTATTTATTTATTTACCATATGTACCATGATATTTGTAGTAAAGCCATAATAACCACAAGAATTACCATGGTTAATCTAATATAATACCATTGTTACTATATGGATACAGTGTACTGTATTAAAACAATGCTTTCTGCCAAAAAACATGTTACTTAACATACTTTTCATAGTTACTACAATATTACTATAGCAAAACCATGATTTCTGTTAGTTTGCGGTACCTCACAATAAGTTTTGCATGCATTTGAGTACCCTTGCAATAATATTACCATGGTTTTACTACAGAAACCATATTTTATCCATGATGTTCATAGAGAAACTATAGTGATAAAACAGGTAAACGAAAACTACTGTATGGGAATAAAATCCTAATTTTGTTCTTTTCCTATACAAATCATTTTTCAATAGTAATATTATATTAGGTTAACCATAACTGTAGGTTTACCATGTTTTACTATAGTAATATTGTAGTAACTATAAAAAGTAAGTTAAGTAACCATGTTTTTTAGTTGGAAAACATGGTTTTAATACAGTGTATGTACCATAGTTTTACTATAGATTAGCCATAGTAATTCTTGTGTTGGTTACTGTGGTTTAAATATAAATATCAAGGTTAAAATATGGCTACTAGTAAATCCTTATTTATTTTATTGCGAGGAACGCAAAACTTATTGCGAGGGAATGCAAAACTTATTGCGAGGGAACGCAAAACTTATTGTGAGGGAACGCAAAACTTATTGCGAGGGAACGCAAAACTTATTGCGAGGGAACGTAAAACGTATTGCAAGAGAACGCAAAACTATTGTGAGGGTACGCAAAATGATTTAAAGAAAATTATTCTCGGCCTGTCCTCTAAGGGGCTCTGTAAAATGCTGTCAAAAGCACAACAAAAAATGTAAAATTAAATGAAAAATCTGAACATATTTGAACACAGAAAACACCTGATGTGTTAAACTATTTGAGAATGATCCCATATTAAACTTTATAATTTTTTTTACAGTATTATTTATAATACAATATACAAAAGTTAGTTCCGGTTCTCGAATCTGATTAGACAAGAGACGTTCCATGAGTACTAATGGTCTGACGCCATCAGCACTTCCACGCTTCACTGTGTGTGTATCACTCCACTTGTGTTTGTGCCATTCTAAACTAAAGCGTAAGAGCGGTGCAGATCTGTTAAGAGCTATGGTTTGTCTTCTTTTTTTTTTTACATTACATATGTTAGCTAGCAGGTGGTGGCAAAAGATAATTTTTGTGTGCATTATGAGCCAGTTAGGTGACGTGAAGTGAATCCGCATCAGCCGTTTACATACAACAGCTCTTCGTGATCGCTTAGGAAAACTTTTAAACAGCTTTAAACAAACAACTTCACCATTACAGCTCATCACAGCAGAGAGACACAACCGACTGATTAATTGCACAATGGAGAACATTGCGGTTTCTATAGTGATCGACTCTGCGGCACTTGGCCTGCGGCCTATGCATGTGGCCGAATCACAGCAATGCTGATGTAGGGTCATATTGCACTCTTGCTCGTGTGATATTGCTTAAGAAGCAACTATTGGTAGGTATTTTAGATGGAAACTACAATGGTTGCCATGGTTATTTTGTATAATGCCAGAGCTAGATTGGTGTCAATGTACCCACACCTTTTGAATTACCATGACTTTTCCAGTCGCTAGGATTACTGGATAAGAATTTTTAATAATAATTTAAAGAGACCACACTCAAGAAGAGTAATTTCTATCCAATAAAATGTTTAAGGCTATAGCACAATTGAAAACGTTATATTCGCCAGGGACCCTTAAATTCTGTGTATTAAAATTACATTATATTTACAGGTTTTCCATGTGTATGAACACTTCACATTGTAGACTACCCACACATAATCCACATGAGTCTTTTGCTCCAATGTGCTCATCATTAGTGTCTCACCGAGCCCTTTTCTAGCCACTCCATGAGGGTCTGCGCTGTGGTGCAGGGAAGCTGTGAGCGCAGTGAATTGCAGTCCTCCTCTCTGGCCTGCAGCTCCAGAGCCAGTCGCAGTTCCTCAGCCAGCTGCAGTACCTGCAGGGGTCTGACGCTCACGGGGGAACCCAGATCATATATCCCATTACTAAACTCCACCGCAGCCTTGGAGCCTATGGAGATAAAGAGGGAGATGAACTGAATAAAATATTGAAGACTTGGTCTGGTGGTTTAGTACACATGCTCCAAGCAAGGGGTCAAGATTTGGCTGGTTAGCATACCCCAGATCATACCCCAGCCTCTGCTGGTCGCTGATGTAATAACACCTTTCTGGGGGCAAAAAGTGAATGGCCATTAATGAAAAATCCTTTTTCATTAACGGCCATTCAAAAGTGAAGTAGCCATGCACTGTATTCTGACAAAAACTTTGTAGCGGATGTTTTGACTGATTCATTTTTTAATAATAGCATTGGCAGGGGGCCTAGGTAGCTCAGTGATAAAGACGCTGGCTACCACCCCTGGAGTTCGTGAGTTCGAATCTCAGGGCATGAAGAGTGACTCCAGCCAGGTCTCATAGCAACCAAATTGGCCCGGTTGCTAGGGAGGGTAGAGTCACACAGGAAAACCTCTTCGTAATCGCTATAATGTGGTTCGCCTCGGCGGGGCACGTGGTGAGTTGTGTGTAGATACCGAGGTGGATGGCTTGGGCCTCCACACATGCTATGTCTCCGTGGTAACGTGCTCAATGAGCCTCGTGATATGTTTCGCGGGTTGACGGTCTCAGACGCAGAGGCAGCTGAGATTCATCCTCTGCCATCCGGATTGAGGCGAGTCACTACGTCACCACGAGGACTTAAAGCAAAAATTGTGAATTGGACATTCCAAATTGGGAGAAATCCCCCCCCAAAAAAATTAATGGCATTGGCAAAAGTCAATATATTTTCCAATGTAGTTCGCTTCCTCCCAATTATTAAATGTCCTCCATCCACTTTCATATCAAAGAAAAAGGAAAAAAATAAATTAAGATGGAAGGTCAAAATAGAGAGGTGAAAAAGAAGCAAATGGTACAAAAAGTGCACACACCGACTTGAGAGGCAGAAGAGAAAGAGAGCATAAGAGATGCACCATCACGCCATGTCATACACCATCACATCACATCATAGTAACCACCACCCACACTGCTGCAGCCACGTGTCACCTCCATCATCTAGCACAACAACAGTTCCAAATGTCTCCATCTGGATAATATGGAATGAGACATAACACATTTACAGGAAGGGACATATGGTAAACATCAGGATTCGATAACACTACTTTAAAAACGTATGATGACTTCGTTCCATCCATTTAGGCCAAAAACAAAACTGAGAACAAAAGGAGACACTGTTGACACTGGATAAGGGCCTTGGTGTCAATTATTATGTTTTGCAATCACGATTAAATGTGCACAACTTTCCATTACTATAAAACATTTAATCAGGTCATGCAGGTCCTAAACATTTTATTTGTATAGGTTCCATATGTTATTTTAAAGGTGAAGTGAGTAATTTCTGTGCCAGAAATCACAAAACAGAATAATAAAAATTATCCTGTTTTCAAACTATGCTATGAATACTGAAACAAAGTAAAGAAATTATACTAGTAGTATGAATGGAAAGAATGTGAAAATAATATACATAACTGTGTACATGCACAAATTGTGCAACAAGCGCAAGTTTCCAGCTTGGCCACGGGCATGGAATGGCCTCATTGGATGCTTTAATGAATCCAGTTACTGAATTACACTACTAACACTGCAATTACAGCAGTAGATATTCAAAGTCTTAGACACATAAGATGTTTACCAAAAGCATTTGTCATAAGTTGGTTATTTATATCTTCAGCTTATAGTATGTCAATAGGAAATATAAATGTTAAGACTCCCAAGCATTACTTTTACAAATAGAAAAGATTAGAATAGAAGCACAGGGAGCCCTGCAACAGATGTCATGGCCGCCACAGAGCCCCCCACTAAACATTGTGTCAATCTGAGATTACATTAGAGACAGAAGCAACTGAGACAGCCTAAATAGATAGAAGAACTGTGGCGAATTCTCAAAGAAGCTTGGAACATCCTATCTGCCAACAACCAAGAAAAACTGTGTCCAGGTGTACCTAGGAGAATTGGTGCTGTTTTAAAGGTAAAGGTTGTCACACCGAATATTAATTTAGCTTTCTTTATGTTTACTGGCTTTGAATGACATTAAGTGGAAAATGAAAACTACTTATTTCATTATTTTTGAAGACATCCTCACTATGCATAATTTTTCACAAGTGCCTAAAACTTTTGCACAGTATTGTAAGTGAATGGTGACTGAAGCTTCTGCAAACACCTCCTTTTGTATTCCATAGAAGAAAGATTTTCTTAAAGGTTTGGAATAACGTATGGTGAGTAAATGGTGACTGAATTGTTATTTTTGCATGAGCTATTACTTTAAACGAAGCAAGATAGCTTTCATGTTTCCATTTAACCTACCTGTATAACAATTAAAAATGGTTTTAAATAATCTTAAGGCTATATTTTTGCATATTTCATTTGGTTGAGAGGTTCCAACTATCACCAACAGATGGAGGCATTTCAAGAACCTTGAGAAATCCTCAGTGAAATCCTTCATTGTAATATGCCAGTTCCACAGCACAACTAAAGAGACACAGCATGCTTGTGGTAAACTCTTATGGCTTCCTCCTATTCTTAACACACACAGACATACTCATTTAAAGTCTATATCCTGGTTCAGTCCCATGGTATTAAGTGCCTTTCCACAAATAACATTTAATAACTAAACATTAATGGCATTTCATTATATAAAAACAAACGCAATTGAATTATAAGGCTTTGCTTTTTAAAGTTCCCTTGAACTGCATCTGTAAATATAACACAAATATTCACAAAAGCAAGTTTGTTTGCTTTCAAATGACTAAACAATATTATTTGAAATTAAGATAAGGCAAATTTTGACATTTTCTGGTTATCAAACTAGGTTGTTCATGTGATAAATGGATATGTGGTTGGGAGGTGATTATTTTATATAAAGCCAATGAATAATAATAATAAAAAAGAAGTAAATAAATAAATACAAACATTAGCTTCTGTATTGTTTTTAATCTCATGTATAAAGTAAACAAGCATAGATTATTTTCACTGAAGGTTAACAGTAGAATGACTTTAGATTGTGTTACTGAAATAAATACTCTGTTTATCACATATTTTGTCACAGTCTGGCCATGCCACTGTCCCAGTGTATTGTACATCATGTTGTCTTAGACAGCAAACTTAAGCATGCTAAGCTCCATCCCCCCAAACCTTTACTTGTTGACTGCACACATATCCTCTATTAGTTAAATCATGTTGGCAATTGCTGCGCTAGCTTGAGGGGCTACACAGCCCCCCACATCCTCTCGATATTCAGCCCCTCCAAAAATGGCTGCTTACAAAGGGTCTGGTTCTATACAATGTTTTCTAAACATAGCTATCTTTTGATCTGCATACTATGTAAAGCCATATATTCATAGCTTTTCTTTTAGCCTACGTTTGGCACAACGCTTTTCTTTCAATTTATCCATCACCACGTAATCCTTTCAACAAGGTTCGCACACGCAGCGGTATGGAATCCGATTAGTGGGCACAGATCAGGAGATATGTTGAAAAAACATTGTATAGGAGCAGACCCTTATCAGATCGTTTCCTGAAGAGCAGCCAATCAGAAACAGACTGGGAGATTACCTGTACCTGACCCATTATTTAGTGAGAATCTAAATTTGTTGGTTGGAAACATCCAGTTTGTTTTCTATGCATTTGAATAGGGATGTGCAAAACAACATATTTATAAAATCGAGTAGTTGGTGGGTTGCCTGAATGACCAGTCGACTAAACAGTTTTAAGAATATCTATATAATAATCCTGCTTTCAGGTTCATCTGATCCCAGATGCATTTCTTAAAGGGATAGTTCACCCAAAAATGAAAATTCTCTCATCATTTACGCACTCTTATGCCATCCCAGATGTGTATGACTTTTTAATGGTGACCAGACCTTTCAAACTCTAAAAATATCATAAAGGCATCACAAAAGTAATCCATATGACTCCACTGGTTAAATCTATATCTTTAGAAGCAATATGATAGGTGTGGATGAGAAATAGATCAATTTTAAGTATTTTGAGTTTAACATAAAGATCAATTTTAAGTATTTTAAGTTTACCATAAATCTCCACTTTCACATTCTGAAAGTGAATGTTTATAGTAAAAAGTTTAAAGGGGTCATGACATGGTTTTTTTTATTGTATTATTATGTTCCCTTAGGTGCAATTATAGTATTAATATATTTTTTTTTAAGAAAAACTTTTAAAATCTAGTGATTTATGACCTTTTCCCACCCTGTTTCTCATCCTCTGATTCAAACAGTCTGTTTTGGGGGCGTTTTCCATTTAAGACTTCAGTGTTAACGCCCACTGTTATGATTGGCTAACGTCAGTGCCTATGTATCAATTATTGACGCCCCCAGCCAGAACAATATGCAAGTAAACTAAGTAAAAACACTGTGATTATTCATAATGAATGAAATTGCGCTTTAAAAAGTAGTTTAAAGTTTAAAATAGATTACTTACAGTTTGCGTCGTCGTTGTTCCCAGAATAATCGGCACGGACTTATCTTTGAGCAACAGTTTTCTGGCAATCATATCATATTCAGCATCATATTGAGATTTGTTCTCAAAACAGTCATCCTTAAAATGTACAGAACAAACGCTTAAGTTAACACTGCCGTGACTGGGACGTCCGCAAAAAATAAACTGCATCCATTTTTCCCTGACATCTGGATCTTTCGGCTGCTTATTCAGAGGTTTTGTTTGACCACAGCCAGGAACAGCACATCTGTGTGGCATCGTAATTTTCCTGTGCACAAGTAGTCTCTGTCAGAGCTCGCTGTCCATCGACTGAACACTTGTGAAGCGCACGGCGATACGAAATGAGCGTAGTTGTCTTGCGCTGGAGGCGGTCATATGCAAACGCTGTTACGTCACTTCTAACCGACACGTCACTTCTAACCATGAATCCAGAACGAGCTGTATTTTGAGCTTGATTAAATAAATGATTCGTTTAGAATGGGGAGGACGTCTTAAAATATTAAACTTGCAGGACGTTTTAATGATACAAAGACCTCTTATATACCAAAAGATCAAGGCAAATTTGGTTTCTCATGTCATGACCCCTTTAAATATTGATTTGATTCTCACCTAAAGCTATTGCATCACTTCAGAAGATATATATTAAACCACTGGAGTCCTTTGGCTTAATTTTATGGAGCTTGAAAGTTCTGGTCACCATTCACTTGCATTGTATGGACTTACAGATCTGAAATATTCATCTAAAATCTTCATTTCTTTTCAGCAGAAGAAACATCTGGGATGGCATGAGGGTGGGTAAATGATGAGGTAATTTCAATTTTTGGGTGAACTATTCCTTTAAGAGGTATTTATCTAAGACATGTTCGTGTATTCAAAACTGCTAGACAGAGCACATTGCAATGGATCAGTCTGCAGGGGTCTTTAGGCGCACCTTTAAAAGTTATGTTATAACATGACATGTTCATTTAAAACTAATGTTATTGATTTAATTAATGTATTAATTATTAAAGAAAGATTATAAAAAAATGAACAAAATGAATCACGCCACTGTAATAAGGAATTTTCCTACCAATGGAGTAATTCAAGCTTAATATGCCACCTGCATGGTTTTTTTATTCTTATTCAGCAGGGGGAAGTAAAAACTCCAGCTATACAGGGGCAGCTGTAAAGGCAACAAACCAACAGCTGTTTGAAAACAGCTGGATGGAGCAGAGTGCGAGACACGTTTTTTAAGGTTTTAAACTGCATTTAACTTGACTGAGCATCCTAAAAACACAGCAACTCTAACTGTGCTATGATTCAGCAATACAGAGAACTAACATAAATACTCTTAAAAATGGAAACCTCAGAATACATAAACAGATAATAGGTTATTGATAAATATATTTTTTATGATTAACTCATATCGTGGGCCACAAAAGTTGACGTATTTAATTTTTTATAATTTTTTTATTAACCCCCTTTCCTCCCCAATTTGGAATACCAAATTCCCACTACTTAGTAGGTCCTAGTGGTGGTGCGGTTACTCACCTCAATCCGGGTGGCAGAGGACAAGTCTCAGTTGCCTCGGTTTATGAGAACGGCAATCCACACATTTTATCACGTGACTCGCTGTACATGACACCGCGGAGACTCACAGCACTGGAGGCTCATGTTACTCTCTGCAATCAACGCACAACTTGCCATGAGCCCCACTGATAGCGAGAACCACTAATCGCAATCACGAGG
Source organism: Xyrauchen texanus (assembly GCF_025860055.1). Classification (NCBI taxonomy): domain Eukaryota; kingdom Metazoa; phylum Chordata; class Actinopteri; order Cypriniformes; family Catostomidae; genus Xyrauchen; species Xyrauchen texanus. Next base: position 17,271,599 of record NC_068321.1, read on the forward strand.
AGGTTACCCCATGTGACTCTACCCTTCCTAACAACCGGGCCAATTTGGTTGGTTAGGAGACCTGGCTGGAGTCACTCAGCACATCCTGGATTCGAACTCGCAACTCCAGGGGTGGTAGTCAGCATCAATACTCGCTGAGCTACACAGGTCCATCAAGGACTCCGTGTTGAGTGGCGCTGATCTAGATAATCGATAGTCAACTTCACTACTCGACTAGGCCAGGGTTCCTCAATTGGCAGCCAAATGTTTGGCCTGCACCAAAGGCCTGTTCACACCAAATCTGTGATGATTTTGTGAGACGCACCTCTGACGAAACACACACACAGTGTCTGTGAAAAAAATTAAAATTAAAAATTTCACCCTCATACAGTAGCGTTGTTGCTGTTCTACAAACATTTTCCCAGTCTCCTGCCCTGCCCAGCTGTGTTATGCTAGGTGAACGCTGTTAAGGAATTTATTTACCTATTTTGGCATAACTGTTTCATTATGTTTTTTCCATGGTGTTGATGCATGTTGCAAAAAAATCATCCTGTTTATATTTTAACATATATTTTGCTACGAGTAAACGGACTCCCGATTTTTTAATTATTGCAATACTATGTTATATTTTCCTCGCAATAAAAATAGCAGTTTGGTTCTGAAGTCTGTTTGTGTACAGTAAATTATTGCATGTAAAGAGTCTTTTTTACAACGAGCTAAGTGCAAACGAATTGCCGAACCTTGCTGCAATTTTTAATGCCAGGAGAATATAATATTAATTAAATAATGTATATTAAGACAAAGCACCATAAGCAGCCTTTCAAAAATAGACCAGGTGTTTGCAGTACAAATGGTTCAATTATATAATTTTCGGGGGTGCCAGATGCACCTACATTTCTGAGTCATCGTTTTCTATAATGAATATCATCAGAACCAGGATAGTGCACATCTTGATCAGTGTCTCGGGATTGGAACAGCAGAGTAAAGTCCCAACATAAGTGGTTGCTTCAGCCAGTGCTGTCACTTCTCTCATTGAATGGGGAGTATATATCAATTAATACAGGTACAGTTTGACCCCCATTAATAAAAGGAAAATCAATAACAAAATTTTCAATTAAGGAAAGTGCAGAAAGTAGGTCCTGTTTGGAGCTGAGCAGGAAGGGTTCCATGGAGAACATGGAGATACAGATTGTTCATTAAAGTTTTTTGTTTTTCATTATTTCATTCAATTTTTATTTTATCTTTTATTTTTTCAACAGGCAAAGCTTTGTAGTTTTGTTTTTCTGTATACAATCAATATGTTCATAATTGTTTGAATAAATAAAACAGGCTACTAATACAGAGAAAAATAACTTATAAAGCCAGGATATTTATGTAATAATAATAATATTAGCAGCAGCAACAGCAGCACAAACATTTTTTCATAACATCGAGGGCAGTGGCCCTTGGGTTTGTATTGTTGACACAATATGGCCCTTGATGTAAACTAACTGGGGAACCCTGGACTAGGCGGTTATTAACCGACTATCATGACCCATCCCTACTTTTGATATACATAACTTTTTGGACCAGTTCATGATTATTTATAACAGTAAGGAAGAATGTGATCTATGCAAAGTTCATCAGGAGGTTTACAATTTGTCTTGACACAAAAAAAAATGTATTCTCAGTCTTACCAGCAATTATATCATCCATTTGTTCCAAGGCTGCTTCTAACATGTGACTTGCATCTGAAGCCATGGCGCTAGTCATTTACTGCATCTGCTGGTTTGACTCTATGTAACCTGTAAAAAATGTGATATTATAATTATGCAACATAATGAATAAAAGTCAAAATTCCAGTTATTTGGAAATGGAGACATTTCTAAATTGAGGGTGGGGTAAAACATTTACAGTAGAAACATTTGAGTGAAATTGTGAATGTTATTTGACAGTAAGCAGTAAGTAGCGGCCTTGTGTATTTAAGACTGCAACCTTGCTGGACTGTAAATTACAATGACATTAATATAACTTGACATTGCATACATTCCCTTAGGCACAAGTGGTTTGAAACGACACATGTAAATACAAATCATAGCCTTGTAACTCTTCAGTAAACAAATCTGTTTTCAGTAAATGCCACTTAAAAATAGGAGGATGAACAAATTTATGTGTTTTATACATAAAGAAAGTGAGTTTCTGAAGCTACTGGATAAAAACACCTTCATATTAGAACTGGTATTGTCCTAAGCATTAACCCTTGACTCTCTGCAGTGATGTATCCTGAGGCAGGGGGACTTTGTCCCTTTGGGCCCTCAGTCATGGTGGGAAACTTGAGAATAATTAGGCCTGCCAGGGTCCAGTTTCACCCCATTGTCATGCCTTGTGGCATGTGTAATAGATTCATACATCATATATTCAGGCTTTAACACACACACACACACACACACACACACACACACACACACACACACACACACACACACACACACACACACACACACACACATAAGCGTAAAGAAATAAACACAAAGAGGTAGCTCTAAATTACTGAAATATGTATGTGTAAACATACTTGTATGAGAGTGAGTGATTCAAAATTACTATTACACAGAATACATCCTCTTTTAATAATCGATTGCTCATTCTTAGGTTTAGGGATTTGAACAAGCCCCTAAACCTAAGTAATACATTTTGGCATATGACTCCCTTATCTTTTGCCCTATGAACCTTTGGAACATTAACAATTACACCTCAAATTGTGTGGCTTGTTGGGGAGAGATGTGCTATTAATATTCTAAGCAATCTGACTTTTGAATTTCTCTTGATGGACAATAAAAATGACACAAAATGCCATAGATTCACATTGGAGGAAGGACACCAGCCATTTCATAATTATGTATTTGCTCTGTAATGGCATAAAAGTATTTAATTTTTTTTTTAAATCATAGGAACTATTATTTCAAGCAAACAGCCATTGAAGCCAAGTATATTTAAAATGTTTAGGCCTTATGCAAGAAATAAAAATCAAGCTAAAAAACAACAAAGACATGTTTTCCACAGTTTTTCATTAGGACTTAATAAACACAAGGAAGATTAATATTTAACTATTAAAAATAAATATATTTTTCATTTATATGCTACAATACAAAAATACATTAAAAAAAGGAATATACATATATTTTTTTGTAAACGAATAGGGTGTGCAAAAAATACAACTTCACTACTGTGAAACACTGTTGAACAGTATTAAACAGAATTATTATTATGATTTTTTTTGCAGATTATTATAATTTTTTGTATATTGTTATTATATATTTCTGTCATTTTTACTTTACCTTGAGATTTATTTTGGTGTAAAAAAAAGGACAGTGTGTTTTGGACAGTTTAATATTCTTCCTTATACGTATATAAACACCACTTCATTAGGTGCACCTGTACACCTACTTATTAATGCTATTATCTAATCTGTCAATCATGTGGCAGCAGCGCAATGCATAAAATAATGTATATTTGGGTCAGGAGCTTCAGTAATGTTAACATCAACCATCAGAATGGGGTGACATCTCAGTGATTTTGAGCATGGCATGATTGTTGGTGCCAGACGGGCTGGTTCGAGTATTTCTGTAACTGACAAAAAGGCTACGTTAACTCAGATAACCACTCTGTACAATCTAGTGAGCAGAATAGCATATCAGAATGCACAACAAATCGAACACTGATGGACTACAACAGCAGAAGACCACACCGGGCACTTTATTAGGACCATATTCCTAATAAAGTGCTCAGTGAGTGTATGTCTAGTGAAGTGCTGTCATCTCCTTTTCTGTGATACTGTGTCGCATTTTTAGGTTTGTATATAACTTAACTTTGTATGAATGTTTGAACCTGCAGCACTTTGCTTTCACAAAATTTTCTGAAAATTTAAAATCTAGTTTATTAAATAAATACATTCTTGCAAGAGAAATCAGGAGGATATCGTACCACAAATTGATAGACCATATCTCATAATTGTTAATCCAGATCAGGAATAGAACAGTTATATTAACAGATCACTGTCCTGAACCAGGGCGGCACAGAGACATGCCACACTCGGGCACAAAAGGCAACTGTTGAAGGGCAACGTTGGTTCATTATCTAGATGAATTTAGCTAGACATGACAAGAAAATGTTGACTCTATTCGTAGCTTTAGTAGCTTCCACTGCTGAAACAGCACTATAAACACGGCCCTGATAAGAACGTGAATGTAAGCCTTCAGTGAAGAGTACAGCCTGGTGCAGTTCATTAATAGATAGCCAGCTTTTTAACACCAGCAAAAATTTTAAATTCAGAACAACCTCAAGCACTGTGCACACACCCTAGTTATTCAAGAAGATAAGGGTGTAGGATTGTGCCCTAGGAGTAATTTCTTATTTTATCATGCCGATGAGATCGTTTTGTACCTCTTTATTCATTATAACGCACATTTATAGGAAAAGATACGCCTTTGTAGTTTACCAAACAATTCTCAAAAAACAAGTTGTGCCAACCTGTTTTTGTCTTATATCCTAATTTCACAACAATCTTGAGAGAAATTAATCATAGAAATAACATATATCTTCAAAAGACTTGGAATATAGTGCACAAATCATATGGATTTTCTGATGCATCACAAACTTGATTTGAAGGATCTCGATATTGATCGATATAAGATCGATCTTTTACTCTCGGCGCAACCATCTACTGCAATAAAAATTCAACGCTATGCGATTAAAATGTATCTATTTAGCAACCGGATGGTAAATGTTCAGATTTCACTCACTAGTGATTGTGTAGTATAGTGGTGGATTATTCAGCAGCAAGATCCTTTCATGGCATGTTGAGAGTAAAAGTTGTTCAGTGTGTGTCCAAAGACAACATCCACATGACCCATTTGTCATTGCATAATGTCGCTTTTAATACTCTTTCATTTCTATATAGTCAGTTGTTGATCAAAAAAAAAAAAAAAAAAAAGAAAATAAAAAAGAAACATTTAATTTTAATAAAGCATAGCACAGATAAGATATAACAATCTGAATTTCTTTTGCGCTTTTTTACATATGTTCTTTACAGAAATGCCAGTTTTGGTTTTTAGCTTATGTTCAACAAATCAATGTAAAAACCTGTAAATTGTACAAATTATGCAATTAAACAACTTATATATCACAAAAATAATATATGCAATATAATATCATATTCATCGATTGAATACATGGATTTGTTCATTTTTAAAAGCTAAAATGTGACCAAAATGATAAATAACTAATCCAATAAAATTTGTAAAATGTATATTTTTGTAACATATCTAGTTAGACGTTCCTTTGTATAATTAACAGCATTAGCTCTGAGATATTCTCTTTTATATGTAAGCAAAAGGGACATTATAACTGAAATACCCATATGAGTCAGTATCGAATCAAATCGAAATCACACCAAAATTGGAATAGAATCGAAAACTTGTGAATCAGAAATGAAACAAGGAAATTTGGATCAATAAACCAGCCGTAGTAAATGGTGACAGAAATGTCATTTTTGGTTGAACTATTTCTCTAACAACTCTCTGAACTAATTATTTCCAACTGTTCAATGTCTTAACGTTGATGAGAAAGTACAACAACTTCTAGCTTCCTGACCCACTGCAGAAGTTCAGGCACTCTTATCTCGCTGACAAACTCAGTGTAGGCAATCAAATCAGTCTGATGGAGATAATGCTAACCACAGCAATTCTCCTGTGTCATCTATTACATACCATTCTGGCCTCAAAAATCACTTTAACTGTTCGTTCCCTTGAACGGCTTTGGTGGCTTTATAATTTCTCCACTTTGGACAATTCTGCATTCTTTTCCTTTGTGCGCTTTTCTCCATATCTGTGTTGGGTTTCGAACAGGCTCAAAGCCAGTCAACTACAGTTAAATCACATTTTCAAATGAAAACCCAATACCTAAACAGCAGGAATAGCACGGAAACAGACTAGGACAATATATGAAGCAAATACAGACTGAATTCCTAGAACACACCAAATGCCACATTAACTAAATAATTCCAAAGGTTTGTGAAGAATCAAGTAGTCTGGTCTGGTGCACTTTGCAACTTACTCTGACCAAGAATTAGAGCCACTTAGGGCCATACACAGGAAAAGATTGTTTGACCTATATGTAAAATGACCAACCACAGTTGATTTTGTTTTAAGGGGCAGGTTGATCTGAAATATATAATAGCACAAGACATGGAAAAAAACAGTCTCACATCAGTATCACTATGCGACTACAAAAAAATTTCTGTCCGTCTAAATGTAATAAGTAATGATTCTTTAAACATAACAGTAAGTCATCTAAAATGTGTGCTGATAAATTTGGTAAATCCCCCCAAAAAATTCCCTTAGTATTTTATCTGATACTCAAGAGTGTGACACAGCCACCCCGAGATAAGAATTACCAGATAACTGAGTGCCTCTATAATGATAAGTGACATCACGGACATCACATGCCTGACAGTATTTGCGAAACCCTGATAAACCATAAACAGGGAAACATGTAAATGGTGGGACCTTGAAAAGCTTACATATTTCCCACCACTGTTTTTCTCATAGTGGTTACAGGGCCATCCAAGCCACAGTATTCATGAGGGGGCTTTGATACGGGAAAAACTGATTTCAACCACAGTGTCTGAGCCTGGTTTCATAAAACTATTGATTACATCTCACACTCTCCAAAGGTATTATCGTTGCCATAAAAAAAAAACTCTCTCTTGCTGATTTGAAGTGGCCAGTGTTTTAGGATTATTGAGGCAGTTAAATTATTTTTAATGTCTTGAGATACACAAACGTCATACAAAAAAGTCTGGACACAAACGGCATGGGCCGGAAAAGATGTGTTTATGTTATGCATAACTGCGTAACTTTTCTTGAGAAAATGTAAAAGGAAACCTCAGCATTTTCTAATTTTTTTTGTAACTATACCTGGTCCAGGTCAATTTTTCAGAATTACAAAATAACTAGTTCAAATCAAAATAAGTTTAGTATGTTCGTTTGAACTTCTGAATTCTACTTTCATGTTCAGCTTCTCTCTTCAATCTGCATATGCACTGAGGATTTGTAATATATTATGAATTACAAATAAGCTGATAATCCAAAAAAGTGGTGTAGCAGGGCACTGATACTTTTAAAGTTTGAGGTGGTGTCCAGTTCTTAAACAAGGCATATGAGTCTGAGCAATAGAGAGGAGTAAATTGTTTTTTATCTGAAAAATGACAATAGTACACTGGGAATAAACAAGCTCAATGTGACTGATGTGTCAGAACAAACATGATTAATTATGGATATGATGTATTTACATTCCTTGAACACACAAGCATATATTCCTTTATTTATTTTGTACATTTTCTTCCCTTTTCTTTCCCAATGCGCTCCCAAAGTCCTCATGACGGCGTATTGACTCCGGATGGTGGAGGACGAATCTCAGTTGCCTCCGCATCTGAGACCGTCAATCCATTCATCTTATCACGTGGCTTGTTGAGTGCGTTACCGTGGAGACATAGCATGTGTGGAGGCTTCACGCTGTTCTACAACTAGGCCAATTTGGTTGCTTAAGAGACCTGGCTGGAGTCACTCAAGTGCATATTCTTAATGTAAGAAATTCATTTCTTTGTTTTTTCTTTCTTCTTTGGGGTGAAACCAGCTTTCACTTTTTCGTGAGATTCACCCAGTGAGACGCAACAAACTAGTGTTGTTTTCTTTACTTCAACAAGTGACAAGTTTTGACAATAATCTTGTGTTTGCTAGTTATCCCTTACAAAAGCAGACACTTAAAGACTCTATAGATCTTTCTGGATCCAATAACCTTTGATATATTGTGAAAACAAACAAGCAAGCTAATTCTGTTAATTAATTTTAATAAGTTATTGATATACAGAATTTAATTCAAATTGTCCTTAATTTAATTCCAGGATGTTTAGATTAGCCAACAAAAGCTACTGCGGAAAGCTACTTTTGAGCTACACTGTAGTTAATGATGAACGTGAGAAAACTGTGACCATGAACATTTGAGTAATCATTAGAAAATAAATCAAATATCAACTTAAACTTTAAACTGGTATCTCAGTGTACCATATCAAGTCTGTTAATTGCATATGCCACCTGAAATGTCAGTGGCGAGCGAACAAAGAATCGTTATTGTGGCGTTGATCTATACAGGGCTTATTTTTCTCTAATGTGGATGTAGCCAATGCTAATCTAAAGTCACACACACAAAAAAAGGGACAAAGTATCCCTACTAACAACCACCTTACGCCTAAAAACTCTTTAATTTATAAATGTATTCCCAAAATTGGGAAAAATAAGGATAAATAATAACTGATACACATTAAAGGAAGGTACACAGCATCACTGTGCAAATTATGGTCTTCTTTGAAACATTAAAAACAGAAGTTTTAATAATTGTTGCTCCTAAAATTGGGAATATGAATATTTATTTGTGGAGAAGAATGTTTGGAAGGAGCTAAAGGTGAGTAAATCACCGTTTTCCAAAGTATGCTGCACTAGAAAGCGTCTTTTGAAAGAAAATGGTGTGGAAGAGAGGTGTAAATGTAGCAAAATCAATGCAATCTTTCAATTAAAACATATTAGGGGCTATTCACACTGGATGTGCTTTTTGTCCATCTGTGCTCTTGTTCAATTGTTTTGAAAATGTAAAAAAATTTAAACATTTAAACATGCACTAGACTAGATGGATAGCTTTGACTGCTGCACCTCATCTCGCTTTTTTTTGGATCGCCATTTTTTTAAGATGCAGTGTCAGCATAAAAATCTTTCAAAAATGCACATCGAGACACCAACGTTTCATCAATAACACCAATGTTAAATTCATTGAGCTGTGTCTAGCTTTTTAGTGTGGACATGGTTTAAATATTTATCAAAATTCTACCTATGTACAGTGAGAGCAAAATTTATACATAATGTAAGAGACCCTGGGCAGAAATACAACAGGGGGAGGAAGTGGCATCAGTATTAGGTGTCAGACCAATAAACCCAGCATGTCAACACAGCTTAATATGAGAACATCAAATGCAGCAGTCCTCAGACAGCTTAACCATCCCCACTCAGCACTCTGCATTAAACCATTGCGACATGTGTGTGTTTAGTAAGCAGCTGATGGGATGACATATCACATGGGCATTGCTCATCTCTTTCAACGCACATTTTCATTCGGCTATAGTGGCGGAAAAACATTATCTTAACATTATCTTGTGAGACACCTGCAGAAAAGTAACCTGCAACTCAGTTCAAATATTGCGAGCACAGAGCAGACACAAGGCCTCATTGTTGTGGGATCTGGATGTACGCCCTGTGTATAGTGGCGGAAAACAACAAAAGAACTATTATGCAGTACATCATAATGTATTAAATAAAATGTTAAAGTCAAATGAAAATTTTTAGTTTTGTGACTTTTAGTCCATGTTGCTTCCCTTTGGGCTGGGCGATAAAACAATATCGATATATATCACGATAAAGAAATTACACGATAAGCTTTTGAGGAATTTTCTATATTTAATGCGTGTCGCTATAACACAAGCAGTTCGGTTTTCTCAGGCTACATTTCCACTGGGGTGGACAAAATCTGCTCAAAGGCGCTCATAGCGCTAGGAGAGAGCTTGCTCCGCACCACTGCCAATCCTACGATCCACCTTGCGAGCATGACATTCGGCTTTCATAGGAATTAATTGAAAACGCTCTCAGCTTTGCTCACAACGCGCCAGTGGTAACGTAGGATCAGACTGGATGAACTTGCTAATGCTAGCTGCCTTGCTAACAATTAGGTTACTTCAGACACCGGATTGATTCCATCCGCACCGCAAGACTTCATGACAACGGTTGCGCTCTCTCATCGTCTCTAGTGAAAAGCAAGACAGAACAACAGTGATGTGGACAACAGCTCTGATCTTTCTGCGCTGCAATCTTGAATATTTTTCTCTAGCATCTTTATCAATCAGCATGTTACAAGCCTTTAATAATAAACAAATCGATTTCTGTTCTAATTTTGTGAAAATTAATTAGATGTCTGGAATGGATAAGGAAAGACTAAAATTACTAGTTGGTAGACTAGTCTCTCACTTTAATGAAAATATACAAATGTTTTTTTAAATAAAAAAAACAAAAATTTTCTAAATTTTCTCTCGGGACACTCCTGGACCCACATTCAGCATCATTGCACAGTCACAAGGGCTTCTATGCCCCATACTTGAGTATCTGAATCTAAAGAAATATTAAAAATATGTCATTTTAATGTAAAAATATTCCAACAAATACTGGACTGCTGTCACTATGCTTCAGAACAAACAGATGATCTTTTAACATTCATTTTCAATTGATAAACGGTAAAATACGGTAAAATTGTTAAAAGATCCCGCAGACCCCACTGCTTTGGCCGTCTCTGGACCCCTGTGCAGTTTTGTAGAGACTATTTTGACTGTTTAGAATAATTTTTTTCCTTTTCTTCTGTCAACTTTGAAATAAAAAAAAAGAAAGTGCAATGTGTAAATGTATATTGTGATAAATATCGATATCGAACAATATGAAAAAGATTATCGTGATAACAATTTTGGCCATATTGCCCATCCCTACTTCCCTACTAAACGTCTTGTTTACTGTCCTAACCTCCATTCCCTGATGGAGGGAATGAGACGTTGTGTCGATGTAGTGACACTAGTGGTCACTCTTGAGAGCCCCGAACACCTCTATTCTTTTGAGTAATTTACATGCCACTCCCCTGGACATCCGGGTATAAAAGGAGAAGGAATGCCCACTCTGATTCAGGTTTTGTGCTGAGGAGCTGAGACAAGGTCCAGCCATTTCAGCGGCTAGTACAGCATTGTGGCAAGAGGGACACAATGTCTCATTCACTCCATCAGGGAACGGAGGTTATGACAGTAACCAGGATGTTCCCTTTCGGTCACTTAATCAACATTGTGTCGATGTAGTGAGACTAGGGGTCCCTATAGAAAAACAGCACAACAGCTGAAACGTGATTCTTGGGAGCTCTGGGGGTCTTCGTCTCGGAAAGAATATCAATTTGCAAACAAGCACCACTTCAGGGCATAAATCTGCCTCGTAGAGGGAGCTCTGACCTGAGTGATCGTGTCTACCACTGCTGGTGGTAGGCCACTTAGGTCTTCTGCATCCCATCTAAGGGCCAGACGTTGAGGTTCTAGAAGTCTGATCCTTCCTCGGGGGAATCTGCCAGGGAGGTGCTGTCACGAGGAGTGTGAGGTACGAGAACCAAGTCTGGGTGCGCCAATATGGGGCCATGAGGGTGACTCCTGTTCCTCCCTAACCTTGCACAGGGTCTGTGCAAGTAGCTCACTGGGGGGAAAGCATATTTGCGAAGCCCCCGGGGCCAGCTGTGTGCCAGTGCGTCTGTCCCGAGTGGGGCTCCCGTCAGGGAATACCAGAGCTCTGGCCTGGCCAGTGGGAAGATTCCCGGGAAGCAAACAGGTTTACCTGTGCTTTGCCGAATCGACTCCAAATCAGCTGGACCATCTGGGGGTGGAGTCTCCACTCACCGCTATGCCCGTCCGCTGTAGCGTTGAGGCTGCCAGAGATGTGAGTGGCCCGCAGCGACCTCAGCAGGTGCTGACTCCAAAGGAGGATATGCAAAGATAGCAAAGTCTGCTATAACATTTTAAAGAAATACTTCCTTAAATAGCACTGGGGGCATTCCATCCAGAATTGATAATCTCTAAGCCCTGTTCACTTCGAAGACTTTGCCATCCACTGCTCAACAGCTTTGTAGTGCTGAAAAGTGTGTGGCTCAAAAATAACGGCCATTCAGAACTCACATTTTAAGGTAAATCTGATTGGATATTCTGTTTGGAATGATTTTACAACATGGCGATAATGATTGTTGTGATTTCAAATGGTACTGCATAACAGGAATGACTGTTCAGATGGTACAACAAAAGCCAAAAAAACAACAACATCAGATTCCTCTAGGGCTGGGATAAACGATTATTTTTTAAACGATTAATCTAGCGATTATTTTTTCGATGCATTGATTAATCTAACGATTCATTTTTTCAGTCCGATTCGATTTCGATTCGATTAATCGACTTGTGACAACACCGGTAATACCTGTTTCATCGGGGGTGGGGGTGTATAAAATGTAAAAAAAAAAAAAAAAAAACATTTGCCGGGAGTTTGATTGACTGGCGATCTGATCAATCAATCATAATACGCCATTTTTGTCCGACAAAGTAGTCAGGGGAGAGAAGATTAACGTCGGTGGATTTGAATTTGAATAATGGATTGTAGGCTACTGTACTGACGTCTTTCCGCGGTTAAAACAACAGTCCTTCTGATGTAGGCTACATTCATGTTTAGCCTATTTGATGCTATAAATTAACCAAGGAAAAGATGATCGGTTCACGAGCAGCTTTAACTGAGGCAATCTGTCACGACACATTAAAGAGCCACAAAATAGTAGGCCTATTTATGGTTTAATTTTCTTTGAATGACCAAATTTGAAAGTTGAGACTTTATTAAATGTTACCTGCTTGGTCCTGTCTGTCAGCGCGTTGTCAGTGACCTCTATGTATTTTTCACGACATTCATAGCTATAAGCGCATTATTAATAGCTATAAGCGAAAACTTTAGGTGTCGACAACGTATTATAGCTTACTCCAACATCGAGTGCAAAGTCGGGAGTTGAAAAAAAACTTAAGGTGCTCTGTCATCTGCGGCTGCTCCCGGGTGGCGCTAGAATGGAAGGCCATCTCCATTTTGCAAAGATGACATATCACGGAATTTTTTCCTTTTAAATTAAATAATTCCCATACTTTAGAGGAATGAGTGCATGCCGCCTTGCACTTCTGATAGTCTGAGGAGCCACTCGTGTTGGCGCCGGCGCCGCCATCTTTGTTTTGGGTCTGACAATTCGACGCACATATTTTGCGTCGACGGTCATCCCAGCCCTAGTGCTGGTGCATTGCCGTGGTGCTAGAATGGAAAGCCATCTCCATTTTGCAAAGGCGACATATCACATAATTTTTTCCTTTTAAATTAAAGAATTCCCACACTTTAGATGAACGAGTGCGTGCCGCCTTGCACTTCTGGTAGTCTGAGGAGCCACTCGTTTTGCTTCTACTCTCCGGCGCCGCCATCTTTGTTTTGGTCTGACGAATCGACGCGCATATTTTGCGACAACGTATTTTTTGCGTCGACGTCATCGATTACGTCGACGCGTCGTCCCAGCCCTAGATTCCTCCAATTTATGCTCCACATTACAATGTTCTGCTTCAGGGAAATATAACCAGGTTTGCTGTCTCAATGCAGGTTAGTTTTCATAAAGTACATGTTGTCACCCATCACAAGCCCAGTTCAAACAACAAGAGGATAGCGTTGCAGCTGCATCTGGCAATTTTGCTGTATGACTATGCCACTGGTGCAACACATGGTGTGAACATTTGACAAGCTGCCACACTTATTAACATCAGACTGTCCAAGTGATCAAAATCACTATGGCATGATGTTACATGCACGGACTGTGGTACTCGAAATGATTCATAATTCATGCCCAAGACTGGTGTAGGCGGTTGTAAGTTTGATGTGGGCTCAACCTTCCGCCGATCCCAAGCTCTACTCACCGGAGCAGATGCGTTCTGGCAGTCAGGTTGAATGCTGCACTCCTCTACAGTAACAAGAGAAATGTCAGTCCTGAGCAGGTGCATTCAACTGTGGTATCAGAGCCTGTGAAAATGTCAGTGGGTCGTTCAGCACAGGAAAGTCCTGCTTGTGGAGCAAAAAGTTACATTTCTGACCTACAGGTTCCTAACACTGACATCAATACTTCCCAATGCATATTGCATGGGATCTCCACAGCTCTATGTCTCAGTCTAAAGAAAGGAGTTCACATAGACTTAGAAAACACCATCTGTGAGCATACTGTAGGTCACATTAACTTGCATGAAATGGTACACACAAGTGTATTTGAGGATGGACACATCAAAGTCAATGAAACTGTGTGAAAGGACAGATAATTCATGCAATAGTTGCAAGCCCAAAATGAGACAGCTGAAATGAACGATGTTAGACACATCACAAAAATGTTTTAATTATCATTCTGGGAACGAATCGGATGTGGTAAAACTGGTCAATCAGGACATGTGCGAGCACCTCTATGGAAATAAAGTCACAGTAATCATGCAGTAGAAAAGCCTGAGGGCACTACTGTATGTTTGTTCACAACAAAGATACAAATTCTTTCCTGCACATGTTTTCCTGAACTACATACTAATTTTCAACCTTGCCACCACGATTCGTTTTTCAAATCAATCATAAAATGGACGTTTTCTGTTTAATTAGCCCCAACAGACAATGATCGAACTATTAAGATGCTTTGAGCAATAGTCACTGATCTTTCTAGACATCAAGATCTCTTTCTGGATACAGGAAGTTGAAGGTCATTTGTTATGGGGATGATGCCCTTAGACTTTGGGATGATTTCAAAGGTCATAATTGTGAGGGTTTTATTGCATTTAACCTTCAGCATGCCCTACATTTATAAAGATTATTGTAAGATTCAGATCATTGCAAGACAAGGCATATAGATGCCATACAAATCTAGAAAATAAAACTTCCAACATGTTTGTGCAGAAAAAGTACAAATAACAATGAGTGATCAACTGACATGGGTTTTTCAATGGACAATGCAGATACATACACAGAGCACTTTATTTGGAACAATATGGTCCTAATAAAGTGCCCACCATGGTATTCTGCTGTTGTAGCCCATCCGCCTCAAGGTTCTGAGTAGGGATGCACCAAATACCACTTTTTTTCTTCCGATCCGACTCCGATATCCCGATCCAATACCAGTGTTTTTTTTTAATAATCAGTTTAGAATATCTTTACATTATTGTGACGGAAATAATTGGGTGTGCCCTTTCATATTTAAAGAAACACAAACCTCTAACTACACATTATTTCAATATAAATGTATACTGTAGCTTATTAAGAAAAGCTTTATTGTTAACTAGTATACTGGATAATGTAGCAGCAAAATTAACAGTAATTCCAGTATAAGTCATTAGTAGAAAAGATGCAGGTTTTTTTGCAAAATTGTTTCAACTTGCATCTGGATTCTTTTTTGTTCAATTTAGTTGTAAGATATCAACTCTCTTTTCAATCACTATTTTTATCATAAACAAATAATAATACTAATAATATGTTATGTTCTCAGTATATAATATATCTCAACTGTCCACCTTTTAAACTCTCACGCTTTAATTTTGACATTCTGAGCTCTCCAGGAATTCCTGTGTGTGTCTGTTTGTAGGCAAGTTCACAGTAGTTTAATTCGCTTCTTATTCAAATTCTGGTAAAAAAAAAAACACCTCCAGTGTCGTTCTAAATGTATATTATAAGTGAACCGAACTATTGAGCATCTACATCAGAGACATTCGTGAGTAGTGCTCAAATATTGAAAATAGGCACGCGTGTGTCTACAGAGCAGCGCCATTCACTGACACACAGGAGCTGTGCATGCATTTTATATATTTACTTACAAAACAGCCTTTTGTGATTCACAGAGCTATCGCACGTCTTTAAGTGGCTTTGAATAAAATGCATGAGTCATATGAACTACTTAAATTGTGTATTAATGGTTCTTTTATGGCATTTTTTGAGTTTGACAGTAATGACCATAACTAACACATATATTTGGATCTGGCTTGTCGGACCAATACTCAATCCATTTAAAGACGTCAGTATCAAAGCTACTGATCCAGGTATCGGATCGGTGCATCCCTGGTTCTAAGTTGTGCATTCTGAGATGTTATTCTGCTCACTACAATTGTACAGAGTGTTTATCTGAGTTGCCGTAGCCTTTCTGTCAGCTCGAACCAGTCTGGCCATTCTCTATTGACCTCTCTCATCAACAAGGCATTTCTGTCCGCAGAACTGCCGCTCACTGGATGTTTTTAGTTTTTGGAACCAACAATCTGGCCACGGTTGAAATGAGATACAAACAAATTCCTCCCATTCTGATGGTTGAAGTAAACATTACATGAAGCTCCTGACCCGTATCTGCTTGATTTTATGCACTGCACTGCTGCCACACGATTGGCTGATTAGATAATCGCATGAATAAGTAGGTGTATAGGTGTTACTTATAAAGTGTTCAGTGAGTGTATATCTAGAAAGCAGGGAGTCAATAGCCACTACAACTGTGATAGGGCCTATATAATGCTATTTAATTACAGTAAATGAGATGTACACAAAATAGTTGTAATTAAACGTACACTTCTTATGCAATATTTACTCAAAATTCACCAAAAATCTGAAAACAGAAAGTGTCCATTATCCATTTGCAAGACTGTCAGCAGATTTAGGATCTGATATAAGGAGAGTTAGTGCTTCTTAATCGGTCAAGCAGACACATCACCCAAAACTTTTATTTAAATCTTAAATAATCTTAAAATGGTCAATATCAGCAGATTAATCAGCCCATCACTAAAAACAACATGACCAATAAACTAAAATGTTTTCACTCCCTTTTCTCTCCATTCTTACAAATGTGTGAAAAGAAATTGCAATATCTTTTTCCCAACCATTCTATGGTGGAAGGGCTAAATCATCAAAGAGCAATACAATTGTGCGCTGTGTTCACAAGGCAAAGGAAGTGGACAAATACAAAAGCCTTTATCTGTTTCTCAGAGCACATGATCTTCACAGACAGTGAACCACACAGTCATTACCAAGTGAAATTTCCATTGCAGAGCGTGGATGCTGACCTCTGGCTAACTCTGCCCAGTAAGGTCAGGATACTGAAGTAAGCGATTTTATGAACTATAACAATAACTGACCCCCTGGTCTTCACCAGGCTTTTAAACTATCTAAACCAGCTTCAACAGAAAGACAATGCTGGTCACCCAGCTTCACCAACTAGGTTTTGCTGGTGAAAAGCATGGCTATTCTGGTCCACCAGCTAGACCAGCACCAAGCCAGCACTAACCAGCAGAGTCACATGGGAATTGCATGCTGGTTAAGCTGGTCTCTTTAACAGGGCACTGTATGACCCAGTTATCTCCTTGGATAATCAAGTTAAAGTTTGATAATCTGGTCTCTGATTATTCCCATTTTGTCATCAAGATATAGTTTATAGGTGCACATATACAGTATAGGTAAATAATTAATGAACACAAGAACACTTTAATAGTGCAATATGGGGAGCATGTTTATGATAAGAAGAACTAATGTTAAACCTCTACAAATCGAAAATATAAAGCTTTATAAATAACGATATGCTGAATATTTGAGTTTCCTATAGCTTTGAACACTATGCTATAATGCTATATTAATTCACGTTATGCAAAATTTAAGAAAATAAAAAAAAAAACTCTTTAAAAAGTAGCATATAACGCACTATTATTTGAATAATAAGACAAATGTTTATGATTAAACAATCTCGTTATTGCACCCAAACAATCTTTAAGCTTTGTATACTGAGCATTAGGTATAGCCCATCTAATACGCATAGGAAGGACTATTGATAAACAGAAAAAAAAAGTTCTGTAGACAAGAATGGAACGGTGAAGGGATGTTATTTAAAATGTAACCTACCTGTAATGGAGGTAATTACCAGTCACGACTGTTTGTATATCCTCTAGTTGTCTGTTGGTGTATCGCACATGTTATCATCGTTCCGCGGCTCCATAATAAATCCACCGAGACTGTATTGAGGTACATTTCATCTAACCAATCACATGTCATGTGATTTAAGGGGTGTGTCCTATCGCTAAATGAGCTGCATTATTATGAGCAAATAAATCTACCAGAAAAGTGACATTCATAATTATTCTAAAAATATAATATTTTAATTAGAAAATGTAAGAAATAAGAAGAGTAATAATTGAATGCAGCATGGGAGCGGTACATTTTGTATATTTAGTTTAAAGTAAAAAAACTAATTTTTTTTTTTACCTTATTAATGATTAAATAAGATATTTTCCCGTTAATTTCGTTGATCTGTAGAGTCTTCAAACACGTATTAGCTCTGTTTCAACTAGTGAGTACTTGTTAACGGTACCGGCCATTTGAATGGAGGACAGCAGCGCCATCTACTGTACAGGTTGTTCAAGTTCAACTTCAGACTTTGGCTGCAGTTGAAAACGTAGGGAGATGACTTGCTGTCTAATCAGTTAATGTCTTACCCGACAGCGTTTTTTAATGAATTGAACTATAATAAAAACTGGTCACAGAACAGTTTGAAAAGTACCTCATTTTTTTGTTCTACTTCTGTTTACAGCCTCCGAAGGCAACATTTTCAAGCTTTCGAACGCAGCCGTTGTTTTCTTACGAGCAGCTTACAAGACAGTGCGCATGCGCAGAAGGTAAACGGCAATTATCGGTACTCAGGAATACAACTAAAAAGCATTAAGAACAATTACAGTCTGCTCTGCTTTTAAAAACCGTTCAGATAGTTGATGTATGAATTGCATATTTTGAATGCCCTCTTTAAAAAATAAAAATAAATAAATAAAATATATAGGCTATATATATACAGTGAAAATGTAATTGTTTTTGATGATTGTTTTTGTATTGCTCTTTATGTTAGTAAAAAGGAATATCCTAATAACCCAAAAACGAAGGTCATAGAGAATACAACATTTGTGATTCGTGAAGTATGTTTGGGCCTTTATTCATATAAATACGCGAACAGATGCCCATTGCTACGCAAACTCAATTCCACGTGTCGTTGTGTAGTGAAATGTGACAACACCACTGACACTCTGTAGGCTATAAGTTTTTTTTGTTTTTTGTTTTTATTTTGAAAAACGAATGATACACGGATTTATATAGATCAGTGGTCAGCACTCAATTCATAACCCAACGCAAGTACGCGCTGCATTCCCTCCGCTAGAGGGATTTTCTGTTTTCAGTCAACAACTGTCATGGTGGAGAAGCAATCTGAGGTGGGTCTTGCCGATCAAATTAGATTATACAGATTTACGAACCTTCGCCCCCTCTCCATTCGAATAAATCAGAGATTGAAAATGCTTGTCAAGGAAATTGCTGCTTCCCTAAAGTCTGATAAAGACAATATAAAGAGAAAATGGAAATAACTATTGGACCGGTTTGTCCGAGCCAGGAAGAAATGGAAATGTGTCCGCAGTGGAGATGCCACATCTAGCTATTTATATCCAGTCATTTTGGACGTGTTGGGATGGCTTTTTGACTTCATAAAACACTTGAGTTTTATCATTTTTGTGAATCAGTTTCGTGGTGCCTAAAAAAACTCTATTGTCCCTCTTGTGGTGTGAGGTTTGAAACTGCCAGAGCAAAGCAATAGTGCACATAAAGTATGTACAACGGGACCACGTGTTGGCCATGCGTTGGCCAAGTGCTTCTTGTGTGAAGTATTTTTCGGCCTTTATAAATACATGTCTAGGATAGTATATCAAAATACCATTGTTACTACAGTTCTTACAACATTTAAACCATTTAAAGGTGCTGTAAGCAATTTTTATGGAAAAGTATGCAGAAAATTTCCCTGAAAGAGATCACTGAAATAAGTGCCCTGGCATATCTCTCCAGTCTCTGTGACTGCACTAGACAAAATGTGTCTGCAGGCCGCAGTCTTTGACACTTTCTGCCTGTTACTCATTTCACACGTTGACAGTGTAGTAGTTGAAGCGGAACATTCAGGTTACCCCATGTGACTCTACCCTCCCTAGCAACCGTGACAATTTGGTTGCTTAGGAGACCTTGGTAGAGTCACTATTTTTATATTATTATACTTTTTGTATAAAATATTTTCTTAAGAAGGCACATGGATTACAGATATTCCCTTTTTTAAATGCTATTTATTTGTAGAAGACTTTAGAATCTCCTGTTGGTAACACCAAACACGACTTTTACTGTTTCAAATCAGAGACAGATTCGAGAAGAAAAAGTTATAGTTACTCTTGGCAGTTCCCTGACAGAAACAAAGAGAATAGGGAAAAAAGATTCCTTTGTTTTTCAGGAAATGATATTCTGGCACAACAACAAATTGAAGTAGTGGCTTTCTATAAAATAACAAACAGATTAGATGAACCTAGGAAGAAGAACTATTGTAAGCACTGCTGGTTACAAGAATCTCATTGTAACTGGTCTTGGGATTATACCATGTATAATTGACCTATGCAGCAACTTTCTTCCTGATGTCTAACTTATAGATGGTCTGATAACCATCATCCCAGGCATACAGCTGCTTGTCTTTGTAGTGGTAATGAAAAGCAGAGTGACTGGTGTAACGCTTTGGGAAAAATAGCTCTGGGGTGCTCTCGGTGTAAATGGTGTCATGAATATCATACAAGCATTTGATGCTGGACCTGCCACCATAGTCAGAGTTGTAGGCCACATACAAGGTGCCACAGATCATGAAAGCTGCTTCTGCATCACGACTATTGCAGTTGGTATCCCAGGTGTGCTCCACAGCAAGGCTGTTATGGTCCAGTTTGGAGATGACCAAGTTGCCTCCAAAGTCTGAATCTGCATGGATTGACCAGAGTCCCATTTCATCTACAGCAAGATCCAGCAGGGTGTGAGGATTGAGTGAATACGCAGGCATTCGGCCAGCCCCAGGAAGCAACAATCGATCTGTCACTGTGCGATTGCTGAGGTGGACTTTTAAGATTTCATTGTTGGTGTCTGCTAGGTGGTAGTATACAAAGCCATTGTACACCACATGGCCTGTTCCTTGCCAGGGCAAAGGAAGAGGGATAACTTCAGTCTTTTTGGTGGTGTTTGCTTCTGTGAAAGACTTCAGAGAGGTGTATGCCAAAAGTGTTCTGTTTGTTGGTCCACTAAAAAAGTAAATCTTAGCAGAACCCTTAGTTGGATCCTTCATCCAGGATCCATTGGCATCGCCTGCCTTCTTGACGATTTTCAGGGACTTGATACCCACCAGCTCATAAGTGCAATCTGAAAGAATCAAAGTAGATCTAGTTAATTCAGGTTAATAAATTGTGTATAGAGCTATAGCATGTAGATGTCATCCCTTACTCACCCTTTATCCTTATGAATGTGGGACAATAAGACACATCAAAGCAATATAATTACTATTTGTACAGCTTTACTCAAGAAACTAACACTTCTTAATGCGTACCTTTAGATTTTATACACATTCTAAAAAGGCTTAATGGAAATTTTGTCATTTACTCACCCTAATGTCAGTCCAAATGTTAGGGAGATTTTTCATGCTGCTCTTTTCCTTACATAAATCTTTTCTTTCCCAAAATTGACAAAAAACACAGCATAAAACTATTATAAAAGTCCTCTTAAGCCTTAAGCCCAAAGTATACTATGGTTTTGATGCAGACACTGAGTTGAATTTGAGCTTGCCAAAGTATACTTCATTTGACTTTGTGAAAACACAGGCAGTTGGCGCATGCAAGCTATGACTGCTATGAGATACTAGACTATTTCTCCTATAGGAGTTTAGATGCATAAAGATCTCTATATTCTTTGGACTCAAGTTATACAAATGCAGGTATCTCCTGACATCTTGATGTGCACATCCACTGTTGTTGATTCCACCATAATTTCCTGTTGTTTAGAGGTGATTAAATCTTCATCTAGAGCGTCTCCGTGACCGCCATGGCTCAAATGTAGGCCTTGTGGACCCACTAATTAGTGCAAACAATTCCAGTTGCATGTGCATTTTGCACCTTCAAAAATGAGAAAATTCAATCAGATAAATCAGGCTGCGCACGTTCAGTCTGCTAATGACAAAATTAGTGTCACATGTCCTGTACCCGGACACATCTGACCGAAGCATACTTTGGGCTTTTTCATAGCTTTGCATTAGGAACAAATAAAAATTAAAGTCGTTATACACTGTAAATAATCTCCTCTACCTTTAAATCTCTTCAGCGTTAACGTATATTTAAATATTGGTTGTTATTAGGGCTGTTAATTGAATGCGTTATTTCAGTGTGAGTAATTATATAAAAAATAACTCATTAAAAAAAATTGAAGCAGTTATTCATGTCCCCGGAATGTAATATAGAATATTCCTACCATCGGAGCAATTAAAACTTGAGGTATTACCTGTTTCCAGCAGGGGCAGTAAGCAAAACTCCAGCTGTACAGGCAATATACCACACTCAGGCTTGCTTCAGAGATCTTCAATACTGAGATAACAACCTCCCCTTTTTTTTTTTTTATATAGCAGAGAGTGTAACGGTCAAATAGCGTGTCACAACAATAAGTCACCATTTGCGGATACCATGGCTGTGTCTTGTTTCGAAGACTGCGTGCTAGGTTGGACACATCTTTTGAAGGCTGCAGTATACAAAGCGTCCTCCTTTAAACTAGTCTCGTTTAAATGAGACAACCTCTGTAGGACAAATGGAAACGGAACATAACATGGTTGCTATGACAGTACACCACTCTTTAACAAGTTTGAGAGCTTTGAGTGAGAAGAGAACAAAGTCCCTTTAGAAGGGATTGTGTGAGGTCAATTTTAGGAGTGTTATATACAGTAGACGTAAAAAGAGAAAAGAACATAGATTTTACAGGTATACATTTAGTCTAATACTATATTTTAATTATATATTAATATAATTATACATATTATATACACTGCACCCATCTACTGAGGTATTTCAACTTGGGAATTAACATTACTTGAATTTTAACATCGTATTAATATATAATATTAGCCGTTCATTTTTATTTTTTAGACATTTCCGTTGAAGCAAAGAATTGTGGATTGTGAGTGCCCACGAAGGATATACCATGCATAATTGTCTGAAATATGTGTATAATATATATTTATAATTATTACACCTTTTGTATGATTATTTGTAGATTTGTAGATTATTTGTAGATATATGTAGATTTACACTCTACAATATCAGGAAGATAAGACCCTTCCTCTCTGTACATGCCACACAACTGCTCGTTCAGTCCCTTGTCATAACTAGACTGGACTACTGTAACGCTCTCATTGCAGGCCTTCCTGCATGTGCTATTAGACCCCTGCAAATGATCCAGAATGCAGCAGCACGTCTGGTCTTTAATGAACCTAAGAGAGCACATGTTACACCACTCTTTGTCTCTCTCCACTGGCACCCGGTTCATGCACGTATTAAATTCAAGGCCCTGATGCTGGCATATAAAACAGTCACTGGGTCTGCTCCAGCATACCTAAAAACATTTATGCAGAGCTACGTTCCCACCAGAAGCCTGCGGTCGGTTAAGGAACGTCGCCTTGTCGTACCAAAACAAAGAGGCACCAAAACACTTTCCCGGACTTTCAGTTTCATCATACCACGGTGGTGGAATGACCTTCCCAACTCAATCCGGAAGCTAACTCACTCTCTATCTTCAAAAACGGCTAAAAACACATCTTTTCCAAAAGCACTTAACCGGTCACTAAAAAAAAAAAAAAAAATAATTTAATTTACATTTCTTGTTGCACTTAAATCTGTTTTGTATACTATTCTGATGATAGTGAAACTTTGTAATATGACACTTTTTGTACCACTGTCTCCCTAAGATGATTCGCTGATGTTCTTCCTCTTTTGTAAGTCACTTTGGATAAAAGCGTCTGCCAAATGAATAAATAAATGTAAATGTATTTCATCATTAAATATTGAAATATTGCTATTTGAGGGCCCTTCTCAGCAAATATTTATATTCAGTTAATTGCTATTAATTCTATTAAATAATCAGCATATCATGTAAATAATTTTATAAAATTTTGTATCAATTGACAGCCCTAGTTGTATATATATCTCCTAATGATTTCAGTGTGCCAAGAGCTCTTATTTAGATCACTTTTGTTCCACTGAATAAAGAAAGCCATACAGGTTTGGACAAATGAGGGTGAGTAAATGATGACAGAATCATCATTTTTGGGTGAACTATTCCTTCAAGAACTAAAACCTTCAGTCCTGCTTCAATTTGCAAAAGTAGTACTGTTGGCTGAATTCTAAAATGATCCACTGCAAAATTTTCTTTACCTTTGTCCTTGGGGATTACAGTCTTTTTTAATTTGGCTTCTTTCACCTGGTGCTCAAGCAGTGAGTCTTCAATTTCAACATGAGTTGTATCAGGAATCTTATTATGTAGGTATTCCACATCTCTCTCAACACGATCCAAGCGCATACCTATGGTGTCGACTTGACCCTTGACCTCTGATCTCAACACATTCATCCTGCCTGTTTGCCCATGCACCTCTTTGGACATGTCGTACATCCTTTGACTGAACTGCTGGAAGTCCAGCTCACATTTGATCAGTCGTCCCTGTTCAGGTTAAGGCACAAAAAAGCTTACCTTATAGGTTTGGAATGGAATACCTGCTTACTGTGCAATATACAGTATATTGCCTACTATTTAAAGAAAATTTGATTGTAAGCAATTTTCCACGATATAGTATGCTTCTTAGTTACATAACCTCATTACTGGATCAACATCCTTGTTGGATCTCTTTGGTTG
The DNA here is from genome assembly GCF_025860055.1 of Xyrauchen texanus. Taxonomy (NCBI): domain Eukaryota; kingdom Metazoa; phylum Chordata; class Actinopteri; order Cypriniformes; family Catostomidae; genus Xyrauchen; species Xyrauchen texanus. The sequence continues at coordinate 17,296,054 of NC_068321.1, forward strand.
TTCTTCATCCTTAGTTGACAATCACATTTTAGATCTGTCTGATATAGGATTATGATATAGGAATGTTGTTCCTGGGCAAACAAAAGATGTTGATCCAGGAACACATGCTTTGCAAAATAACAGTCATCCATGTAGTTTAGAAAAGGGTGCTTTGATAAAAGTATAGTTGATAGTATTTCAGCTTTAAACAATTCCTAATAATGTCCTTATAATACCTAATAATATAATGGATAAAAATATTTAACTGGTTTCAACAGAAGCATATAGAAGGAGAACTATAGTTTGTCAGATCATACAAAAACTATGCTATCTTTGGGAAAATGCACAGTCATTCTTTAAAAAAAAAATAATCTTACCTCCAGTACTTGAAGTTGTCTCTGAAAATATTGCATCATAAAATCAGGAGTGGTTCTTTGAGCATCTTTCGTGCCAAACAGCAAAAGAAGTATGGTTATCAATGACAAAGACATTTTGTATATTTCCGCTTTGATGCACTCTCTAGTGTCTTTCCATCTAGCTCAGTTTGCGTTATATAATAAAACTGCGATAACTCCCTTCGTATCTAAAGTCAGTCTGGAAATGAAGCCAGGTGGAGTTCCAGAGGCAAGGGGTTGTTTGTTATTCAATGAAAATTCTGGGACTGTATCCGAAGGAAGATGCTGAAAAGGCAAGTCTTCACAGGCTGTTGCTGTCTTTTTATTCGTAATGAACTCCAGATGTCCTGACACTCATTCACTCAGTAAATCAAATCTGCAGATTATACAATTTAGATATTTATAATGTACACCATGCTTGCCTTTCTCTCCAAAGGTGTTTTTCATGAAGTAGGTCTGAAATTTGAGAATGGAAACACAGAGCTTCAGTCTGACTGGCCGTACACCGTGACCTATATTTTTGGCACACAAACTGCAATTTTTGACATGGAATAAAAAAATTATATTATTCCTGGAAGTAATAATGTCAGACCTTGTGGTGGTCCTTCTTCTATTGGACAATCTGTCAATACGACTGTTTTGAATTAAAACCTTTCTGAAATAATTTGTTTGGGACTAGCAGGAATGACAAATAATTTAACAATAAACCTACTCTGAAAACAATAGTAGGTCAATCCTACTATGAAAACAATAGTTTCTGATTAATTATATATTCATAGATAATAATAAGTCAACACAATTTACATCTTGCAAATCAGAAAAGACATATACTTGTAACAAAACAGTTGAACCTCCTAACAGAGAAACTTACAAACTGTCAGCAAATTATTTATTTGAATTGGTTCTATTTCATGAATTAGAATCGGTTCACAAATCTGCCTAAATTATTCATGAGCAGATCAATTTTAATCTAAATAATTTTTTAAAAATAAATATTCCCAGTTCAATAAAAGTTAGGCTCAGTCAACTGCATTTATGACTGTTGGGAATTTTTAGAATTTGCCCTTAAGTATCAAGTCAGGTCTGTAGTCGCTTTCTCAATCCGGATACTCGCGAGGGGAGAAATAAGTGACAAACACACCAGAGCATATCAGATCATTCTCCAAAGTTTATAATCCAGCTCATTATTAGCCTATATATGTTTGAGCTATGTGTGATATGTGAGAGCACAGAAACAGGAAATACATTCCTATAGACACATCCTCTTGCAGAACAGGAAACAGCTTGCAGCTGTGTCTTATAATACCAAAGTAAGTTGTACAAGAGATGTTGTTGAGAGGCCTTTATTATTTTACAATGGCACAATGTTGATTACCACAAAAATCTGGGTTACCATGAGTCACTTACAAAAAAACTGAATGAAGCCAATTTTTTGAGGGTTTAAAGGCAGGGATGTGAAGTTTATCATTTTATAAGCTTTAGAGTTGTTTAAATTGTAAATTTACAGTAATTTTAGAGTTTTAAGGTTTGTTGACTATATCGTTATATCAATTGGCTATAACTTTACACAGAAAAGGTTAGTAAGCGATTTTATCGCACTAAAATCATGTTAACACGCATATTGTTTATATATTGTGGCTATTAGTATTTTGCCGTTTACAAATTGGCCTCATTCACTTACATTGTAAGTGTCTCACTGGAACTCAGATTTTATAAAGAAAAGAAGGGGCAAGCCAAAATGTATATTTGTAGTAATCAATATTAAGACACAAATGCTGTTGATTGAGCTTAACGTGTATTGAACCCGGAATATTCCTTAAAAGTGTTGAAATTTAAATCTGTTTTGAATGCTATTCTGCATGCTAGTGAAACTTTGTAATATGGCACTTTTCGTACAAATGTCTCCTTAAGATGATTCGCTTAAGTTTTCCTCTTTTGTAAGTCGCTTTGGATAAAAGTGTCTGCCAAATGATTAAAAGTAAATGTAAATAAATGAAACTGTGTGTTACGTGGTGAATATTTTTGTCCATTAGATGGCGCCTTATAACAAGTACAGCATTGTGCACTCTGGGAACATCTTCTCAACAGTGTCAATTGTTGACTTCTTTTGCTATGACAATGAAATTGTGTTTACATTGACGAAAGATGTGTCCTTAATTCCAGCATCTTTGATTTTTCTGATTATTTCAGCATTTCAGACATTTTGCCATTTGTGTTCCAGACACCACTTGCCTTCAGGTTTTTAATTATTTAGGCTGTTGCAAAATGCTATCATTTAAAAACATGTCTCATCTTTAACAAACATAACAATATACAATTTTTGCAGTAACTAAGGTATCAGATTGAATCTTCTTTATACTTGCCACATTAATTTGCTGTGGGCCAATATACAGTTGAAGTCAAAAGTTTACATACACTTATAGGTTGACGTCATTAAAACTAATTTTTTAACCACTCCACAGATTTCATATTAGCATACTATAGTTTTGGCAAGTAATTTAGGACATCTACTTGTAACACAAGTAATTTTTTCAACAACAGATTGTTTCACTTTTAATTGACTAAATCCCAAATCCTGTTGGTCAGAAGTGTACATACACTATGATAACTGTAACCTCTAAACAGCTTGGAAAATTCTAGAAAATTATGTCAAGCCTTTAGGCAAGCCTATCAGAAGCTAATTGGAGTCAATTGGCGGTGTACCTGTGGATGTATTTTAATGCCTACTTTCCAACTCAGTGCCTCTTTGCTTGACATCATGGAAAAATCTAAATAAATCAGCCAAGACCTTGTGACCCAACTGCGAATCATGTGGGTGGCAGCATCATGTTGTGGGGGTGCTTTGCTGCAGGAGGGACTGGTACACTTCACAAAATAGATGACATCATGAGGAAGGAAAATTATGTGGATACATTGAAGCAACATCTCAAGACATCAGACATGAAGTTAAAGCTTGGTTGCAAATGGGCCTTCCAAATGGACAATGACCCCAAGCATACCTCCAAAATTGTGGCAAAATGGCTTAAAGACAACAAAGTCAAGGTATTGAAGTGGCCTTCACAAAGCCCTGACCTCAATCTGACAGAACATTTGTGGTCAGAACTGAAAAAGCGTGTGCGAGCATGGAGGCATACAAACCTGACCCAGTTACACCAGTTCTGTTTCGAGGAATGGGCCAAACTTCCAGCAACTTATTGTGAGAAGTGGAAGGCTACCCAAAACATTTGACCCAAGTTACAATTTAAAGGCATTGCTGCCAAATACTAACAAAGTGTATGTAAACTTTTGACCCAGTGGGAATGTGATGAAAGAAATAAAAGCTGAAGTAAATCATTCTCCCTACTATTATTCTGACATTTCACATACTTTTTTTGGGTGGATTTTCTCCCCTTTTCTCCCCAATTTGGCCTGCCCAATTCCCAATGCGCTCTAGGTCCTTGTGGTGGTGTAGTGACTCGCTACAAGGACAAATCTCAGTTGCCTCTGCATCTGAGACAGTCAATCCCCGTATCTTATCACTTGGCTTGTTGAGTTCATTTACCTTGGAGACCTAATGCATGTGGAGGGTCATGCTATTCTCCATGGCATCCACGCACAATTCACCACTCACCCCACCAATATCGAGAACCACATTAAAGCAACCACGAGGAGGTTAACCCAGCCTGACTCTACTTACCCTTGCAACCGGGCCAATTGGTTGCTTAGGAAGCCTGACTGGAGTCAGTCACTTAGTATGCCCTGGATTCAAACTTGCAACTCCAGGTGTGGTAGTCAATGTCTTTACTTAATGAGCTACACAGGCCCTGATATTTCACATTCTTAAAATAAAGTAGTGATCCTAACTGACCTAAGACAGGGAATGTTTTCTACAATTAAATGTCAGGAATTGTGAAAACTGAGATTAAATGTATTTGGATAAGGTTTATGTAAACTTCTGACTTCAGCTGTACATTTTATTGTATGTATTTTAATATTATTTTATTGTATTTATTATCATTTTAACAGAATTATGAGAATGAAGATACCCTCAATCCTAGGTGATTGTTGGTAATGAAATTCGATTTTGCATCAGGGGAGTTTGTTGTCCAATAAAACACTGCAAAGGCAATGTGGCATGCTCTAATGTAGAAATATTTGATGTGGAATCTTTTCTGGATTAATGAAATCACAACTCGGCACAACAGTGGACTTGATTTACCAAAGTAAAGCATTCTGCCTTTAAACACACACATTAAGCAAGAATCAATGAAGACAAACAATCTATATATATATCTATATTTTTGTTTGTTAACATGGAAACCTACAACTTTTAAAATAATAATTTACATAATGTTAAGACTATTTTAATACAACTTATCACACACACACACACACACACACACCCTCACACCCTCATATAAAGCTCCATTAGTGGAACGTGATATCTCCAGTGCTGAGCTCCAAGCTTAAACATCATCCCATCTTTAATGTAGATTTGTCCTTGTATTAAGCCCATAAAAGCTCACTAATGTTCATGCTTGATATAAATATTTTTTAAGCTAATAACCCTCACTATTCTGACAAATGGAGGGTTGAAACTGCTGATGGTTACAGTTTTTACTCATAATACTGTATAAAACAATAGTCAAGAACCAAGGGAACATGATAATGTGATTTCTCTATTCAACTGTGTGAACTTGAGTGGAACTGTCTATATTGGTTAAAAATCTTTTCAAAAATGGCATGCGAAGGTGAAGTTACTTCTAAGATCAGCTGTAGCATAATTTGTTTTCATGTGCCACTTGGCTGTTAATGTCAGTGAAGTGTCCAAATACTTTTGGGGCCATTGTATACATAGTTGAACTTCTATTACCGAAACGACAAACATACAAATATAAATGTGTATGTAGGTGAATTCATTAAATGTTCTGAAACATCAGACATGGCCTACTGATCCAAACATCACTTGCACCACCAAATGAGGGCATGCATGCTCCCATACATTCTTTGTAAGTGAGCCAACCCTCTGACACACTTCTATAATTACTTTTCATCTTCTTTTAGGGTTTTATCTCCATTAGCCTCTGAATGTTTAAAGCTGCATACACAACAGTACTTGCATGACTTTGTCAGGAAACTTCAAAGCCATAATTTATGATTCCTGATTTATCATGTAGAAAAGGCTGAACAGGTATAAATAAAGACTGTACTGTAGATATGAAAAAAAGACAATATTGTTCATGTTATAAATAAAAAAGTCTGTCTAGTTTTGTGAAATTTTCAGCATGCCTGCTCCCACCTGAAGTTACTTAGGGTCTTGCTTCCTTCACACTTTGCAAAGAAACCAGGCACTGAAAAATATTTGCTTCCATCAAGTGTTATTGCTTACCTGGAACGGCTATAACATTAGGGATCCCTCAAGGCTCTATTCTTGGACTTGTTTTATTCAGCCTTTATTGCCTTGCTGCCTCTTGGGAACGTTATCGGAGATAAACTCTGACACACATGCTTAAAATCATGTTACACTCATTTAGATTCCTGGACATTTTATTGTTGTCCTGTCTGAGCATGCTATTCCATATAACCATCATCTGCTGGAGTAAACTGGCACTAATTGTGAGATTGTTTTCTTTGATTTCACCCTCTTGCTTTTGTCTACGTTATTGTTATGACTATTTTGATTGTTTGATTTGTCTGAAATGCAAGCTGTTTGTGTTCACTGACCTTGTCACCGACATCTGTTTGATGTTGTAACTTTTGCATAGCTGTTGAAGTCTTTTCTTTGGTTGTGAAGGCTTTGGCTTTGCAGTGTTTATTAAACATGCAGTGAGAACAGAGACCTAAACTTCTGAAAAAAATCTTCATCTGAGTTTGTGCTGGAGAAAATGAATCAACATTGAAACTTCAGTCTTTGCACCTTGAGACTTAGTTGGAAAGAAGGCAGTTTATTGTTTCCACTTTATGTGTACAAGAGTTGAATATTCATGCTGAGTAGGCCCTACTCACTTGTGTAAATTTGCATCACAAGCACTGTGCGCCAGATGTAGTGGCACACTGACAATAGAAGTATACTTTACTAAGAGGAACAGAATAGTATTTCTAAATAGTAAACAGTGACAGCCAACAACTGTGCAAATTGAGCCTGAACTCATTTTTCACACCAACTGAGACTTAATGGTTGTTGTTTTCCATATGGATCACTCATTTCAGTACTTTTTGTTATGGAGACTGCAACCAGAGTGATTCATCTGACACTTTATGGCTTATACTAATGCAATATTTGGCCCATTTTTTGTTCTATGTGTTCCAGACTGGTAAATTACACTTCTGCTGTTGTTTATGCATTTATAATGTTATCAGATTTTTCTATTCAGCCTAAATGCCATGTTAATAACTTTGCATAATATTGGGCCTATGTAGTTCATGGTAATAATAAGTTTTTGTACAATAAACAGTTTTAGGTATATGCTGGGTTGCCATTATAAATCCAATGTAAAATATGGGT